>NC_025997.2:34664375-34761875 GCF_000442705.2 Elaeis guineensis | reverse complement strand
CTCTATAGTATTTCTCTTTCCTCCTTCTTTCTCTTTCTAGATGATGACTAGACCCTAATTTGCTATTTTCTCTCTCTTCATCTACTTTCTCTCTTCAAGAAGATTTAGGGACTCCAGTATGAGGCCATCCCTTCCTCTCCTAAGAATCCGAGTGGACCCCAACAAGATGACCTCGAATTAGTTTGATATTCAAATGGTGTATCAAATTGATCGTTTGATCAACAGCTTCTTTTTGTTATCATTTAATTAATTGAAGAAAAAATTGATTATGATTTAATATTTAAAATAGGATTATCTGATTCTTTTAATAAAGTCTAAAGATTTAGGATGATCGAGATAAGTAAATCATATACTCTTTATTTATTTTTAAATTATTATATTTTTTATGTCTATGATCTATTATTGATGAAATCATTTTTTTTATAAAATAAAGATCAGCAAATGTAATACACAAAGCATGTTTTATTATGACAAATGATTTCATAAATATATTTTATGAAAATAACATATTTATGACATATGAATATTATTATTATTTTATTTATATATATATATATATATTTTTAAAAAATATATTTTAAAGACTCTCAAATCACTATGACAGCCTTACTGAAGTGGGGCTAATCAACAAACAGTCCTATACCAATAGATATAAAGTTGATAACAAATACGAGTTATAATATCTTATCTATTATGATGATGGCCTTGTATGATGATGGTCTTGTCATGGGTATAAAGTAACTATAGCATAAATATCTATGAGTATATTTTGAAATATGATATGAACATATTATAAGAATGACATATAAATCATCATATCTATGAACATGATTTATGCCTGTATGATTATTTTTATGACTTATTTTATAATATGCTCTATAAAATACTTTATTTTTATAATATCTAATATTTTTTAAATATTATATTATCATGAAAAACTTATACTTGTTCCAATAATAAAACATAGGTTATACTTACTAAGCTAGTGTAGGTTATATCTTTTTTTATTTTTTTTGTTTTACAAAGAAATAAGATTAGAAATAATGGAGAATCTAGGTAAGGGGGTTTGCATAGTAAGCTTGAGAATTCTATAGCTATAATTTAGTATATTGGATGATTATGGACTTATAGTCAATTATTTATGGCTTATAAGATATGGGTTGGATATTTGATTATGGATTTAGATACACTGAACCAATCTTAATTTATTTACTTGATGAATGATCAAATTAAATATCTTATTATATTTTATTTATGATAGATTTTAGCTAATTATGATTATTAGACTTCATATTATCGAGGACAACATCCT
Source organism: Elaeis guineensis (assembly GCF_000442705.2). Classification (NCBI taxonomy): domain Eukaryota; kingdom Viridiplantae; phylum Streptophyta; class Magnoliopsida; order Arecales; family Arecaceae; genus Elaeis; species Elaeis guineensis. The sequence goes on along the minus strand of NC_025997.2, from coordinate 34,760,563 downwards.
TTGGTAGCATGGCCATATTATATTCTGAATTTAGGATACCTCAAATCTAGAATATAAGACAGCCATGCTATTAAGAGATGCTATCCTCGACAACACGAAGTCTAACAATCATAATTAGTTAAAATTTATCATAAATAAAATATAATAAGAGATTCAATTTGATCATTCATCAGGTAAACAAACTAAAATTAGTTCAGAGTATCTAAATTCATAATCAAATATCAAACATATATCTCATAATTTATAAATAATTGACTATAAGTCCATAATCATCCAATATACTAAGTTTCAGCTATAGAATTTTAAAGCTTGCTATGCAAATTCTTGAGGTTGGATCCTCCATCATTTCTAATCTTATTTCTCTATATGAGCTACACCAGCTCAGTAAGTAAAATTTACGCTTCCTTATAGGATCAAGCATAAATTTTTTTATGATAATATAATATTTAAAAAATAATAGATATTATAAAAATAAAGTATTTCATAGAGCATATTATAAAATAAGTAATAAAGATAGTCATGCATGCATAAATCATAAACATTTCATAAACATGATGATTCATAAGTTATTTGTATCATGTGTTTATATTATATTATAAAATATTATTCACAGATATTTGTACTATGATCACTTTATATCCATAACAAGACTGTCATCATAATCGACAAGATAGCATAATTCATATTTATTATCAATTTTATATCAGTTGGTATAGGGTCATTTGTCAATTAATCTATTTTAATGAGATTATCATAGCGATCTAAGAATCTTTAAAATATTTATATATATTTTTAGAATATACTATATAGATGAAAAAAAAATAACATTCATGCTTCATAAACATGTTATTTTCATAAAATATATTCATAAAATTATTTATTATAATAAAATATACTTTTGGATCACATATACTGATCTTTATTTTATAAAAAATATGATTTTATTGACAATAGATCATACACTTAGAAAACATAATAATTTAAAAAGAAAGAGTGTAAGATCTACTTATCTCGATCATCCTAGATCTTTAGATTTTATTAAAAAAATTAGATAATCTTATTTAAAATATTAAATTATAATCAATTTTTTTAATTAATTAAATAATAATAAAAAAAACTATTGATTAGATGATTGGTTTGATACTCCATCTGAACATCAAAGCAATTTGAGATCATCTTGTTGGAGAGAAAGGAATAGCTCGATACGGGAGTCCCTATGTCTTTTTGGAGAGAGAAAATGGATGAAGAAAGAAAAATAGAGAGAAAAAATAGCAAACTAAGATCTAGTCATCTCTAGAGAGAGAAAGTAGAAGTAGAGAGAAACACTAGAGAGAACGAGAGAGACATGAAGGAGAGAGAAAATTCTAGAGAGAGAATTTTCTTTTCTCTTTTTCTTTTCTTTTCTTTTCTTCTCTTCTTCTTCCTTTTCTTTTCTTTTTGTCTTCCCTTCTTTGGCTGCACAAAGGATGGTGGCTGGTGGTCGGAAAACTAGCAGCAGGCAGGGATGCATGGCCGACGGTGGGTGGTAGTAGGCAGTGATGCATGGATGGCAATGCATGGCCGGTGATGGCGAATGACCGACGAAAAATCAAAGGGGAAAGATGCTAAAAAAATAAGAGATTTGGACCTTTTTCTTCCTTTTGGCTGTTGGCTGCTTGTTGGTAGCCATGGCTCTACCGTGGAGGCTCGTGGGGAGGTTGGGATACTCAGCTTAGGGCTTGGCTTTAAGAGATGGTGATGCTGACAGCCAAAAAAAGCAAAAGAAAGGTCGAAAAAATAAGGGTTTCTTCTTGTGATGGATTTGCGACGAAGCGATGTCCGACAGTAGTGCCTAAGGCCAAAAGAAGAAGGGAAAGAGAAAGATAGATCGGGACCTTACCTTGGCTTCGGTAGTATCTTTGGCTCCAATTTCTGATAAACACAGTGCTAGAAAAATCAGCAAAATGAGGAAGAAAGAGGGAGAAAGAAGAGAGGAGGGCCGGTGCTTTAAAGGGGGAGGGGGGATTTATAGAGTGGAGGGGCATCCGAATCCTCTTCGAAATCGGCTTCCTCTTCGATGAATTTGGATGGAAGAAGACTCCCAATGGGAGTCTTTATTGTATATTTTTTTTCTTTGCTTTTGTGCCCTACGATTCGTGCGAAGGGAACAATTCGGGGTCAGGTTATTACATGAAGGGTTGCTGTTCATAGACCTTTGAACAAGCATGTGGAAGAGGAACTGGAATTGCTACAAAATCTTCTCAACAATGTATCTCCAAATAGAATAGTTGATAAGCCAATTTGGACACTATATTTCCTCAGATAAGGTCTCTTCTATTTCACCATTTTACAAATTCTTAAACAAAGTGGGCCTTTTATTATTTGTATCCATCCTATAGGAGCCTATGGAAGGTACCCATACTTGAAAAGGTCAAAATCTTCAAGCATTGACTTCATACTAAAAGAAAGTCTCTTGAAAAAAGGATGGCAGATAGATTCCTCTTTCTTAATGAGTAAGGCATTCCCAAAACCTTTTTTCTTTTGGGATAAGAGATGCAGAGGCCACTTGAGCTTTATTAATGTTATGAAATGTATATGGTATAGAATTTACAGGATTAAGATGGAAGCTTGAAATGAGCTATAGAAGCAAGCCAGATGTTAATCGAAACATAGTAAAGGCCAGTGATATAGAACAATCAAAAAGAGAGTAATTGGAGAGATCTCACTAAATTATAAAGAGGAAGCTAGCAAAAGATTGATAACTTTTCCATGCTCCAAGTCCAACCATCCTGCTTTTGATCCCTATTGTAAGTAGGCTATTGAAGTCCAACCATAGAAAGTCTGAAAAAGATCTGAGAATAGAATACTATATCTTTGCTAAGTAACATTATTTTAGTTTCAAAGTAAACTACGTTAGAAGCAAAATTTCATCTTTCTCAAAATATGCTCACCCAATTCCATTTCAATGTGAGATCAAAAGGAAGGCACCGGAACTTCCAAAAGCTTGCATAAATGAGATAATAGCAGAATGAGGACTTTTTGCCTTTTAGATCGTAGCTCCAAGAAATTTTGAAAATTGATCTTGTACCCATAAGGTTGAAAGTGGACTAAAATATATATGTATAAGTTTGTTGTCATTTCCAAATCTATCCAGATATGAATAAAAATTTGAGTATTTGACTAATATCTACATCTTTATCTATATCTATATCTGTCAAAGAATAATAAATATTAGCAAATATAGATATGGATAGACAACTATTTGATCCATATTTGAATATCCTATTCTATTTGAATCCTATTTAATTTTACATAACACTCATGAACTTTAAAAAATAAATTATCATATTAATATGCTATTAATTTGATTTACTTCTGTTTAGTAATATCTTTGATTCTATAGTCATAAAGTTTAATTATCTAACTTGTATCAGTATTGATTTCCATACTTTTAGTATATAATTTGTATCTATGTTCATTTAAAATAAATATGGATATCATTTGCATCTAACTAACATTTGTATCCATATTTATATTCATTAGATAAAATAAATACAGATATGGATATGTTGATATTTGATCCATATCCGATTTGTTTTTTGCTCTAAGTCTCCAAGTACGAATCCAACTCTAAGTATCTAAGTACGAATCCAAGATAAAAGAGGACATATAATCATATCTGAAACAAATCAAAGACATTAATCCTCCCCTAAAAAATTTAAACTCTAAGTGCATAAGTAGCAAATTGAGATGCTTTCTAGCAAAGTAAAATAGAAGCAAATTGTGCTCTTTTGAAACATTTAAGGGTACATAAGAACATAGAAAGCAGCTGAAAAACTAGCTGTTAGACAATAATCCAACAAAATTCTTAACTTTGGACCAGAGTTTACCAAAGTAAAGAAGTGTTGTAATTACAAAGTATTGACCATTTATTGAAGAGATGTAGACCTTCGGAAGTAATTTTTGCAATATTGCAATGCTTACTCAAAAAAATTCTAGAGCTTTTTTCTTTTCAACACACCAAGCCATGGCTGCAATAAGCATGAGGATCACCCGATCAGTAAATTTATAGAAGTTTTTACATCTCCAATATAAACATAAGATTTCAAAATCCACAAAGGGAAGAGCAGGCTGCTTTCTAAACAGCTGAGAAGAAGCTACAATGAGAAAAAGATAATCAACTGTATTCCAAAAAGATAGAGTTCTAATGATGTTTTGCCATATACCTGAGCACTATCTTAAAGGTATCTAGTTCATTTGAAAATTTGGCTTTTTTTTTCTGATAAGCAAATTGAATCTACCTATTGTATCCTTGATTTTTTGGTAAGGAGCTCCCAACCTCAGTTTGCTAGAAGAAAAAGATTAAGGAGGTATTTGGTTTGCAACTAGAATCAGAATTGGAATGGATTCGAATCAGAATCAAAATAGCCAAATCTCTTAAAGCATTTAGTTCATGACTAAAATTAGAATAAAAATTTAAATTCTCAGAGAAGAGTAATGATGGAGTTTTGGATAGGTTGGGTCATTCTATTCCATCCCAGAATCGGAATCGGAATGGGACTCCTAACCAAATGATTAGAATGGAAGTCATCCATTTCCATTTCGATTCCAGATCCCAACTCTCCCTAACCAAATATCCCCTAAAATGATTCAGATCTTCAATTCTCAGGCACATTCCTCTTTTTCTAAACAAACAGTCTTCTAATTTACCCTACAAAAAATACCATGACAATTAGGGGACTCCTTCCAATGAAAAGACCTCAAGAATACCATGACAATTAGGGGACTCCTTCCAAAGAAAAGACCTTCTGAGTTTGTCAATTCTTTTAATAACTTGGCTAGGGAGCTTATAGATGTAGAATAAACGAGGAGAGATGTAAGCACCAAGTTAATCAGAGAGAGAGTCTCTCCCTGAGTGAAAGGAATTTGCCCTTCCAACTAGCTAATCTAGCCTCCACTCTCTATACAAGTGACATCCAATTTGATTTTGAGGGCTTACCTCTGCATAAGAGGAGACCTAGGTATTTTAGAAGAAGAGGAACAAGAGAGCAATTGAGCCAAATTGCAGTCTGCCCCCACAGTAGAGCTTTGTCCAATAGATGAGAAACAACTCTTCTAGTAATTTATTGAGAGACCCAAGACTATTTCAAAGCCATACACAATCTTCAAGGTGGCTATATATTTCTTTTTTTCCTGAGCGAAAACAAAAGTACTATCTACATATTGAAGTACTTCATTTTTTGAATAAATCCAAGGATTCTCTAGTCCCTCAAAAATATTCTTGGCTGTAGCTAAATTATTTAGTAATCTACACAAAAGGTCAACTATAATAACAAACAGAATGAGGGAAGGGGATCACCTTACCTCAAACCATGTCTACAAAAGATCTAGTCCTCAAGCTCACCATTAAAATTTATGGCTATTTTGCAAGAAAGAAGAATGTCCTCTAACCATCGAATCCACCTATTTGGAAAATTTTTGTGTGCAAGAAAATTTAGAGATATCCAGGGGATGACTCTATCAAAAGCTTTTGAGAAATGCAGCCTACATATGACCCCTTTAAGATCAGTATTCTTTAAATGAAACAAAATTTCATTAGCACAAAAATATTATGTATAATAGATCTTTCTTTTATGTAAGCAGCCAAGGTTGGGTGTATAAGATTATTCTTGAAGGGTTGAAGTAGTTTAGCTAGAACTTTCGTCATAATCTTGATGCAATTGTGGATGAGACTAATGGGCCTAAAGTTCAACGAAGATTTTGTTGCCTTCTTGAGAATAAGAGAGAGATAGCATATTGAAGCTTAGCTAGGCCAACATCACCATCATAGAACTAGCTGAATAATAAGAGACGTCCCTTTGATTGACTTGCAGACATGTTGAAAGAAACACATAGAGAAACCATCTGGGCCTGGGCTTTATCCGCATTAAAACTGAAAATTGCCTCTCTAATTTCCTCAAGAGTGAATGTCTCCTAGGCAAATTAGACATAGGTGAGGCTAAGGATAAATACAATTCCATTGAAGATCAAAAAATGAAAATGAAGGTGAGTCAAAGATACCCTTAAAAAAATTTCATGGAAGATTTTTCAGTTTCCCACATTCGGAGATTTTTGTACCATTCCACTTGATGCCAGAAACCAGCTGATCTTCCTATGAAAATTGGCAATTTTATGAAAGAAAGCAGCATTGGTGTCACGTTTCAGTAGCCATTTGATTTTTGCCTTCTGCTTCCAATAGATCTTTTCTGCCTTATAGATTGGATCAGTTTCTAAGCTCCCTTTCATCAAGTGATAGATGACCTCGCTCCTCTTTCTGATCCAAAGATTGTACTTGGCTAAGTGACCTTTCTTTCTGCTCTCTTTCTCCGGCTCTTAGTTTTGCTGACCAGCTTCAGAATTCACTTTTCTCTTAGTTTTAGTACTAAATTAACTGTTGCATCATCATACAACAGCAAACTTTTGTCACATCTGAAGAGACTGACTTTTGAGGTGCAACCAAAGAGAGTTTAATTGGAGCATGGTCTGAACATAGATTAGGCAATACATATTGGTATGAGTGTGGAGCAAAGTCATCCCATTATGTGGAAGTCAGAAATCTGTCAAACTTAGCCATAATAGGATACTCTCTCTGTTCTTTTAGTGGAAGATTAATAAAATGAAAAATATCAGTGATTTTTATCCAAAAAAAAAAAAAACGGTCAAAGAAAGAAAGGCTCTGGAAACGTGTGGGGAACCACTTCAATCTTACATCTTGCATGTTGCATTAAGATCTCTCCCACAATCCACAGGCCACGAAAATAACTTCTGATATCCTACAGCTCTCACCAACAATGAGTATTTTGATCATGCTTTGTTGGCCCATAGATGACTGTAAATGTCCAACTAGCTCCAACAACCCTACCCATCCACTGAACAGTAATCGAGAACTTTTTAATTTCTTTGTTTTGGATAATAAATTTAGCTACGTGCTAATTTGATCAAAATTCCACCATCTGAACCAGTTGCATCACAAGATATCCGAGATTTGATTTGGCTACCTGAGAATAACCTGAGCGTTAGGAGAGATGGATTTTCTAATTTAGATTCCTTTATTCCAATAGCATAATCATTAGATGCCAGAAAATTGTTTTTGTCGGGTCTTTAGGACCTCTCATTTCCAGCAGATTGGAGACATGTATAGCAATCCAATGAGACAACCATAGTACAACAAAAAGATCGAACAAGATCCAAAAAGATGCCCTCGAGCTTGTTAGTCTTATGCCTTCCAACAAAAGAGATCTCACGTTGGGCCCCAAACTATTAATCATCTAGTGTTGCATTGTTCTTTTGCTACACAATTCTGGGCAACGATAAGAAACTGGGCAAAGATGGGGAAAGCCCATCCACTGTTCGATCTAAGAGAATACCTTCGAAGCTCAGGAAAGCAAAGGGATTAATTAACAATGGCTGGATGTCAGGGAATCTGACGTGAAAGGAACTGCAGTGATTTCCCGTGCAAGAAAAACGCCATAGCAGCTGTGCTTCACGCTGCCATAAGACAATCCAAAAGCTGGGAGTTCTTTTCCCAAATAATACGAAAAAAAAACTTTTTTACCAAAATATATCAAAACGAAACTTATTTACCAAACTAATGCAAAAGGGAAAAACGCCATTTTGAATGGCGTTTTTTCCCCTTCCACGTCAGCCCCTATTTCCACGCTGGCATCGCCCGAAGGAAAAAAAAAAAAACATCAAAAAACGCCATATCAAATGGCATCTTTAAAAACGCCATTTTGAATGGCGTTTTTAAAAACGCCATTCAAAATGGCGTTTTTCAATTTTCCCACCGGAAAAAATCGTGAGAAAATAGAAAATTTTGTTTTTTAAACTTTGGAATTAGTAAATAAATTAAAAAATTAATTTGGATTGAAATTTAAAATATAAAGATTTTAATTTGTAATTAATTTAAAAAAGCATAAGAAAAAAAAAATTATTATAGAAAATAAAAAAAAGAGAAAGAAATATGAAAGAAATAAAAATTTGAAATTTAATTGAAAAACATCATTCGAAATATTTATCTTAAAAAATTTTTTAAAAAAAATTTGAAGTAATCAAAGAAAAAGAATTTTAATTAAAAATTAAAAAAAAAATAAATTTTAAAGATTAATTGAAATAAAAATATTATTTCAAATTACTTTCCGAAATTAGAAATTAATTTTTTTAAAAAAATTAAAAAAATTTGTAAAAATAGGGTTAAAAAATTTTATAAAAACATAAAGAATTGAAAAAAATAGAAATTATAATTGTAATTGAAGAACAAAGTTTATATTTTTAATTTTAAGAAATAAGAATTATAATTATAAATAAAATTAAAAATTATATTTTAAATAACTAAATTAATTTAAATATAAAACGCCATTTTGAATGGAAAATTAGAAAATTTTGTTTTTTAAAATTTGAAATTAGTAAATAAATTAAAATTTTAATTTTGATTGAAATTTAAAATATAAAGATTTGAATTTGTAATTCATTAGAAAAATTAATTTAGATTTTTTATTTCAAATTTTTTTTAAAAGATGTCAAAAAAAATCTTAAGAAATAAAAAAAAAATTATCATAGAAAATAAAAAAAAGGAGAGAAAGAAATATGAAAAAAATAAAAATATTATTTCAAATTACTTTCGGAAATTAAAATTAATTTATTTTAAAAAGATTCAAAAAATTTTTAAAAAGAGGGTTAAAAATTTTTATAAAAACATAAAGAATTGAAAGAAATAGAAATTATAATTGAAATTGAAGAACAAAGTTTATAATTTTTAATTTTAAAAAATAAGAAATATAATTGTAAATAAAATTAAAAATTTTATTTTAAATAACTAAATAAATTTAAATATAAATTTTTAAAGTATTTTTTAAATAAAAGAAAAAAAATACTAATAGAATATAAAAAAGATAAAAATGGAAAAAAATTAAAATTAAAATTTAAAAATATAGAAATTATAAAGTAGATTAGAAAAAATATATCATAAAATAATAAAATTAAATTGAATTAATTACAATTTTTTTGTTAGGGTATTTTATAAATGTGACTTAAAAAAAGTAAATTTGAAATAAATTTTGATAAAAAAATACATTAAAAAGTTAAAAAATTATGAAAAGTTAAAAAAGTTGAAAAGTGAAAATTTTTAAAAAGTCAACAAAAATAACAATTATAAATTTATAACCAAAAAAAAAAATTAATGTTTAATTGAAATAAAAATATTTTTTAAATATATTTTATAAGAATAAAATTAATTTAATTAAAATAATTTTCAAATAAAATTTAAAAATGACCTAAAAAAATTTCATAAAAAGATAAAGAATTGAAAAAAATAAAAATTTTTAAATAATCAAAGAACAAGCATTATAATTCAAAATTTAAAAGAAATAAAATTTTAAATATTAATTGAAATAAATATATTATTTCAAATTACTTTCGGAAATTTAAAAGTAAATTTATTAAAAAGATTCAAAATTTTTTTAAAAATAGGGTTAAAAAATTTTATAAAAATATAAAGAATTGAAAAAAAATAGAAATTATAATTGTAATTGAAGAACAAAGTTTATAATTTTTAATTTTAATAAATAAGAATTATAATTGTAAATGAAATTAAAAATTATATTTTAAATAACAAAATTAATTTAAATATAAATTTTTAAAAATTATTTTAAATAAAAGAAAAAGAAATACTAGTAGAATATAAAAAAGATAAAAATAAAAAAAAATAAAAATTAAAATTTAAAAATATAGAAATTATAAATTAGATTAGAAAAAATATATCATAAAAGAATAAAATAAAATTAAATTAATTACATTTTCTTTGTTAGGATATTTTATCAATGTGACTTAAAAAAATAAGAAATAAAAATTAAAATTATAATTGAAATTAAAAATAATATTTTAATTAATAAATTAAATTAAACATTATTATTTAAAAAAATAATTTAAATGAAGAAAAAAAAATGGGTGGAAAAATTAAATTTTAATTTGAATTAAAATTTGATAAAAAAAAAATACAGTGTAAAGTTAAAAATTGAGAAAAAATATGGAATAAGATATTTATAAAAAATATTTTTTTAATTAAAAGAAATAAAAAAAAAGGGGGGAAAACGCCATAGAGAATGGCGTTTTCCCCTCCCAGATCCCTTTTCCCCTCTCCTTCTTCCTTCTCCCTTCTCCTTCTCCTCTTCTCCCTTCTCCCTTCTCCCTTCTTGATCTTCTCCGGCGTCTCTCCGACGGCACGGCGGCACGGCGGCGAGGTCTCGGCGGCGGTGAGTTCTTCCTGCCTCTCTCTCCATCTTCCTCTTTCTCTCTCCCTCTTCCCCTCTCTCTCTTTCTCTCATCCTGGTGGCGGGGCCCGCGTCCCGGCGGCGGGCCGCGCGTCCCGGCGGCGGGCCGCGCGTCCCGGCGGCGGGCCGCGCGTCCCGGCGGCGGGCCGCGCGTCCCGGCGGTGGCTCCCGGCCCCCTCTCCTCTCTCTCTTCCTCTCTCTCTCTCTTCCTCTCTCTCTCCCTTCTCCGTGGCCGCCGGCCACAGACTGGCGGCGGCGGGCCGCGCGTCCCGGCGGCGGGCCGCGCGCCCCGGCTGTGGGTCCCGCGTCCCGGCGGTGGCCCCGGCCCCCTCCTCTCTCTCTTCCTCTCTTCCTCTCTCTCTCTCCCTTCTCCTTGGCCGCCGGCCACAGACGGCCGGCGGCGGGCCGCGCGTCCCGGCGGCGGGCCGCGCGTCCCGGCGGCGGGTCCCGCGTCCCGGGGGCGGGTCCCGCGTCCCGGCGGTGGCCCCCGGCCCCCTCCTCTCTCTCTTCCTCTCTCTCTCTCTTCCTCTCTCTCTCTCCCTTCTCCTTGGCCGCCGGCCACAGACGGCCGGCGGCGGGCCGCGCGTCCCGGCGGCGGGTCCCGCGTCCTGGCGGCGGGTCCCGCGTCCCGGCGGTGGCCCCCGGCCCCCTTCTCTCTCTCTCTCTCTCTTCCTCTCTCTCTCCCTTCTCCTTGGCCGCCGCCCACAGTCGGCCGGCGGCGGGCCGCGCGTCCCGGCTGCGGGCCGCGCGTCCCGGCGGCGGGCCGCGCGTCTCGGCGGTGGCCCCCGGCCCCCTCCTCTCTCTCTCTTCCTCTCTCCCTCTCTTCTCCTTGGCCGCCGGCCGTCTGGGCCGCGCGTCCCGGCGGTGGCCCCCGGCTCCCTCCTCTCTCTCTTCTTCTCTCTCTCCCTTCTCCGTGGCCGCCGGCCACATACCGCCGGCGGCGGGCCGCGCGCCCCGGCGGCGGGTCCCGCGTCCCGGCGGTGGTCCCCGGCCCCCTCCTCTCTCTTCCTCTCTCTCTCTTCCTCTCTCTCTCTCCCTTCTTCTTGGCCGCCGGCCACAGACTCCCGGCGGCGGGCCCCGCGTCCCGGCGGCGGGTCCCGCGTCCCGCGTCCCGGCGGTGGCCCCCGGCCCCCTCCTTTCTCTCTCTCTCTTCCTCTCTCTCTCCCTTCTCCTTGGCCGCCGGCCACAGACGGCCGGCGGCGGGCCCCGCATCCCGGCGGCGGGCCCCGCGTCCCGGCGGTGGCCTCCGGCCCCCTCCTCTCTCTCTCTCCCTTCTCCTTGGCCGCCGGCCACAGACGGCCGGCGGCGGGCCGCTCGTCCCGGCGGCGGGTCCCGCATCCTGGCGACCGGTCCCGCGTCCCGGCGGTGGCCCCCGGTCCCCTTCTCTCTCTCTTCCTCTCTCTCTCCCTTCTCCTTGGCCGCCGCCCACAGTCGGCCGGCGGTGGACCGAGGCCCCCTCCTCTCTCTCTTCCTCTCTCTCTCCCTTCTCCTTGGCCGCCGGCCACAGACGGTCGGCGGCGGGCCATTCTTCCCGGCGGCGAGCCACGCATCCCGATGGTGGGCCCGGCCCCAGCCCCGGTGGCCAGGGCGGGATTGTATTTGAATTTTCGTGTTTAATATGTTGGGATGAACTGAATTTTGTGTTTAAGTTGTATTGTGTGATAATATTGTATTTAAAAAAAAATTAAAATATATTATCTATTTTTTTTAATACATCTGTGATAATATTGCTTGAGACAGCGTATTATGGCTTACGATCCACGATATCCCGGTCCCCGAGACAGCAGCATTCTTACATTGCAGGAGCACCATCGATCACAGACTATTTTAGATGGCGGCGTAAGCATTACAATCTTATTTACTTTTTAAATTTTTATTTTAAAAATCATGTACGATATCTAATTAGTATATTTTCTTGCAGGAGTCCAGACATCTTCGTCTACGACGATCCGATGCAGATTTCTGGAGGACAGAGGATATCCCAGATAGAGTGTTAGATTATTTACGATATCTGGGATTTTATGGAGTATATCGGATCGGTCGTATACAGATGGATGTTGGTCTTATTACTGCTATGCTTGAGAGATGGCGTCCAGAGACACACACATTTCATCTTCCATTTGGTGAGGCGACCATCAGTTTACAGGATGTCAGCATCCTTACTGGACTACCAGTTGATGGAGATCCAGTTACCGGAGTTGATCCCACACTTTCCATTCCGGAGTGGCAGGCTTTGTGCTTGCGGTTGTTAGGGTTTGAGCCCGACGCACATTTTTTTGATCATTCACGACTCAGGATTGAGTGTTTAGATGATCGTTATCGTCATTTTCATATTGCGGATGATGCACCAGAGGAGATGGTGCAGCAGTATGTTAGGGGTCAGGTGCTGCGATTGTTAGGTGGTGTCTTGTTACCTGATACTTCATCGAATAAGATGAAGTTGATGTTTTTGCCATTATTAGAGGATTTAGATTTCGCTCGTCGACTCAGTTGGGGCAGTGCAGTACTAGCTTGTCTATACCGAGCTATGTGTCGGGGTTCCTATGCTGATCAGAGCGAGATTGGCGGTTATCTTGTATTATTACAGGTACGTGAATTAAAATTTTTAATTTTTAATATTTAATTATATTTTACATTCGATATATCATTTATTTAATTTTTAAATTTTGCAGATTTGGGTATGGGAGCGTATGCCGACTATCAGTCCATTACGACGACAGTTGCTTGAGATGCCATCAGAGCAGCAGGATCCTGATGTTCCATTCAGACTAGACGGACCATTAGGATACAGGTATCGAAATATTTTTTTTTATTTAAATTTTATTATTTTAAATTTATTTAATATTAGTACACTGTGAAACAGATGGAACGTTGCATTCAACGTTCATCACGTATCGACAAGAGTGGCACGGGTTTATAGATGCCAGTTGGATACATTAGTTGATACATCTAGACGGGTAAATTTTGAATTTTTTATAAATATCAATTTACAGTATTCATAATCTATTATAATTTTATATTAATTTTTTTTATTTTAATTATATTATATCAGTTTTTGTGGAAGCCATATACAGATGGGATATTGGCTATACTGCCGCAGATGTGTACAGTTGGACACGACATATGGACTGCTAGGGTGCCACTTATTTGTTTTGATGTGGTAGAGTGGCATCTTCCCGATCGTGTCCTGCGGCAGTTTGGTCAGACTCAGGACATTCCAGAGCAGTTTGATACCAGCCAGGGACTTCATCGTATTGATCGACGAGGGAGAGCTCGTATCGACTGGCGTATCAGACATGCACAGTACATCGATATTTGGGATGCACGTCGAGATCACATTGTTCATGGTGATCCTATTTTGAGAGGCCGTTCATATACTGATGACTACATGGCTTGGTTTTTTAGCATTACGGTGCGAGTCATTGGACAGTCTCAGTATGCAGTTTCTGGATACGAGGGCGAGAGTTCTACTGTACGTCTTTTGGTAAGATTACGAAAATTATTTCATGTTATTTGTGTTATATTTTTGTTTTATATTGTACACTATACTGATTGTTTTATACTAACAGTTCTATTTTTATTTTATAGACTGATTCTGTGTCGGATCTTGTGTTGGACACTCGTCGTGCTTTATCTACGACTGATGAGGACGAGCGGATTCAGATACTGCGGGAGATGGAGAGAACAGGTTCCGGAGCATTGGAGGCGATTGGTGTTGATCCACATACCTGTGCGCCTTGGTATGGAGCAGTTCGGGCGCCAGATATGAGTTATACGCCGTCACCATATGCTTCACATATGCCATCACCGCATATTCCGCATATGTCATCATTCGATGCTGCACAGATGCCACCGCCTTTTCATCCACAGATGGCAGCGTCTTCTTCGTCCTACATCCCCCAGATGCCATCACCGGGTACCAGTTGGCCACATGAGTATGATACTTTTTTTTCAGGTCCATCCGTGTATCCAGATGAGAGAGTTGAACGGGTCTCTCAGTCCGTAGATGATCCGACAGCATCAGTTATTCCTGAGCAGCATGATCAGCAGATCTCCTCTACTGATATAGGAGAGGAGCCATCACAGCAGGAGCAGCCGGCGAGGACCTTCCTGAGAAGGTCCAAGCGACCACGGGCGCCGTGACGTCCTTGTGGGACTTAGTCTTTGTTGTATTTGTATTTAGTATTTTTACATTTTTGTTGTACTATTTTTTTTGATATATTTAACATTTTGATTCTATTGAATAATATTAAATATTGATTTTATTTTATATTATTTAATTTTAAATTATTGGATATTATGATTTGTGCATATGGATACACATACTCGAATGTGTCTCAGAACATTAGGAGAGAAAATGTTATGTCGGCGGGCCGTACTTCTCGGGGCCGAGCCCCGCATCTCGATGGCCACGGCGGGCCCCCGCGTCCCGACGGCGGTCCTCAGCCCCCGTCTCTCCCGGCGGTGGGCTCCGTCTCGATTGGTTGTGAGTCCAGAGCAGTTTGATACCAGTCAGGGACTTCATCGTATTGATCGACGAGGGAGAGTTCGTATCGACTGGCGTATCAGACATGCACAGTACATCGATATTTGGGATGCACGTCGAGATCACATTGTTCATGGTGATTCTATTTTGAGAGGCCGTTCATATACTGATGACTACATGACTTGATTTTTTAGCATTACGGTGCGAGTCATTGGACAGTCTCAGTATGCAGTTTCTGGATACGAGGGCGAGAGTTCTACTATACGTCTTTTGGTAAGATTATGAAAATTACTTCATGTTATTTGTGTTATATTTTTGTTTTATATTGTACACTATACTGATTGTTTTATACTAACTGTTCTATTTTTATTTTATAGACTTATTCTATGTCGGATCTCGTGTTGGACGCTCGTCGTGCTTTATCTACGACTGATGAGGACGAGCGGATTCAGATACTGCGGGAGATGGAGAGAACAGGTTTCAGAACATTGGTGGTGATTGGTGTTGATCCACATACCTGTGCGCTTTGGTATGGAGCAGTTCGGGCGCCAGATATGAGTTATACGCCGTCACCATATGCTTCACATATGCCATCACCGCATATGTCATCATTTGATGCTGCACAGATGCCACCGCCTTTTCATCTACAGATGGCAGCGTCTTCTTCTTCGTACATCCCCCAGATGCCATCCCCATATATCAAATGTTGCTCTTTGAATTGAATTTTAGAAAAAATAAGTCTATTTTTAAGTAAAGAAAAGGAATACGTAATAGAATGCTAAAAAGATAAAAATAAAAGAAAACTGAAATTATAATTTGAAATGATAAAATTTTTAAAATAAATTTTAAACAAAATATCATAAAAAAAATATTAAAATAATAATAAAATAGGAATTATAATTATAAATTTTAAAAAAAATTAATTTTAATTTAAATTAGAAAATATCATTTAAATTATTATTTTTATTATTTAATTAAATTTATTTATTAAAAAATTACAAATAGATAAGTAAAGATATTAAAAAAAATAAAAAATAAAAAAAAGAGAAAACGCCATTCTCTCCCCTCCCCAAACCCATTTTTCCCCTCCTTCTCCCTTCTCCTTCTCCCTTCTCGATCTTCTCCTTCTTCCTTTACAAATTTAAGTAAAGGAAAAGAATACATAATATATCATAAAAATGAAAGAAAACTAATATTATATTTTTAAATTATAAAAATTACAAATTAAATTAAAAAATATATCATAAAAAAAGTAAATAAAAGATAAAAAATGGTAATAAAATAGAAATTATAATTTAAAACAAAAAATTATCTTTAATTTAAATTAAAAATTATCATTCAAATTACTATCCTCATTAAAAAAATTAATAAATTAAAACAAATAATTAAACAAATTATGAAAAAAAATTTAAAAAATTTAGAAAAAAGAAAAAGAATAAAAAAACACCGAAGGAAACGGCGTTTTCTCCTTTCTCCCCTTCTTCTCTCCTTCTCCCTCTTCTTCTTTCTCCCTCTTCTCCCTACTCCGGCATCTCTCCGACAGCACGACGGTGAGCTGCCTCCTCTCTCCCTCTTCCTCTATTTATAAAATTTAAAAAATAAAAATTACCAGAAAAAAAGTCAAGGGATCGACTCACAGAGTGTCGCAGTCAAAAATTTTGCGTGCCGTTAAACTCTTTTAGCCATGAGTCGATTCATGGGGTCGACTAAAAAATATAAATCTACTTTTCTTACAATTTTTTATATTATGTATTTGTAATCTTTTAATAAATAAATTAAATTAAATAATGAAAATGATAATTTAAATGATAATTTTTAATTTAAATTAAAATTAAATTTCTTTAAAATTTATAATTATAATTCTTATTTTATTGTTATTTTTTTATTTTCCTATGATACTTTTTTTTATTTATTTTAAAATAGTTATCATTTGAAATTATAATTTCATTTCTCTTCCATTTTTTTCTTTTTAGCATTCTATTACGTATTCTTTTTCTTTAATTAAAAAATTATTATTTTTTCTAAAGTTCAATTTACAAAAATTTTTTTCCACATTTTTCCTTATTTTTTAACTTTACACTGGATTTATTTTTTGATCAAAATTTAATTCAAATTAAATTTTCCTCCCTTTTTTTCTTTATTTAAAATATTTTTTAAATAATAATATTTAAATTAATTTAGTTATAAATTAAATTTTCCTCCCTTTTTTTCCTTACAATTACAATTTCTATTTTTTTCAATTCTTTATCTTTTTATAAATTTTTTAAGGTCATTTTTAAATTTTTTTTAAAAATTTTTGTTCTTATTTCTTAAAATTAAAAAATAAAAAATTTGTTATTCAATTACAATTATAATTTCTATTTTTTTTCAATTCTTTGTTTTTTTATAAAATTTTTTTAGCCTATTTTTAAAATTTTTTTGAATCTTTTTTTAATTTATTATTTTTTATTTGAGAAAGTAATTTGAAATAATATTTTAATTTCAATTTATATTTAAAATTTTATTCTTTTTTATTTTTACATTATAATTCTTTTTTTTTATTTTTTAAAAATTTTATAATTTTTAATTTTCTTAAAAATTTTGAAGACAAGTATTTCGAATGATGTTTTTCAATTTAATTTCAAATTTTTATTTCTTTCATATTTTTTTCTCTTTTTTTATTTTCTATGATAATTTTTTTTAATTTTTTAAGATTTTTTTGGACATCTTTTAAAAAAAATTTGAAATAAAAAATCTAAATTAATTTTTTTAATGAATTACAAATTCAAATCTTTATATTTTAAAATTCAATCAAAATTAAAATTTTTAATTTATTTATTAATTTCAAATTTTAAAAAACAAAATTTTCCATTTTCCCACGATTTTTTCCTTTATTTTTGGGTGGGAAAATTGGAAAACGCCATTTTTAATGGCGTTTTTAAAAACGCCATTCAAAATGGCGTTTTTAAAAGCGCCATTTGGAATGGCGTTTTTAAAAGCGCCATTCCGAATGGCGTTTCTTCCTTTTTTTTTTTTTTTTTGGACGATGCCACCGTGGAAATGGGGAGTGACGTGGCGGGGGGAAAAACGCCATTCAAAATGGCGTTTTTCCCTCTCACATCACTTTGGTAAATAAGTTTGGTTTGAATATATTTTGGTAAAAAAGTTTTTTTTTTGTATTATTCGGGAAAAGAGCTCCAAAAGCTGGGGACCTCTTTGTAGCACTAAACAGCTGGAGGCATGACTTGTTTTGCTTGATTTTTAATACCTCGCAACCTTCTCAGTTGTTCTCTCTCTTCTTTTTAATTATATAATTTTGTCTTATTGATAAATTGGTGGGGTGATTTAGCACCCCTCCCTTGTTTCCCTCAACAAAAAAAAGAAAAAACAAAAATTCGGCAGATCACTCTAGTTTCATAAAGTTAAAATTGGCTTTAATTTCTAATCCTGAGTGAAATTTTATTATCTGGATGTAACTTTGAACTTCTAATGAATAAGAATGTTATTTATCAATCAGCTGTCACAATATTAAATCTGTATATATTGTAAAATTATCTATTAATTAGTATGAAATTCGAAATAATAATAAATAATTACATCCAAAAAAATACGACACAGTAATTTACATAGTTCAGTCTTTGGCCTATATCCACAGATGAAGATAAGAAGATATTTTATTATATCAAAAAAAGATAGAATATAAAGAGTATGCGGTGGCTCAAATAATAAAAGATAATCTCTATCTTTTAACATAAGGAGTGGTTACAAGATACATAAATATATATATATATATATATATATATATATATATATATATATATAGTCACCAAAATCACTGGTCACACCAAATTCAAGCCATACTCAACAAATATCTATCTTGGCTTGAATCCCATCAAATTGTAATATAAAATAGTAAACTCCTCTCTATCTCCTCTAATAATGCTCTTAAGGGCCTAGTTCAGCATCTCAAAATACGAATAAAGTTCAACTAGTACTGGAACTTGAGAGTGGTTAGTGGTTTGATCATCATATCTATTGGATTATCTATCATAGAAATCTTCTTCAGTGTAATAGCCCCTTGTGATACAACATTCTGAATGAAATGATATTTGATATCAATATACTTAGTACTCTCATAATACATTTGATTTTTTATTAGATATACGATATTTTGGCTATCACAATAAATAGTAGTCACATTCTGCTTTAAGCCAAGATCATCAATCAAACTTTGCAATCAAATGACCTGCTTCGCAGCTTTTGCCACTACCATATACTTTGTCTCTATAGAAGATAAAACAATAGTAGCCAGTAAAGTCACTTTCTAACTGATAGCACAACTTGAGAGAGTGAAGACATAGCTTATTAGAGATTTTCTCTTATCCAAATCATCTGTATAATCAAAGTCCACAAAACCAACAACACTACTGCAAGTGTCTAAACCATGATCATACACCAAATCAATATCTATAGTGCCTCTCAAATAGTGTAAGATCCATTTCACAGCCCATCAATGGATCTTTTTTGGATGCTCCAAGTACCAGATAATGACACTGTTGGCTTGTGAGATATCAGACATGTGCAAACCATGGCATACATGATATTCCCAACTTCACTAATATATGGAATACATGACATGTATCCTTTCTCTTCATCTAAATATAAAGATAAAGTAGCTAAAAGTCTGAAGTATGCTGCAAGTAGAGTACTCACTAGTCTGCAATCCTGTATATTAAAATGCTCAAGCACGTTGATAATATAATTGTTCTATGACAAGAACAATCTACTTGTGCATCAATCCCTATGAATCTCTATATCCAAAATCTTCTTTACTGTATCCAACTCCATCTCAAATGCACTACTAAGCGAGCCTTTAACTTCTTAATTTCAGGCATATTCTTTACTATAATAAGTATGTCATCAACATAGAGTAATAAATAAATAAAAGAACCATCTGGAATCCTCCTGTGGTAAATACAATTATCATAATCACTTCGATAGTAACCATGCTCAAGTATAAATGTATCAAACCACTTATACCATTATCTTGGAGATTGCTTCAAACCATTCAAAATTTTCTGAACAAGCAAAATGCTTAAGTACCTTCATAATATAATTGTTCTATAACAAGAACAATTTGTTGTGCGTCGATCCCTATAAATGTTCATATCTAAAATCTATTTTGCTGCACCCAAGTCCTTCATCTCAAATTCACTGCTAACCTGAGCCTTTAACTTCTTAATCTCAGTTTGCTACAATAAATATGTCATCAATATAGAGCAATAAATAAATAAATAAAATTATCTAGAAGTCTTTTGTGATAAATACAACTATCATAGTCACTCTGATGGTAATCATGTCCAAGCATAAAAGCATCAAATCACTTATACCACTACTTTGGAGATTGATTCAAATCATACAATAATTTTCTTAACAAGTAAACATGATCCTCCTTATCTTGAACAACAAATTCCTCTGGTTGCTATATGTAAATATGTTCTTCAAGCTCACCATACAAGAAAGTTGTCTTGACATCAAGCTACTTAATCTTTAAGTCAAATAATGCAATAATGGCAAGCAACATATGAATAGAGCTATATTTCGTAATAGGAAAAAAAAATTCAATAAAATCTATGCCTTTCCTCTGACTGTAGTCCTTTTCAATGAAACGTACTTTGAATCTTGCTGCTTCAACCTCTGGATTCTTTCTTTCTTCTTGAAGATCCATTTGCACCAACAATCTTCTAGTCTTGTGGTAGTTTCATTAGCTCTCATGTTTAATACTTGTGAAAAGACTCAATCTCGTCACTCATAGTAATAGACTATTGTCCAGACTCATTGCTAGTGATAACCTCATGATATCTGAGAGGATTCTGAACCTTAATAGATTCTATCACAGGTAATACAAAAAAGACCAAATCTACATATCCATATTTTCGAGAGGGTCTAATCTATCTTCTTGATCTACTAGTGGCTATGATGTACTACTACTCATGTTGGGCATCTCTCTTATAAATAATCTTATGCTCATCACTCTGAACAGGCTAAGCTGCAGTATCACCGTATGATAGATGAACTGAAGGTCTATCTCAAGCTCCACCTGCTTATTAACACCATGATTTTTATTTATAGCAACTGACTTATTTCTTAAATGAAGCATAATTTTTTAATTTAAGGTAACATCTCTAATGATTATGAATTTCTGAGAATCAAGCTCAACATATTATAATCTATAGCCTTTCACCCTCGATTGATAATCAAGAAAAATATACTTTTATGCGCTTTTCCTAAGTTTACTATCATTGATATATGCATAAGTAGGACAATCAAATATTTTTAAAATAAAATAATCAATACGTATACTAGGCCATACCTCAATAGCAGTCTTCATACTGCAAGAAATCTGATCTTTTGTGATGAAATTTTTTTAGCACTAAAGATGAAACTTTCATTATTAAAATTATTAGCGACGAAAATTTTCGTCGCTAAAAGTTTGTAAAGAGCCTCGTAACAAAAGATCTTAATGAAGAAAAAATTTTATTTCATCATCAAAATTACTTAACCACATGATAAGAAAGTTTGTAGTATTAACGATAAATTTTTTTTATCACAAAAGCTTATACTTTCGTCACTAAAATTGTGATGAAAAATATTTTTATCATCAAAAATGAATATTATTCATTGAAAATTTTAATTTTTTTAATTTTAAAAATAAAAAATAAAATTTTATCACAAAATTTAATGATGAAAAATAATTTTCATCACTAATTTAGCGATGAAAAAATAATTTTGTCGCTAAATTTGTGACGAAAAAAATTGTTACAAAAATTACAATAAAAAAATTTCATTACAATTTTAGTGACGAAAAAAATAATTTCGTCACTAATTTAGCAATGAAAATAAAATTTTATCGCTAAATTTGTGATGGAAATAAAATTTTGTCGCTGAAAAAAAATAAATAATAAATAAAATTTGTGATGAGAAATTTTATTTTTAGTGATGAAAATTTATTTCATTACAATTTTAGTAACAAAAAATATTTCATCATAATTTCTTATGAAAATATCTATTTTAAATAGTAGATGAATTTTTTTGATTATTTTTTGTGATGAAATTAATATTTCATTGCTAAATTAAGTTAGGGATGAAACAAAATGCTTTTTACTATTTTTGTCATGAAAGAACCTATTTAAATACAAATTTTCACGAGATTAAGCATATTTTACATAGAAACATATGAACACAATAAAAATATTCAAATTTCAAGTAATAATAAGTTTCATAGCTATCATTATCAAATACAAAGTATGAGTTCATATATTATTTAAAATTTAAAAATGCTACAAACTATACATCATCATAGTCGTTGGCCTCGTTCCCTCCTCCAGGCATCGATCCCTAGCCCAATATGTGTCGCAATAGCTGTGCAGAGACGGCATCATGCAGCTGTAGAGGGACTAACTCGGAGGCATTGATACCGAGCCATCCCGCCATCGTATTCACTATCCTCTTGAGCGTCTGACTGTGATTCATCTAATAAGTAATTTGATCTTGCATTATGCTCATCGATATCCTAACTGCCTCTAGCACTGAGGCATTATCCGACCAGTCAGACAATGAATTATAGAATTGTTTTGAGCGCATGCTGTGCCCAGACCCTAGCTGCTGCCCGAGGATGACATCCAGGATTGCATCATCTGTCATCGAACAAATGAGCTATGATCCAGTATTGCTGTCAGATCCAACCTCCCTCATCATCTGCTTTCTCAATTGTAATATTTTTTTTCCTTCATAATAAACCAAATAATACCATAAGTTTATTTCAAAGGCTTTTAAAGCATTCAAAATATAGTATCATACTTACATGACGCTGCTTCATCTCCCCAGTCACAAATTCGCCACTCTTGTTCTGATAGAATTTACCATAGACATCAACCCCGTATAATCCCTATTCAAATAAAAGAAAAAAGAAAAAAAATTTATATATTCAATAAGAACTTACAGCATGCAATTATAAATGCAGTTACGTACCATCCTCTTCATTTCTTGTGCAAAAGAGGCACTCCCTTGCGTGTGAATAGAATCAATCTTACTCTTTCATGTAGCAGGTCCTTCAAAAATTTGAGCAACTAATTAAACGAGTTATTTGACTGCTTACCAAGGGTGTTCATATGTAATAACTTTATTACGGTGGATAATATAGAATACTTCTTACAACCAGGATAAACATCACTTTGCACATCTCTTAATAGATACTCGAATCCATCGTTCACAGGTATGTTACTGTCCTCCTTAGCTTCTTGTCTTGAGATGGAATATTGATATTCTGATCCCGTTTCTATATTTGCTTCAAATAACTCCAGATGGAGATCCTTCAGAATTTTTTTATCTTCTGCACCGAGTGTTTGTTTTTCATGATTGGGTGATCCACCTACTGACGACACATTTATGGGATTTTTGGGCAACATGGTCGAGCCAGTTGGCAAATCTTTACCATGATAAGTACATTTCTTATAAGTCACATCTATACTATATTCGTATAAATAATTTTGAATATTCAATAGGATACACAAAATAGATTTCTACATCGACGACATGGACAACGAGCTTTTCCATCTTCTCTAGTGTGATTGAATGCCACATTTGTGAATGACATCACACCAGCAATATACTTGGGGCAGAATTTATCACACAATGACATCCAACTACGATTTATGCCTATATGTTTATGATGCAAACTATACAGTCAATCTTATGTAATAATAGTTGACTAATGCCTTATATCCCCTACTTATAAGGCGGTGGTCCTATCCTATTCAGAAATGCGAGAATTTAACATTGCTGTACATATCTTCTATGCTAAAGAAATTTCGACAGTATTTTGGTACAGTTCTTCAGACACATAAATACTAAAATTATGCTATGTATCCAGAGAATATGATCAAAAATACTAACGAAACTCTTCGATGTAGAAGCATATAATATACAATATAAAATTCACTCACGTGCCCAAACTGTCCACAAGGATAATTCGAGAATAGCGTGTACAACATCAATATTTTTTTATTAAAGGACAAACATTGGTTCATGCATGCTGTCCTCGAACAAAAATTTTAAGGTTTATAAATTTATTATGCTATGATTAACATATTATTATTATAATCACTTTTATTTTTAAACTATTTTTAGATCTCAAACTATGCTTCATATGAGGAGTAGATTAACAAATTATCATAATTATGCCTAATGACTCAAACCAATAAAAAAAAAGAGAACAAAATTTAAAACACTGCGAACTGCCAAAGTTATTGCTTTAGATTTGTGCAGCCACTTAACAATCATAAAATTTAAAATAAATCATACCCTAATCTTCTGACTCGCCCCATATATAAATCCCATAGAGAGAGGGAGAGAGAGAGGGGTATCGAGATGGATGCGGACGATGGTGACTATGCAGTGATGGCGACGGTGGCACAATGATGGTGATGACGGCAACCTACAGGATGGACCATGAGAGAGAGAATCATTGAGAGAGGGGGGGCTGCACCGAAGAGATCTTGAGAGAGAGGAAGAGATCGTAGCCTGACAGACTTCAAAGAGGGACGGTGGTGGAGGCGGAGCGACGACTATGGTGGTGGAGGTGGAAGCGGAGCAACGACGATGGTTTGTGGCCCTAGGGGAAGCAAACAACCGTAAGAGAGGGAGAGAGAGAGAAAGTGAGGGAGGGAGAGGAAGAACCTGAGGAGGACGACGACGGTGGTGGTGGAGGGAGGACAATGATGAGGGATGGCTCGATTCGATCGGTGCGGTGGGATGATGGCGTGGAGGGACAACACCGATCGATGATCGAAGAGGGCTTGAATTGGTCGGTCAGTGGCATGGCTCGACAGAGTGGAGAGCGAGAGAGAGAGACGAAGAGAGAGGGAGGGCGCGGTAGGACGGTGGCATCAGTGCGTGAAGGGTTTTGGGATAAAATTTTGCCCTAAAAATCTTTATTCTCTCTTTTTTTTCAATGAAAAAACTCTTTAGTGATGAAAAATTTTTTATCACCAAAAATAAAAATTTTTATTGCAAAACAGTATTTTTTGCAATAAAAATTTTATTCATCATAAATACTTAATTTTTGACGATAAAAATTTTTTAATTGTAAAAAATAAAAGCTCTATTGATGAAAAAAATTTTATTATTAAAAATTCACTTCTAACAACAAAAATTAATATTTCATCACAAAAGAGTCAATTTTTTACGATGAAAATTTTTTTCATCGTAAATACTTAATTTTTGGTAACAAAAAATTTTTTGTCATAAAAACATATCTATTTGTGACGAAAAATTTTTTCGTCGCTAAAATTTTATCGCAAAAAGTCAGATTCTTGTAGTGTCAATTGAATAGCAATGGATGGAGACCTATTTACTAAGTAGGAGGTCATATTAATAGCTTTAGTTGAAAATTCCTGAGATAAGTCTAATTGAGAAAGCATATACTGTGCTCTTTCCAAAAAAGTCATATTCATGTGTGCTACAATACCATTATGCTATAATGTCTTCCTAACTATTTGGCATCTTACAATACCTTCTATTTCGTATAACTCATTAAACTGATGCTCATAAAACTCTATCCTATTATCAGTTCTCAATCTTTTAATCTTCTTGCTGGCTATTTCTCAATAAGGTTTTCCACTTTTTACAAGGAGGAAAAACTTCATCTTGAGCTTTAGAAAGTACATTCAATTTTTTTTTCAAAAAATCATCAATGAAAATCAACAAATATTAAGAACCACCTTTAGACTAAACATATACTGGACCCCAAAGATCAAAATGGATATAATTCAATGTACCCTCTATCCTATGGATGGCTATGCTGAACTTGATTATGGTTTGCTTTCTATAAACATAATGCTTACAAAAGTCAAGTTTTTTGATTTTTTGACTATACAACAAATCTCGTTTGCTTAAAATAGACATGCTAACCTCATTCATATGACCCAAACTAATAAGCCACAAATGGATACTATCAAAATTTGGATCTGATGAAGAAACTAATGCAGCACCAACAACTGTGCAACCTCGAAGCAAGTAGAGGATACGAGACAATTTGCCTTTGAGCATAATAAGAGCATTTTGAAACATTTAAAACTCTATTTTTACCAAAGTACTTAAAATCATATGAATGAAGAGTGCTCAAAGAAATCAGGTTCTTCCTCAAATTTGGTATGTGCCACATATTAGTCAAGATCCTAATAATACCATAATGCATCTTGATCTGAATGGTTCCTATACTAACAACCTTACAAGATATATTATTCCCAATAAGCACAATATCACCATCAACAGTGATAAGTGAAAAATCAATCCTTATGAGAATGCATCAGATAAGAATATATTGAATCAAGAATTTAAGCATCTCCAGATAAATTGACAAATATTGAGAGGACATCGGCACCATCAAAACTATTCTCTAATATATTGGCCGAATCACCAGCATTAGAGATATTGTCAGACTCGCTTTTTTTTTTGAGTTTAGGACAATCAGATTTTCAGTGCTATATCTTTTTATAGTAATTGCATTTGTCTTTCTTTCCTTTGGATTTTGATTTGCCTCTATTATTTTCTGAACTTGAACTTAAATTCTTTTTTTTTTTTATCTATCTTTAATAACCAGACCAACCACCTGATTTTTACCCCAAGTTTCTGACATTCTTTTTCGTAACTCTCTTGAGTTTAATGAAGCCCTCACATCTTCCATAGAAAGAGTATCGCGACCATAGAGTATAGTATTAACAAAATGCTCAAACGAGGGAAGTAATGAACACAATAGAATAAGGGCTTGATCTTCATCATCAATTTTCATATCAATATTTTTTGAATCTAAAATAATTTAATAAATTCATTAAGGTGGCCTTTAAGAGGCATACCTTCTTTTATCCAAAGAGTATAGACCTGTTACTTCAGATAATGCTTATTTGTTAGGGACTTAGTCATAATATGGATGCTCTCGAATTTGAGCTATAATGCTACAGTAGATGATTCATCCACAATCCTTCATAGAATCTCGTATGTCAGAGACAACTAAATCATGCTATGTGTGCACTCTAGAAAATCATTCTTATCTTTCTCTGACAACATCATTGGTAAAATATCTCTATCCTTTAGTGCCTTTAGCAATTCCTGCTAAACTAATAGGATTCACATCATCACATGCTAAAGGCTGAAACCATTCTTTCCATTGAATTTTTCAATCTCGAATTTTTTTGCAGCCATCACGAAGAAATCATGAAAAATAAAAAATAAAATCAATAAATAATCAAAATCTAAAATAGATTTGACGAACAACCTAAACAGATCTGAACCTCAAGCTTTCATACTAATTTATTATAAGATTACTTATTGATTAGTATGAAATTTGAAATAACAATAAACAATTATATACAAAAAAATAAGACAATGATTTATATTTTTCGGCTTTTGGCCTGCGTCCATGGGTGAAGATTGGGAGAAATTTCACTATATCAAAAAAAAATAAAGTACAAAAAGTATGTGACAGCTCAAATAACAAAAAATAACCTCTACTTTTTAACAATAGGCATGGTTATAATATATATAGCCATCAAATCTAAAAATAAAGAGAAAAGATCAAAATACCTAAACAGATCAACTAAAGTCCAAAATGAGTCGGGTTTGCGCCGTTAGTCACACTAAATTTAAGCCATACTCAATAGCATGCAAACTAGGTCAGAAATTTTTTCAGATTACTGCACCATCTCTTGCAATTCTGAGTCCATTGGAAACCTGATAGGAATCATCTTATTCCACTTTAGCCTTCTCTCCGTCTTTGGATGAGCTTCTTATTCCACTTGTGCCTTTGTTCTCAAGATGGTTGGCGTCTGTTAAGTGTTAGAACGGCTTCACAGAATGAAAACAAAGAAACAAGCGATGGAGATTGTTCTTCTAAGCCAAGATTCAAGTTGTTTATAGGTTACATACTTTAACATGCTAATATGAAAGGATAATTGCATCTTTTATTGCAGGAATGCGGATGCTGCATGTGAATATGCTAGCTATCAAAATAGTGAACAACATTCTACTATTGGTGGTTTTGAAGCAATAGATGATATAAACAGCTTCATTCCTGTTGTTATTGTTCCCTCTTCGCTTCATGGCACAGCGGGAGTTTTGAAGGACCACCGGCAAAAAAAATAATGAGCATGCACGGTCCTGCCTGAAGTGGATCTATGAGTGTCTGATACTGTCGCTTCATAAAAAGTGGTTGATTTGGGATGTTACTGTTGTATCTCCAAACATGGGTACTGTATCTAAAGGACTAGATCATTTGAAATTAATGTTTCCACTCCTGCTTGAATGTAGGGTATGTTCATTGAATGTTCTTTACATACTTCAAAAAAGAAGAAGAATAAGAAGAAGAAAATCTCCTTGATGCTGTATTATATAAAATCTCAGGTTTTATGGAGTTATTTTATTCTCTAGAAGTTACATTTTGCAATTTAATGTTGATCTATTACTTGTTCTCCATTTCTCCTATTTTACTGCCTTAATGTTCAAGCAAGAATTTTCTTTTTTAACAATGGATCCATAGCTCAGTGATAGTGCAATTGACTGAAGTACCTTACTTCCTCCACCATTACTCAAAAAAAAAAAAAAGAAAAGAAAAAGGTGCAAGAAACATATAAATTGTCTAAGATTGGGAAAATTGTGGTTATGTACATGCCAACTTATTCTGTCTGATCTGATATCTTGTCTAACATCATATTGAAAATGATTTCTGGTGGCCAGATTCCTTTCGTAGATCTTTTGTTTTTGCTGGCGTTGTCGTTTGGAATAAAATTGATTGTTAATCCTCTCTCCTTGTCTTTTTGCGCCATTAACTATTCTGGCCATCTCAAGCTGTGAAGGAATTGCACGTAAAAACAACTACATTTACGATGATTTTTCACAGCGTCTGCTGTGAACTCTCCATATATAAAGTTAACGTCCCGAGGAAATTACCGCCTTCTTCTGAAAAATTCTGTGTACTGGAGCTAGAATGGACAGGGGATCGTAAATAGCTTTTCTTCGGGCAAATATCTCCCAGGTGGCCCCAAAGTGGGCTTTCCACTCTTCCATTGTGGTGTAGTGCGGCAAGTATTGCTTCATTCGGATACCAGCTTTCTTACAGAAGTCTAAGATCTTATCGTTCTGTTCCAGTGCATGCTCTAAACTGTCATGATCTGATGAAGACGGTGCCGAGGAAAGGAAGGCCACCAAGTAGAAGACTTCCTCATCTGGAATGACTGCTGATGTTCTATTGTCCCACCTGCAGCCAAAACATACAGTTCAAGCCATTGGCACCTTGTTATTGCAGTACTAAAGTGATGACAGTGGACAGGCAAATTAAATTACTTGGATCTATTAAGTGGGTATAGGAGTATGGGACCGTGGCTTCTATCAGTAATAATTTTGCCGAAGACTTCTTTAGCGAAGTCGTGGATTCTGGTTCTTGGTATGAGAAGATTCAACCATGGGTGTGGAACTTCCCACAAGCCTTGGGATCTCAGCTTCAGTTCAGAGATATGTACTCTGTCCAAGAACTCCACGTATGACACCTCTGACTGGAACAAGGTGGATGGTATGTACCGAAGTTTAGACAGAAGTGTTTCGACTTCCTGAAATCAAAGAGGACAATTTTGATCTTAGAAATCATTCTCTCTCTTTTTTTTTTTTTCTGGCAATCTCATGCTTCAGCAGGCATGGGAATGATGTTGGTTGGGGAAGGTTACCTGGTTCATCACATCAGTCTCATCTGGATTGAAGTTTTTAGTCATCTCGAGGCAGAACAGAATCCTCCCATCAGAGTTGAATTGGCTGGCTTGAATGGGGTCCTTCTGGTTGAACGAAGATCTCCAATTGTTCAGAAGCCCTGTCCTGTTTATTATCACAAAGCCTTCGATGTAGTCGAAAGTCTTCTCTTCTGAAATTAACATTTCCTGGTCCTCAGTAAAGTTGGTGAAATCTGAGTATAGAACTCTGATCCACTTCACCTGTGAGAAATTGATGGTAGCCTCGTTAGGAATGATTGCCATTGCTCTGGTTGCTATTATCATTATAATATCGAAACTTGAAATATATACTATATATTACCATCTTTGGTGCTGGTTCAAGTGCAATTCTGGCGCTGGTGATGATTCCAAACTGACCTAAACCTCCAAGAACACCGTAGAAGAGGTCAGCATTCTCCTTGGTTGAGCAGTTCATTACTTCTCCCCTTCCTGCAGTCAATACAAACAGAATCAAATGGAAGAACCTAACGCTGTTACATTGAACAACTTGTGCTACTGCTCATCAGATGAAACCTGTTACAACTTGCAGCTGGTGGACGTTGCTGATCTGAGGTCCATGCCGAAAGGCCTGCCCACTGATCCCAGCATTCGACAGCGTGCCCCCGATGGTAAGGTGGAGGTAGTCGGTCCAGGATTTCGGTGCGAGGCCATGCTTAAGGCTCTCTAGTAGAACATTGATCCACAGTTCACCTCCGGAGGCATCGACATATGGGAGATCTCCGGCATGCACCTGGGTCTCGGTTGCCCGAAGATACTCCATGTCGATGACAACACCCCCAGGCGCTTGAGCCTGGCCTTGGAGCGAATGCCCATGGCCTCGAGCTGCAACTGTGAGCTTGGATCCCCGGCCCATTTGAAACACATGCTTTAAGGTGGTAGAGATATCAGCAACGGACACGGGATGAAGGACTGCTGATGGTAAGAATTGGAAGCGGTTGCCGAAGTCTTTGGCAGCATGGGAGATATTATGGAAGCTGAAATGGCCCTCGAGAGCTAGCGTTCTAAGGGAGGAAGGCACGTCGGGGTCAGAAACGTGCATGGTGATACCGCCGAGGACTAAGAGCATGAAGAGTTTAAGGAAGCCGACGTTCTGTTGTCTATGGTAATGCATAGGTGATGATTTCATGGCTACTAATTATGGTAGCAATTGGGCGGAAGAGGATGGTGGGAGAGGTGTGGGGATCAGGAGCTTAAGGAAACGGAGGGGAAGGGAGGGATATTTAAAGGGAGAGGTTGGGGGTGGAGGGGGTGTTTGCAATTGGGTTATTGGGTAGTGACATGGCCAGCCAATCAGTGTGATAGAATCCGTGAGAGGACTGGCAACTTGGATGGGGCTGTGTTTGAAGGGTTCTTTTTGAAACCTTGCCTTTCCGCTTTTTAAATTCTGTTTTGAGAAAGAGAGATGTTAGTTAAAGCAAAGGAGGTAGAGGGGTGTGTGGAGAAATTATATCCTATACCATGTGCACCCCGTGGCTGTGCACCATGCCTATCGTTCTTGTGAATCTCATTTATCAGGTGTTCTTCTCATTTTGGTGCACCGCCATCGGAATCAATTTTTGTGATTGGTATGGTTCACCACCATATGGTGATGTAGCATATAACTTTTTGTGTACAAGAGAGGGAGCGAGGCAAAGAGAAAATGCAAGGAACATAAAGGCTTCTACTTCACATTTTCAAGTGCAGTCACCCAAAGGAACAGTGATCCTAGAATTTCTACCATGGTCTGGAGTCCACGACATCGGACGGTGATCGGCCCCACCATGAGATAGTGGGGGATGCCAAGATCCTGATTGTGGGGATGGAGGCTCAGGGATGATATCTTTTAAAAGAGAGAGGTCAGTTAAAAATAAGAAAGCCTGCTCGGTTGAAAGTTGTGGTCCATACTTCCTGGCCTTGGGACAAAACTCAATAAACAAAACCATCTCTCCATGGGAAACCTTTGCAGAAGGTCTAGTGATTGGGCCAAGCGACTCCAGTGCGTCCATGGTGTGACATGCTGTGTTGTGCAGCAGTAGTCAAGGTCAAACCACTAGCTATTAACCCTAATGCGGGGACATATGGGACCATAATCACCATCCTAGAGTCGTCGTATTTTGACCTGAACTCGACCAGTTTATTTGATCTCAAGGACATGGGTGTATATATCTTTTTCCCTTGGAACTATTTGAGTTTGGATTTAATTAGGTCTAACCAAATCATCTCCATGTGCTTCAAACTAACAGATCGAACCTAATTGTGTTGGGACCAGTTATAGGATCCATGGATAGACTGGTAAGTTTCGGTTTTGGTTGGATCAGGTCCAAATTAGGCAGAATTCAGATCAGTATGGGCCCATCAACCCACTTGTGCCCAAGCTAACTAGCTCTACCTCGGTGTAAAGTGCAAGCGATGCTAAAGCTCTAATTTCTTTATTTAGTAATTCAATTATTTTTATCATGTAGCTTTGCAAATAGCAATCCTTAATGAGGAGTAGTTGATGCTTCTACACTAGTTCTAGCCAACCGTGGCCTAACATCCAGTTGTGTGCAAGTAACAAAGCTTAGAACCTCTCTTTGATTAGCTTTTTAGCATCTTTCTTGGTGTATGCTTCCTTAAGAACAAGCGGAGGATAATTTATAGTTGGATACAGTTTCCGTGTCTACTTTTTTGGCACCAATGACCGGGGAAGAAAACCACGGATTGTGGAAAGGTCAAAAAGATGTGTCACATTTTTATCATGCTAGCTCCATGGGGCTATTAAGCCTCTTTTGTGGAGTAAAAAGTGAAACTTGTGGCCATCTCTATTTAAAAGGAACCTGCGTTCCCTTTTGTCGGTCATCAAGCTTGAGTTCGTGAAAGGTCAATGGTGAAGCTGAAAGTGGGTTGGGGAGATTGCAGGTGATCTTGTCTCGACCAAATTTTGACCGGGCCTACACTCATACTTTTGGATCCATGTGTCTAGCCTAGTCCACATCATTTATGGAGAGAAATTGGATTATATTTTATTGAAAATGGAGAAAAATTGGACTAACCAAACTCCATTGCATATGATCTGCAGTGGTTCAAAAATGAAGATTGGATTTCTTACCCAAAAAAAAAAAAAAAAGGAGGATTGGATTATGCCTTATGCAACATTGGCCATCCATTATGCCCTCGTGCAACACAGGCACATTGATGCCTCTGGCAAATATCTTGTGCATCTTGAAGCATGATAATTAAATGGCTAATGGTGCATCGGATCACCAATGGTTTGTCAAATGTCTGCACTAATTTCTTATCTAAAAAGTATTAATCTTTTCTTGTCTTTAAAGCAAAAGCTTAAGTGATAAAAAAAAAAAAAGGAAAATCAGTTCTAATCAAGCTAGATTTAACATATAAACTAACCCAAGATCGATGAAATAAATAATGAGACACAAGTCCAATTTCTGCTTTGTGAACCACTTAGGCATGATGCTCCAGGGTACCTCCTAGAAGAAAATTCCGAAGGGCAATTTGATTAGGCTAATTCAACCATTTGCAACTTTCAACGCACCAAGGTATGAAAGAATAAAGTATGATCACGTTTGAAGCCAGACTTGGAATCTGGAGTGGGGTGGGCTTGGAATCCCATATGCAGACCTCAATTCTCATTTTCATATCAAGAAAACTTAAATGCTTGATCTAATCGAATGAGGACTAGTTGAGCCAATGTAAACAAATAACTGGCACTTATGAAGATTATAGCAAAGCATTAGGACTAAACCTAGTTTAACCCAAGCCTAACTTGAACCAACCCAATCTAACTCATTTTGTACGTTGGACAGAAATGTGAAACGTGGCATTCATAAAAACGATGCTTTGATCATGGCTGACATCCATCTTGCCTATGGAGCTATCACAACCAAGAAATAAAAAAAAAGGGGGCATGGAACAGGTTGGGTGAAAGGTTGGCATGCAGGCCGTATCTCAGATGTTTGAAGGAAGCAATTCCAAAGGGGATGATAGCTACAAAGAAGGAAAAGAAAACAAGCAAAAAGGTCTCTCTATATTTTTTTTTTAAGAAAAAAACCGTGTATCCTTTCATGTGCTTTACTTCATTGACTTATATTTGATATTACATCTCAAAAAATTATATCCTACACCATATGCATCAATGTAGTCAAGCATCACAACAATCATTTGGTTTCCTTGCTATACAGGCTCATGGCCGGAAGGTAGACGAATTGATTGGTATAGTGCACAGCCATATTGGTGCATGTCGTGTAGGGTTTAAATTCTCAAACATCTCGGAGAAATCATATATACTGGTCATTACTATTGCCACATCATCAAACCCATCAGAATCATCAACACTACAATCAACGACATCATCCCATGTAAGACTAAATAATCCATTCTATGGAATGGTATAACAAAAAGGAAGGCTACCTGGATCAAGGGAAGGAAGGAATAATAAACTGGAAGGTCACGTTCTATCGTGTCTCCTCCAGCTCGCCACATTCCACTTACACCTTCTCTCCTTATCTCTCTCCAGCCTTCTCCCAGCAAACAACTCATGCTATTCATCCTGCCTCTCTGTCATTGCCAAGTCATCTTCTATAGCCCCTATCTTTTTTTTCTTTTTGGTAGAATACACTCCCTAACCTTCACAACTTCCATGGGTGATATCATTGACAAATATCAAAGGCATTTCTCAACAATCTTGGCGAACCTATGATGATGATTTTTTTACAAGTGATCATGCAATAACTAGTGCAAATATAAATTATTTGAAATAGCATACCAAATTTAAAATATAGAATGGCTTTTCTTATCATTCTGAATAGTGTGTATCACACATTTAAATGGTTGACTTTTTGCACCAGGAAAAATGTAGTATTCACTTTATTTTATTAGATAACTCAATCTGAAGTCAATAATAGACTCTTCAACAAAAAAAAATTGAAAACAAAAAGAAATTCAAACAAAGCGATGGATGCATGTCATAGTTCATTTAATCAAATGATTTGAGGGAATCTTACTAGCATCCATTCTAAGCATACATTTCTTTGTGACATTATAAGGTTGACTTCACTATTTGATTTAGCACAGAATATAAAAATCAACATTCTAAGAGTCTCTATACTTGGAAGGAAAAGGAGAGTCTGCATTAGCATCATGTTTCGAATACAAAAATCTAAATAATAAAAAATAGAATTTGCTATATGTTATCGCGCGATCTCAAAGTCAATCCACTATAAGAGACCTCTTAACAGAAAATAAATCCCCCCAAGATATGAAATTTGAATAGGAATTAGCTGACCCCTTCAAGTATTTGGAGAAATTAAGGTCGGTCCCCACGACTGACCACTATTTTATGTTTAGGCTTTGTTGAATAAAAATTTTATTCAGGTCCTTGGTTTCAATAGCCATGCTATGCTTACTCTCATCCTTTTAAATAAGCTAACTTTCACTCAAGAAATAAAAATAAGCTTTCCACTTCATAATCAATCCAAATGTTGCTAGATCAAAGCCCCTAGATCATGTGTGTGCATGAATGCAAAGACAAGAATTATGACATTTAGAAAAGAAAGAATCAATCCCTTGATAAGTTACAACATTTGCCTTTAAATAGGAACTAGAGTTTCACCTTTATGCTAGCGCTAACAATGGTTTGGATCTAGGGACTATATATGTCAGAATAGATGAGATTTTTATTGATGCCTCACCCTCTTGAATAATATCCTAATTAGGACATGCACTTACAAATAGTTCTCTGCAGATGTCAACTTTAAAAGAAGAGGAATAACATATACAAGGTCAAGGTCATGTTAGACATTGGAGAAAGAGTAGCTGACCTACATTATAAAAGAAGGGCAAGGTCATGTTAGAACATTAACTGAATTATCCAAATTATTATTTGGATATGTCCAATAGGGATTTTGTCTGTTGAAGAGCCACTACCTAGGCAGGTGAACCATTATTTTTGAAGCAGATTATTTAAGGTAAAATTTGTTTCCTTACATGCATATTAGAATTTTTTTTTTCCTCATAGGAAGCAATTTTGTTGTTTTCTTTCATTTAGTTTCATGAATGACTAGTTAAACCTAACTAACTTAATAAATATGTCCTTCAGACTATATGAGATAAACCATGTTATTAACAGTTTATAATCTAATCTCATATGACAATAGAGAATAACAGTTAGTGTTACGATTCTACAAGTCAACCACTTGGGAAACAAAACCACAAGGTCCAATTCGAAACATCCTCATATGATGGAAGGGTACAACCACCGAGCTATCACCTAACATAAACCAGCAAACAAATATATTATAAAAAATTATCTCCGGCCTAAGAGGTGACATTTATGCCATGCCCAACGAAGATCAAGTCATATAATCAAGTGTTTAAAATAGAAAAAAAATCCATGACTGCATTCAATGCATCCAATAAAAAGAATTTTCTTGTCGAAGAATAAGATCCTGCAGGTCTGCTATGAAATGCATATATATTTCAGTTTTCACTTCGAATTTTCTTGAAGTGATGGGCTTAAATATTCACAACCACCATCATTTATTCAAATTGTGCACCAATAAATGATTATGAGGGAGGTCAAAATTCAACTTCCACTTCATAGCAGATCCAAAACCTCATCCTTCATTTTCATCAAAATGCTCCTCATTCTCCTTGGTGATAAGCTCTTTCATATGGTCCATTCAATGTAGCAGCTTTACGAGACAACTGACATGGTATTATGATCATCAGAAGTTTAAAACTAATATCTAGATATGATCATGTAAAAGCAATGTCAACGACCTGTCCCGTAACTCAAATTTATCTCATTGAGTGGTCCATAAAGCAACTCTTTTTTGACAGATGCTACTGTAGATCACTCCAACGCTTGATGCGTTGTGGTGACAGTGATTTTGGAGTTGTCTCTTATCATATATTAAGTTATTACCTCAAAGATGATAAATCTGTGGTCGGTCATGGATGGGAGAATGGTTTCGCCTCTTCAGCTTAGCTAGCTAGTTGCATCGGAACTGGGACCCACTTCAATTTTTTTTTTGGATGCATGGCTAATGACGTGGTGACACGTCGGATTGCCATGGGGTGGCCTGTGGAATCTAAAATGGTGGTTGAGTGGCCCTAATGTTTACCACGTGGAGACCAGCATGTCGGCAAGGACCAGCCTAAGGTCACGTTTTCCCACCAAAACAACAGCAGCGATTGCAGTGGATCTTGCGGCTCCCATCTTAAAAGAAAACAGATTTAGAGATGAGGATTTTATTCTCATTGCATAGCTTCTTTTGTCACTGCCAAGGATGCAAACCGGCTGGATTGGACTAGGATTTGTACAATTAACATCCCGGCCGACTACATATGTTGTTTACAAAATATGTTTGACATGACCTACTTTAATTAATTACTTAAAGATTGCGTTAAGCCGGTCCAAGTCTCTAATTGTTGCATTGGATGGCCAACAAAATGAAATCCACACGCAACTTGTACCATTGCAACCATTGAACAAATTTCTGTGTTCCCTTTATGAATCTTGCTATGTTATTATTTATCTCACGCGTGCTCCTCTAAAGAAACAAAATTCTTGTGGTTAATTAGCATTGACTAGAATTAATTATGTCCTCTCTAAATTAGCATGTGGACATTTTCATATCTGAAGGAATCTGTATTGAGTTTGAAAATGTCATGTCTGATGCACGTACGTGAGAAGTACTTGATCCTCCAATGCCATTAAATTGTATTGTCTAAGTCGGAAGATATATATTTTAATTATGAAACTAATTTCTTATGGGAGGAGTAGGTGCAGTGGTAAGAGATATACATGGGCATGACCAAAGCTTAATGCATTCCAGAGCTTGAATTGATGAGGAGGATTTCTTCTCGCCATTCTTTCTCTAATCTTCTAAGAGAGATGAAAACCTTAATCGTCCCTTTATTAGTACTACCAGAATTCAAAAACAGACATTAATTTGAGCAACCATACTGTGCATATGGTTGGCGCCCCTACTAGTTCTTTTATTACGACCAAGAAGTTACTGTCTTTATCCTTCCACACGTAAACCCCTTTTGACTTCAGTTTTTCTACGAGCAAACTTCTTATCCATGAGCAAACGAACTGCACCTAAATGCTACTTTATTTACCTACCATGATTTTTTTTTGGGTAGGAATACCTACCATGATTTGAAACATGGTGGGTAGAACTTGGGCTTTGGCGAATGCATAGTGCAATTTACTTTCCTTTTTGACGGAGGGGAAAATAATTCTTGATCTTTCTTATTTTGGTGAATCAGATGTATCATACCAAGCATAAGTAGACACATTCATAAGAATCAAAATGTAAAATGTTCAAAAAATCATGAAGAATATGGATGGCTGAGTTCCATAATATAGTTTTCATATGATAAGTTGTGCAAGATGCTATCCAATCAATATTATTAATTTTTTTGTGAATATGTGTCACTTAAAAAAAAAAAAAAGGGGTAAGAAACATGCCAATCGCCAACAATCTTAACAACTACCAAAAAGAGATAGTAAATTCTCTTAGTTCTCAACATTTGCAAATGTTTATTAGGAAAGCAATTAGGTCAAGCTAACATATGTATGCATAAATTGTAAACCCATCAACTCAGGTTAATTACAAGTGCGTTAGTTTAAACTCATGTAGAATTTGTTATTAAAAAGTTTTTTTTTCATGAACAAAGAATTGTTACTAAAAATCGAAAACTATTGCACCTTGTTATCCAAGAGATGCATTTAACCTAAACTAATTAAGCTAAGGCTGCTTTAAGCCATCTGATCCTGAGCCTTATTTCAATCATGCAGTGCATGTGAATTATTGAGGTGAAAAGAATATGTAATTGATGGGAACCCAACCAACAAATAGAATTGATCCTTTACAATATTTTATATGGACTTTTTTGGTTCCAAATACAGCAATTTCACCCTCAATAGTTAGAGTTGCTTCTCAGAAGTAGTTCATAAGGACGGTAGCAATTTAATAAGTAATGATCCACCTTTGTAGTAGATAATATTGATTTATTTGAATGATTATGACCTAAGTGGAGTAGATATACAATAAAATTGAAATTTTGGGTACAGATATTTGCTTGATATTTTTCAAATTAGTCATGTGCCCCACATGCACCAGACGCTGGTAATAGAAAAGGTGGCACCAAGTACTTAAAATTAGGACCGGCAAAATATGATTTGATCTGTCAATTTGATCCGTATTCGATCCGCTATAAATAGGTTTTGGTTTAAACTAAATGGGTTTGGGTCATAAATGAATCAACCCATTTAACTCGTTTAATAAATGATCTGATTTGGGTTTTATATATCTGACCTGTTTAATCCGTTTAATATTTAGGTCGGATTGAGTCAGATAACCCATTTAATATGTTTAACCTATTTCTGACCTATTTAACCTGATTTATTTAACCTATTTAACCCATTTAAGATCTGTTTAACCTATTTAAAATTTTTTTAACCTGTTTCTGACCCATTTAATCTGATCCGTTTAATCTGTTTAACATGTTTAATCTAATTTAATTTATTTAATAAATAAATTCAATGGATCGGATCAGGTTACCTGTTTAATAAATAGTTCGGATTCATGTTTGAATTTTTGATCTGTTTAATAAATAGATTGGGTTTGGATTGACGATTTTCTGATCCGACCTATTTATGATCCGATTCGTTTATGATCCTACCCGATCCGGTTGCCACCCCTACTTAAAATGGGACAACAAACTCTTTTTTCTTTGTTTTTACCCAAAAAAAATAAAAAATAAAAAAGTTTTTTCTTTGTTATGCAACCGTACTGAATAATTGATTATTAAAATATCAAATGGGTAGCGGAAAGGGATTACATTTTCTTCCAATGCGAAGGTTCGTAGTGAAAATGAAAGAAAGAACGAAAGAAAGAAAGAAACACGACCAAAGTAGTATATTTTGTAATAAAAAAAATGACCACAAAAGAAAGAAGTTTTAAAACTAAATGATTAGAATGCTGATTCTAAAATTATAAGAATGGAAATCTCTCCATTCAGTAAACCGAGGAGTAATAATTTTCTCATCACAAATCAATCCTTCCAAAGGGAAGAAGCTTTCTCTCTTGGTTCAGAAAATCACTGCGTTAATTAGAAACCTTTATCGTCTTGATTTGGGAATTTTATCTTTTCTGGATGTATATATACTGGTTATACCCTTGCACTCGCACGTAAGAAAGAGACATGTATGAAATGCAAAACTTATAATTTCAAAATCATTCCTAGATATGCTTATATTTCCTAGATATATTCAATTCTTAATAAGAATGCAGCCTTATCTAGAAAAAAAAAATGCAAAAATATTGTAGTTTTAAATGGCAATATTATAGAAATTGTAGAAGTTATACTCTTTTGAGAAATTTAGAAGCAAGAACATTAGGATAATATCTAAATAGCATAATCTCGAAGAGAGTTAAACCACTCAAGTGTAGTTAGCATAAGTAAATTACATGTGCAAAATTGCCATAGGAAGATTAAACCACAAGAAAGAAACAAGTTTTGAGACCCAAAAAAAAAAAAAAAAAATTGAATTTAGATTAAGCAGATATGGATTACTAACAGCGGCTGATATGGAGAGATTTTTAGAAACTATTTCTGCACTTGTCACACTTGATAAACCCCATCTGTATGTAGAACTTGGATACTTCTAAACCGTTTTAATGTTGTTAGATTCATTAATGAGAATTACATTGCCATCTAAATTTCTTAGATATTCTCTGTAAAACACTTCATGCTACTCTTTTAAGAAACTTCATGCTCACTACAAGAATTTGAGTCTTTCACGATGTTTAAAAATTGAAACGTCACAAAAACATAAATTATTTGACGATATTGTGAAACGTTGCTGATGAGATGGATCATGTACGATATTTGGATAAACATCATAGATTGTAACATCTTTGCGTGATGTTTGAGACTGAAATATCATATTTTGACCTAATTTTTCTCATCTTTAATTTGGTAATTTCTCTTATTTTTTTAGTGCATTTTAGTTTTTTTGTTTTTTTTTTTGCCCGCTGTTTATCCCTACCCCAAAATAATCCTGCGCGCCTCTCTTTGTAAAACACTTCATCCAAAGGCCTCTTTTAAGCCATTTCAATGGCAGAAAATATGTTTTCCTATCAGTGTCAACTATATTAATCTAAATTTAGAGCTTTTTTAAGAGGGGAACATAAATAAGTGCATTTATTTTTCACAAGATACATTGCTTTCTTCAATTGCTCCAGACAAAAGTTATTTTCTGAAGTGCCAAGTGCCAAGTGTGGAGTTGCTTTTATTCCTTTAAAAGTTAAATGACATGATCACTTTTCATGGATATGATTTTATTTTTCTGTGCTAGTGAAGATATTCTTGGATCACGGTGAAAGATTTTGTGAAGATCACTGTTATGGACTGTGGGCCACACTTGCAAATGATTGGGTTCAAGGACTACCAGAGCCCAAAGACTAGTTCACATATCCAAAAAGATGCCTGGCTACATGTTTCATGAGATCTCTGCTAATACTACCGAAATGTATTTTATATGGATGTCTAAAATAAAAAAAATTATATTGTACATCACGTGCATTATATGATCATATGCCATGCCGATCATTTCATCTCGTTCTTGTATAGATCCTATTTATTATGCATTTAATGATCAGTCCATAGCAAGAAAATAACATAATTGACATGGTATATAATTATATTAGTGCATACAATATTAAATATAATTTTTTATAAAAATATTTTTTTTCGTATGTCCCCATCAAATAAAAGTTAAGTGTAAGATTATTGATCAGATCAAATCAACAGCTCAGCAATGGATCAGTTTAACCGCAAACAAACATGTCAGTATTATTTTTTGTTTTTTTTTTTTCTTTCATGTATGAAAGTATCACTTTGCGGTTGGACTGATCCATTGCCGGGCTGATGGATGTGATCCCCGATAATTTCTAAAGCCAGCTGGCAGATTGTCAGTTACGCACAACTCTTGCCGATCATTCTAACGAAAGGCATGGAAACTAGCCTACCTTCCTTGATGCCCCCGGTTTTGGTCACTTGGCATTAGGTACGGAGTATCCCGACCCAAGATCTCATTGTCGTTTTCTACCATCATGCGAGTTCGTTCCTGGTCAGTCTTGTCTTCCTGGGCAAAATCTTCTAGAGATTCTGCCGTATGAACCACTTTGGTTTACTTGAAGCTCATTTACAAATGTCCCACAATGACCCATGTCCTAGGCATCATTTAGAGCCCCAAATGCATGTCTGTACCATGAGAAGATGGGAAAAAAAAAGGGCCAGGTGCATGAACTAAGACAAGCTTGAAAGCTACTCTTGTGGTGGTCCTTCCAGTCCTCACGGAACTCTCTGTTTGAACTAACTCCCTATATTGTTAGTAATTCTAAGGATGTAGGGAATGTGGTGTTTTGTGGGACTCTGCAAGACTGGAAAGCAAGGTGGGAGAGGTTGGTTTGTTAAAGATTCATTCAAGAGTACATCATATTTCTTTCTTAATGCAAACAAGGCACCGCTCGAATCCCCTAAAACCTTAGCTGTACAACTGGCGCCAGCGTATTGTTATTGGGGGGATTCGGGCATAATTCACAGCCAGATACTCAAAGCTACAAGAAATCCCCTCAGCTTAGATGTGTTTGTTTTCCCACCAAGGGTTCAAAGCGAAATAAAGGCAGATCATGAAAGTGAGTTCCATAAGTTTGATTCTCCTGAAGTGGTCACCGACGTGTCCAATCTATATCTATAAAAATAAAAAGGACAAAATACTTTTGATTGGAGATGGTCCGAGTCACTATGAGCAACTTACAGCCTTCACCTTTCTCACTACCTATGATTAGGGATGCAAATAAGCCAAGCACCTCGTGTGCTATTCGAGCTTAATTTGGATCCAAGATTAACTTGATGTGATTGTTATCGATCTCGAGTCAAGTTTAAATAGTTCATAGAGTTTTTAAATCAAGCTTGAGAAACAAAATATTCGATTTGAAGGCTCGCAAGCCTAATTGAATGTATATTTTTTAAATAATATTATATTTTATTTATAATATATATTATTTATTGAATATTTTAAAATATAGTATTCTATTATATTTTGTTTTGATCATATTTTTTAATTTTGAATAAATCTTGAATTTGAGCTTAAACTCATGCTCAATTATAACTGATTGGATATTGAGTCAAATTGAATCGAACTTGATCTTGGATATTGAGGCTCGATTGATATCGAGTTGAGTTTTGACTCAACATTTTGTATCAAGTCGAGCTCGAGCTTTTAGTTACTCAACTTAATTCGACTCGATCTTACCTCCACATATGGTGGACCAAATACACCTCTAATTGTGGATGATCTACTATTCTAACAAGGAGATAAGCAACATTTATAAGTGCAATAGAATGAATTTCTTTTACATTTTGCACTCAGAATTTTGTTATATTGTAAATTAAATATTTTTTTATTTCTATTTTACCTGAATAAAATTATAGGTATAGGAAAGATTGCCCTTGGGTTAAAGTCCTGACCTCAAGAGAACCTATCACCGTTGGTGTTAGTGAGGATTATTTCTCTTTTCATTTGATCCCTTTCTTTTCTTTTCTGCTTTCAGTGGATGGAGGTCAAGCTTATTGGCGCTCTCGAGCAGTTCATCCTAAGGTGAATGGGAGGAGCCTGACTTTAAGACTTTTAGGGGCAAGTTCGGTGGAATTAGTGGTGGTACTAACTATGGAGGAGAAAAAGAGCAAACCTATATCC
This sequence comes from Elaeis guineensis, assembly GCF_000442705.2. Taxonomy (NCBI): domain Eukaryota; kingdom Viridiplantae; phylum Streptophyta; class Magnoliopsida; order Arecales; family Arecaceae; genus Elaeis; species Elaeis guineensis. The sequence goes on along the minus strand of NC_025997.2, from coordinate 34,717,222 downwards.
TTTTGCCTTCAAGTGAATCCTAACTTAGAACAACCAAATATAAGATAGCCATTTTGTTCGTAACTTAACCAAAGGTCTTGGTTAATATGGAAGACAGAAAACTAATAGAGGTATATTTCAAATATAAGTAACTTTATAATGGTTGATTTATAAATATGGATAAGAAATTTAATATGCAATATTAGCAACTTCTAAATATGATATGCAAAAATACTTTATAATAAAATGATAATTTTAAAGTTGAAAAAAATTTAAAGTTTAAGAAAAAATAATAAAATAATAAAAATATCTCCTCAACTTTAACATAATTTCAGTTACACCTCGGTATTTTAAAAAATATTAAACTGACCATTTTAGTTATTGATATGTTCTAATGTGGTTCAGTCATCTATCTCTATTAATAAAATAGTGTCACATGACCATCACATGATATCATTATTTTATAAAATGATCAAACTATTATTATCTCCACCTCTTTCCTCCTCCCTCCTCTCTAATTGATCCCTCCTTCATTACTGACGATCCTCTTTCTCTCTCCTCCCTCCTTTCCTTCCTCCTTATCTATTCCTCCTCCTTTATGACAGCTTCCTCAACCTTCGCTCATTCCTCCACCACCTTCTTTTCCTCCTTCTCATCCTCCTCCCTCTTCTTTGATTGATCCCTTCCTCCTCCATTGCTATAGTGTTACTCTTTCTCCCTCATTTCTCCTCCCCTTCTTCCTCATCAATTTTTTTTCTCTATAGTGGCTCCCTCCACCTCCATCCATTCCTCCACCATCTCTCCTTCCTTCTCCTCCTCCTCTTCCCTCCTCTGTTTCCTCTCATCTCAATTGATCCCCTCCTTCTCCATCATCGACATCCCTCTTTCTTCTTCCTTTCCCTCCCCTTCCACCTCATCCATTTCTCTTCTATGGGAGCTCCCTCCACCTCCGTCCATTCCTCCACCACCTCCCCCTCCTCCTTCACCTCATCCTCCACCCTCCTCTCTCCTTCTTTCTCTCTGATTGATTTTCTTCTCCTCCTTCAAGCCATCTATAAGTCATCCCTCTTAATATGGCCCCCTTTTCCTCCTCATCCTTTTCCTCCCTCCTCTGCCTTCTCATCCTCTTCCTCCCTCCTCTCTTCTCTCCAACTGATTCCCTCCTTCTCCCTTCCTCCTCCTTCAAGCGGTCTATAAGCCATCCCCCTGTACAGCGGCTCCCTCCTCCTTCTCATTCTCTTCCTCCTCTAAGACCACCCACAAGCGAGGGGCATTTATATCCATTAAGAGAAAAGAAAATACTGTTTGTTAGTAAGTAAATGACGGAACCATATTAGAATATATTGATAACTAGAAAGATCAGTTGGATACTTTTTAAAGTATAAAGGATGTAAGTAAAATTGAACTAAAGTTAAGAGAATATTCATGTAATTTTTTCAAAAAAAAAACTAGTAAAACTAACTCCCGTCTAAATCCACCTTATATATTAGGTGATGGCAGATTTGGTCATATTAACAACCACTACTTTAAACATTGTGATACAATCTCAGCAGAATAAAATTACGAGGCCATACTATGCGGCTTCAACATGAGCAGATTCAGAGCTCGGTTGCATAATTCCTCAATTTGGTGTACGTTAAACTAACATAAGGTAGAACATGATGTAACTAGATATTGTAGAAACAAGGTAGTTAACTAGCAAATATTACTGATTAGAGAGAGAGAGAGAGAGATGCTGCTGCACAAAACTAATATAAGATATGTTACAAAATTATTTATTAATTAGTGTGAAATTTGAAATAGTAACAAACAATCATATGGAGAAGAAACAGGAACACAATGATTTTTGTGGTTCACTATTTGGCTTACTCCAAGGATGAAGATGGAGAGAGATTTCACTATATCAAAAAGATGGAGTACAAAAAGTATGTGATGGTTTAAATAACAAAAGACAGCCTCTTAATAACAAAAGAATTATGATTACCATATATATAGCCACTAATTCCTAAAACAAAGAGAAAAGATTAAAATACCCAAATAGACCAATAAAGTCCAAAATAGATCGGATTTGTACTATGGGTCACACCAAATCAAGTCACACTTAACAAATCTACATCTTGATTTGAATTCCATCAAGCTGCACCACAAATTAGTGAACTCTTCTCCATCTCCTCTAATGATGGCCCTAAGGGCCTAGCTCAGCATCTGAAAACATGAACCAAGTCCAAGCAATGCTTGAACTTAATAGTGATAAGTGGCTTGGTCATCATATCTATTGAATTATTTACTGTAGAAATCTTCTTCAATGCAATAATCCCTTATGATACATTTCGAATAAAGTGATATCTAATATCAATATACTTGATCCTTTCATGGTACATCCGATTTTTAGTTAAATATATGACACTGGCTATCACAATAAATAGTAGTTACATCTTATTGTAAGCCAAGATCATCAATCAAACCTCACAACCAAATAGCCTCTTTCATTGCTTTCGCCACTGCCATATACTCTATCTCTGTGGTAGATAAAGGAATAGTAGATTATAAAATTACTTTCCAACTGATGGCACAATTTTAGAGAGTGAAGATATAGTCTGTTAGAGACCTTCCTCTATTTAAATCACTTATATAATCAGAGTCCACATAACCAACAATACTATTGTAAGTGTCTGAATCTCAATCATATACCAAATCAACATCTATAGTGCCTCTCAAATAGCATAAGATCTATTTCACAGCTTGCTAATAGATCTTTCTTGAATAGCCCATATACCTATTAATAATACTAATGGTTTGTGAGATATTTTGATGTATGTGAATCATGGCATATATGGTACTCCCAACCATACTAGCATATGGAACACGTGATATATATTCCTCTTTTTTATTTAACTATGGAGATAAAGCAGCTGAAAGTCTAAATTATGTTGCAAGTAGAGTATTCACTGGCTTGCAATCTTGCATACCAAAATGCTCAAGTGCCTTCATAATATAATTTTTCTATGACAAGAATAATCTGTCTGTACGTCGATCCCTATGAATCTTGATATCTAAAATCTTTTCTACTACATCCAAGTTCTTTGTCTCAAATTCACTGCTAAGCTGAGCTTTTAACTTCTTAATCTTAGATATATTCTTTACTAAAATGAGCAAGTCATCAATATAGAGTAACAAATAAATAAAAGAACCATCTAGAAGCCTCTTGTGATAAGCATAATTGTCATAGTCACTCCAAGAGTAACCATGCCTAAGCATAAATGCGTCAAACCACTTATGGCTTAGAGATTGCTTCAAATCATACAATGATTTTCTTAACAAGCAAATATAGTCCTCCTTATCCCGAATAACAAATCCTTCTGGTTGCTGCATTTAAATTTATTCTTCAAGCTCACCATGCAAAAAAATTATCTTGATATCAAGCTGTTCAAGCTCTAAGTCAAACAATGTAATAATGGCAAGCAACACACAAATAGAGCTATGTTTCACAATAAGAGAGAAAACTTTATTAAAGTCTATATCTTCTCTCTGATTGTAGCTCTTTGCAACCAAATATGCTTTAAATCTTACTACTTCGACCTTTGGGATTTTTTTTTCTTGAAGACCAATTTGCACCTAACAATATTCTGTCTTTGTGGTGGTTTCACTAGCTCTCATATCTGATTTCTATGAAACGACTCAACTCCTCATTCACAGAAATAGATTACTATGCAAACTCAATGCTAGTGATAGCCTCAGATAATTGACAAGATTCTAAACCTCAATAGATTTTGCCATAGATAATATGAAAAAGACCAAATTTGCATATCTATATTTTTGGGTGTGTCTAATCTGCCTTCTCAATCTACCAATGGCTATGATGTACTGCTATCCCTGTGGGGCATCTCTATCATAAACAATCTGAGGCTTATCACCCTAAACTGGCTAAATCGAAGTATCATCCTGTGATGGATGTACTGAAGGTCTAATCTCAAGCTCCACCTACTTATCAACATCATGATTTTTATTTGTAGCAATTGACTCTTTTCTCGAATGAAGCATAGCCTTTTCGTCAAAGATAATATTTCTACTGACTATGGATTTTTGAGAATCAGGCTCAATACACTACAATTTATAGCCTTTCACCCTAGACTGATAATCAAGGAAGATATATTTTTGTGCCCTTTTCTGAAGTTTATTATCATATGTGTATAAGTAGGACAACCAAATATCTTTAAAATAAAATAATCAATAGGTGTACCAGACCATACCACAATAGGAGTCTTTAACTCAATAGTAGTAGATGGAGACTTATTCATCAAGTAGTAGGCCATACTAACAACATCAGCCCAAAAATTCTGAAATAAATCTAATTGAGAAAGCATACCTCTAAAAGAGTTTTATTCATACATTCTACAACACCATTCTGCTGTAGTATCTTCCTAACTGTGTGGTATCTCATAATACCTTCAGCTTGGCAGAACTCATTTAACTGACCCTCACAACACTCCATGCCATTATCAGTTCTCAATCTCATAAACTTCTTGCTGGATTGTTTCTTAACAAATGCTTTCTACTTCTTAAAAGTGGAAAAAATTTTATTCTTCTACTCCAAAAAGTATACCCAAACTCTCCTTGAAAAATCACCAGTGAAAGTCCATAAATATTGAGAACCACCTTTAAACAGAACATGTGTAGGATCCTAAGATCAGAATGGATATAATCTAATGTGCCCTTGATCTTGTGAATGGCTATACTGAACTTGAGTCAAGATTGCTTTCAATAGATATAATGCTCACAAAAGTCAAGCTTCCCAATTTTTTGACTATACAATAGATCCTGTTTGCTTAAAATAGACATGCTAGTCTCACTCATATAATTCCACTACAACAAAACTGGTTATTAGTGACGAAAATTTTTCATCGTAAATAATCTATTTTTATCGCTAATAGTTATTAGCGATGAAATTTTCATCGCTAATATTTCATCATCAATAATCGTATTGTTGATAATATTTTACAATGAAAAAAAATTTCATCGTAAATAATCATTATTTACAATGAAAAATTTTCATCATTAAAAAAATTTATTTTTTTGAAAACTATTTACGATAAAAAATTTTAGTCATAAAAAAAATATTTACGATAAAATTTAACATTGCTAATAAATAATAGATTAATAACGATAAAAATATTTTCATCACTATTAATTTAATTAAATATTTTCTTTTAAAATCAAAATTTTAAAAATTTTTAGCGATGAAAATATTTTCGTCGCTAATAAGGGTATTTACGATAAAATTTTTTTATCACTATTAATTTAATTAAAAATATTTATAAAAATTAAATTAAAAATATTAATGATGAAAATTTTTCATCGCAAATACCCTTATTAGCGATGAAAATATTTTCATCGATATTAATTTAATATAAAATTTTAATATTTTTAAATTTATTAAAAGTTTTATTTATGATCAATTTTTCATCATAGTAAAATATTTTTGGGGATTAATATTTTATTGAAAATAATTTCATCATTAATAATTTATAAATATTTTTTTAAAAACTAATTTATGAATATATATTTTTAATTTATATTTATAATATTTTTTATAAATTAAAAATAAAAAATTAAAATAAAAAATTTACATAATAAACTCATAAATAAATTTTATTATTTATTATATTAAATTAAAAATATAAGATGTTTGAAATAAAAATAAAAAACTACATAAAGAAGCCGTCAAGTGTGGCCATCAAGTATCGGCATCTGCAGAAGGAGAACGAGCTAGGAAAGGGAAGCACTCGGAAGAGCTTGGACCGATCTGCTGTTGCCTTATCAACTGTATTGTTCGCTTCATCTGTGCCATCCACTCCATCATCTGGATTTGGAGCCACTGATGCTCGTCGACACGTGCAGCCAACTCATGAGCTCGCTGTCGATCCTCAATAGCTTGCCTCTGCACCTCCGTCAGAGCATGTAATAAATAATAATGAAAACTATAAGTAGTTGAGCATGCAATAAATATAAAATAAATTTATGCAATAAATATAAAATAAACTATAAGCAGTTGAGCATGCAAAATATTATTAATGTAAAATAATAATACGAAACCTAATCCTCAGGATTCGATGGTTTTTTATTTTTTTCTAAAATATTTTTTACTTAAATTTTATTTTATAATTTTTTATTTTTTTAAAAATATTTTTTACTTAAAAATATTTTTTCTTAAATAATTTTTTTCCTGAACGAGCTTCAGACTCGGCCTCCCATGGCCCTTACTCCCACGATGCTGGCACCGTCACACACCCCGAACTGCCCGGACTCGACCCCCACGAACTTCGCTCGCACGGTGTCGGTGCTGGTGCCGTCACACACCCCACGCCGCTCGAACTTGGCCTCCCACGGCACCCGCTCCCATGGTGCTAGCACTGTCACAGACCTTGCACCGTCCGGATCAGATCTCAATTTGGATCCCAATCCGAATCGAGGTCTCGACTCGGATTTCGATCTCGATCCAATTCGAATCGTGATTCAGATTTTATTTTTATTAATCAAATAATAAAATATTTGATTAATATTTTATTTTTTTTATTTTTTTTGTTTTTTTTTCTCCTCCTTTCTCTCTTCCCTTCCTCCCTCCTCACCGTGCAAACCCCTCCCCGCCGCTGGCCCCTCCCCAACCTCGTCTCCCCCAGCCACTGACCGCCCCCTCCTTGGCCCTGTCTCCACTAACGATAGCCTCCCCTGCCCCGTCTCCGTCACCCCCTGCCGCCCCCTCCTCGGCCCCATCCCCCCCGGCCCCATCCCGTCCCCCACCCCATCCCATATGCCTATGCCCCAGACCCCCTCCCCGTCGACCGACAACCTCCTCGCCGGCCGACCCCCTCCCCGGCCCCATCCCATCGCCGCCGGCTGTCCCCTTTCCGACCCCATCCCCCCCTCCGGCCCCATCCCGCCCTGCCCCCGTTTGGATCCCACCCCCTCCCCGCCGGCCATCCCACCCCCTCCCCGGCCCCGTCTCTGCCGACGATAGCCTCCCTGGCCTCGTCTCCGTCACCGCCGACCACCCCCTCCCCGGCTCCATCCCCCCCAGCCCCATCCCGCCCCCCATCCCATTTCACGTGCCTACGCCTTAGACCCCCTCCCCACCGGCTGACAACCTCCCTACCGGCCGACCCCCTCCCCAGCCTCGTCTCCGTCGCCACCGGCCACCCCCTTTCTGACCCCATCCCCCCCTCTGGCCCCATCCCGCCCCACCCCCGTTTGGATCCCACCTCCTCCCCGCCAGCCATCCCACCCCCTCCCTGGCCCCATGGCGCCACCGGCGGCCCACGGCACCCCCCCATGGACGGCTCCGCCCCTTGGTGGTCCGATCAATAAAAAAAAAGGTTGAAAACTTTACCTCCGACGGACGGCGGGCGTTGCGGTCGGTGGATGCGGTCAGATGGTGGATAATGGCGGTGGAGAGGGGCTCACCGGTGGGAAGAGACAGAGGGGAGAGCACGGAGAGAGGAGAGCTCATGGAGAGGGAGAGAGATCAGGAAAAGAAGAGGGAGAAATAAGGGTTTCACGCGGTTTCATGTGAAGAGACATTGATTTGACATTGATTGAATGCAGAAGTATTAGCGACGTAATTTTTCATTGCTAATAACATTATTAGCCACGGAAGCTAATTTTTGTCGCTAATAATTCAAAAAAAAAATTTCTCCAGTAAAAAAATTTTGCCATAAAAAATAATTATTTGCGATGAAAAAAATTTTCATCGCCAGTAACATTATTAGCAAAGGAAAAGTAATTTTTATTGCTAATAATTCCTGTCAAAAAAAAAAAATTCCCCCATTTTCTCGCTAAAAAAATTTCCTTCCCACCAAAAAAATTTCTTCGATAAAAAAATTTTGCCACAAAAAGAAAATTACTTGTAATGAAAAAAATTTTTCATTGCTAATAACATTATTAACGATAGAAAAATAATTTTTATCGCTAATAATTTCTGTCAAAAAAAAAATTTCTCTCATTTTTTTGCTAAAAAAATTCTCTTCCCACTAAAAAAATTTCTTTGGTAAAAAAATTTTATCACAAAAAAAAATATTTGTGATGAAAATTTTTTTTATCGCTAATAACATTATTAGTGATGAAAAAATAATTTTTATCGCTAATAATTTCTATCAAAAAAAATTACTTTTATTTTTTAAAAAATTATTTATAATGAAAATAAAATATTTCATCGTTAATTATCTTATTAGCAATGGAAAATAATTTTCATCATCAATAATGTTATTAGTAACGAAAACTAAAATTTTATCACCAATAATTCTACCAAAAAAATAAAAAGTTTTCCACTAAAAAAATTTTTTTCTCTTAAAAAATTTCGTAAAAAAATTATTTATGATGAAAACTAAATTTTAGTTATTAGTAATCTTATTAGCAATGTAAATATAGTTTTCATCGAAAATAATTTTTGCAAAAAAAATTCTCCAATAATAATTTCATAAAAATTTAATTTTAGATTTTTCTCACTAAGAAAATTTTCTATCCAAAAAATTTAACAACAAAAAATGATATTAAAAAAATATTCATGATGAAAAATAAAATATTAATAAAAAAATTATATAAATAATTAATTGATAATTTTTTCTTCAAAAAAAATTATGTATATAAAAAAATTACGTACGAAAAAATTTTTTGTAATCATATACCATCGGATGAGAATAATTTTTTTGCTGATATATTGCAGATATTAACTAACAATCAAACAATCATCGTATACCAATTAAGACTATGAATGCACTCTTAAAAAATAATATTGAAAGATCCAGCAAAGGCCTTCTGCATATAGTTTAGAAGTATATGATACTATTTAGTTCATCGAACAATTGATAAAGTTTTATTTCTTTATACAGTTGAAAGTTGATATTTTTTCTAAATTAAATTTTTTGTATTTAATTTTTTGAGGTAGTTTGCTCCTGGATCTTATAGACAATTGATTCGATTGTGGGTGAAAAATTTTATTGCATCATCCAATAAAGTCTAGATACTAGGAGAATGATTTTTTTCAGTGTCAGAAGTTATTTTTTTAAATTTATAATTTTTTAATTATTAGCGATGAAATTATTTCATCATAAATAATGAAGTATTTACGATATTTTCTAGTATTTCATCGAAAAAAATTATAATTTTTATAATTTTTAAATTTTTTATTTTTTAAAAAAATATTAATGATGAAAATTTAATTTTTATCATAAATAATCAATAATTTTTAAATTTTTTATTTTTTTTAAATATTAGCGATGAAAATTTTTCATCGTAAATAATTGAAATTCAGTATCATGTTTTAACGTATAAAGATCAAGTACCATGTGAATAACCTTTTTGTAGATCATGCTTTAATGTATAAAGATCCAGTATCATCTTCTTTCTATATTTTTAGGTAGATACAAAGTTTTTGTACTTTGTGATCTTTGGTCAGTTCGCAGAACCAACAACCTATGCAAAATTGAGCAATGAGACAGATTCAGAGAAACTTAGAGATGAAAAGTATTGTCATAAATAATGATCAACTTTTAATTTTTTTCATCATAAATAATAAACTATTTACGATGAAAAATATATTTTCATCGCAAACACTAAGTTATTTATGACATAATATTTTCATCATAAATAATCTATAATTTTTATATTTTTTAATTTTTTAATTTTTTTAAATATTAGCTATGAAAATTTTTCATCGTAAATAGTAGAGTATTAACGATGAAAACTAGATTTTCGTCATCAATACTCAAGTATTTACAATGTAATATTTTTATCACTAATAATCTGTAGTTTTTAAATTTTTTTATTTTTTTCATGTATTAGCGATGAAAAATTTTCATCATAAATAATAGATATTTACGATGAAAATTTAGTTTTCATTGCTAATACTCTATTATTTATGATGTAATATTTTCATCATAAATAATCTATAATTTTTAAATTTTTAAAATTTTTTATTTTTTTTAAATATTAGTGATAATAAATTTTTATCGTAAATAATTGGTATTTATGATGAAACTTTAGTTTTCATCGTCAATACTCTATTATTTATGATATAATATTTTCATCGTAAATAATTTATAATTTTTAAATTTTTAAATTTTTTTATTTTTTTTAATATTAATGATCAATATTTTTCATCGTAAATAATGAAGTATTGGTGATGAAATACTACTTTCCATCATCAATACTCTAGTATTTGCGACATAATATTTTTATCACTAATAATTTATAATTTTTAAATTTTTAAAATTTTTTATTTTTTTCATATATTAACGACGGCAAACTTTTATCATAAATAATGAGGTATTTGCATTGAAAATTTAATTTTCATCATTAATACTCTATTATTTATGATGTAATATTTTTATCATAAATAATCTTTAATTTTTAAATTTTTTTATTTTTTCTCAAATATAAGTGATAAAAAATTTTTATCGTAAATAACTATATTTGTGATGAAAAATAAGTTTTTATCATAAATACTTATATTATTTATGATGAAACTATTTTCATCATGAATATTTAAAAATTTAAAATTAAAATAAATATTTTATTATTTATGATGATTAATTTTATTATAAATAATAGGTATTTATGGTGAATTTTTTTATCATAAATATGAAGCTATTTATGATAAAAATTAATTTTTATCATAAATATTTTATTATTAACGATGAATTTAATTTTTCATCATAAATAATCTTATTGATGATAAAAATATTTTTATCGTCAATAAATTTATTGCAAAAACTCTCTTTTCTTGTAGTGTCCAAATGCATATGCCATAAATGAGTACTATCTGAATCTGGATCTGATGAGAAAACTAATGCAGCACTGACAACTATGCTATCCTGAAGTAAATAGAGGCCATGAGATAATCTATCTTTAAACACAATAAGAGCATCTTTCAAACTCTTTAAAACTCCACCTTCACCAGAATTCTTAAAACCATTTGAATAAGGTAATAAAAGAAATTAGGTTCTTCCTTAAATCTAGTACGTGCCATACATCAGACAAGATCCGAATGGCTTCTATACCAACAGTCTTACAGGACATATTATTTTCTATAAGTATAATACCACCATCAATAGGATGATAAGTAAAAAACTAATCATAGATAAGGATACATATGATAAGAACATGCTTAATCAAGAATCCAAGCATTTTCAAATAAACTAATAGATATTGAGAGGACATCAGCACCATGAGGACTATCCTCTGCTACACTAGTTGAATCACTAATATTAGAGATATTATCAGACTTCTCCTTTTTTTCTTTGAGTTTCGGACAATCTGATTTCTAGTGCCCTTCTTTTTTATAGTAATTGCATTCATCTTTCTTCCTTTAGACTTTGATCTACCTCTATTACTTTCTAAAGTTGAATTTGAATTCTTTTCTTTTGATCTATCTCTAGTAACTAAACTAGCAGTCCAATTTTTATCTCAAATTTTAGACATTCTTTTCTTTAATTCCCTCAAGTTCAATGAAGCCCTCACATCTTCCATAGAAAGAGTATCCCGACCATATAGTATAGTATCAATAAAGTACTCCAATGAGGGAGGTAATGAATACAATAGAATAAGGGTTTGATCTTCATTATCAATTTTTACATCTATATTTTTTAAATTCAGAATAATTTTATTGAATTCATCAAGGTGGTTGTTAAGAGCCATGCCTTCCTTCATCCAAAAAGTATAGAGCCACTGCTTTAGTTAAAGCTAATTTGTTAGAGATTTGATTATATAGATGCTCTCTAACTTGAGCCACAACGCTATAGCAGATAACTCATCCACAACATCTCATAAATCTCGTTTGTCAAATATAACTAAATTGCACTAAATTCTCACTTTAGGAGATCATCTTTATCCTCCTTTGATAATATCATCAGCAAAGTGTCTCTACTCTTTAGCACCTTTAGCAATTCCTAGTGAACCAATAGGGCTCATATCTTTACATACCAAAGACTAAAATCATTCTTTTCATTGAGTTTTTCAATCTCAAATTTTATAGCATCATGAAAAAATCATGAAGAACAAAAAAAAAAAAAAATCAACAGATAATCAAAATCCAAAATAGATCTGATTAACAAATCTGAACTCTAGGCTCTGATACCAATTTGTTGCAAGATTATTTATTAATTAGTATAAAATTTAAAATAATAATAAACAATTATATGCTGAAAAAATAAGATATAATAATTTACGTGATTTGGCCTTTGGTCTACGTTCACAGGTGAAGATGGATAGAGATTTTACTACATCAAAAAGATGAAGTATAAAGATTATGCGGTGGTTCAAATAACAAAAGATGATCCTCAATAACAAAAGAGATGTAATTATAATATATATAACCACCAAACTCTAAAATAAAGATAAAAGTCTAAAATATCCAAACGGGCCAATAAAATTCAAAATAGATCGGATTCGTACTGAGAGTTATACTAGATTCAAGCCACACTTAATAAGATAGAACATCATGTTCATGGTAACTAGATAATGCTGAGGGGTGCTACCGACCTATTGAGGAGTACCATCCTTCTGTTGGTTCAATATCTCTCTAACAGCAACCTGAGCAGCTCTCTTTATCCGACATGGAGCCATCTTAACGAGCTTCTCGAAATTTTCTTTCTAAACCTAATATCAAAAATTATACTTTTATCAAAATTTAGCTATAATTATTTTCAAAATTCTAAATTCTCATAGGGTTGGCTCTCCGATGGTCAATGGTCAGATCCCTTCGCTAGGATTTGTGAAAGCTATCTGAAGGTCTTTCTAAGAATCCAAAAATTCCTAGAAGAGACATACCTAAAGAGAAACACATTTAGAGAGAGAAACTTTATAGAGAGAAAAAGTGAGATTTTTTAGAGAAAGAAAGTGGAGAGAGAAAGTCATAGAGAGAACTAAAGAGAGGAAAAGGAGAGAAAACCTCTCTCTATTTTTTTCTTTTTTTTCTTTCTTCCTCTTTTTTTTCTTCCTTTTTTTCTCTCTTTCTTGGTTTCACGATGAAACAGGGGATGATTTTCCCCCTCTAATTTTCAGAACAATGGGTCATCACCGCCATGGCTCAAGCCGGTGGTGGCTGGGGCTGCGACGATACAGTCGATGGACTTTAGACTAACGGTCGGCGATGGCCACTGACGTCAGAAAATCTAAAAGGAAGGATGGAAAAACAAACCAAAATTTGGGGGGGCGGGGGGCGGGGGGGGGGGGGGGGGGTGTTCTCACGAAAAATTTGATGATTGCCAGCCAAAAATCAAGTTTTGGTGGCCAAGGAAGAGAGAAGATCGTGAGAAGGATATTTACCTTATCTTCGGTGAAGTTTGGATATGATTCTGGTGAACTTGAAGAAAAATCTTAGAAGAAAAAGAAGAAAAGAGGAAAATGACTTCTCTCAACGACGGACGGTTGCCGGCGATAGGTGATTTCACAAGAGACCTTGTCCTATTAAATAGATGTTGAGGGGAGGACTTAGACTTCCTTCCAACCTCTAACTTCAACTCAGATCGAGAGCCCAAAGGGAGAAAAATCAACAGGAGAGAAGACCCCATCTTCTCTCTTTTTTCTTTTTTTTTTTTGCTGCTTTAAGATTCATGCGAATGTTTAACTAGATTTGGGTTATCACAACAGCAATAAAGCACATGATCAAAGAAGACAAAGAAAACTATAGAAAGGGTTGGACAAGCAAAGATCCACATTCTCAAAGCTAGAATACAGGAGAATTATCAAGTCATCTATTCAATGCCCACATCTTAAGGACGCTTTCAAGGCCTGCATGCATGGTTCAAACATCAGAGATACAATATATACTCACTCAAATGTATGAGATTTTCCCAGCATAAGCTAGCAATATTTGATATTCTAATTAATTAACCTGAATAAATGTGAAGCATCCATATTGCGCACCAAGAAAACCAAAAACTCCCGAATCTTTTATTGATCATTCATTTTTATTAACCAAGATCCTGACTGAAACCGCCAAATTCAACAGGCCCGACCAAACCTAGTCTTTGAATCTTGCATATAATTATATGTCGCAAAAAGCTTCTGTTAGGACAACTAATGCATTGAATCTTCAAAGCCACATATATGACTACATCATTTATCTGTCCTCGATATCATAGTAAAACAGATTTTACCATCACCTGTGTTTACTTAAAGTGACTGTATTTTCTATGAACATGCGCCATAACATGTTAAAAATCACTTTATTAATGAATCTAATAGAATTGACAGGCTTGAACCATATTTTACAATAGTATATATGACAATGTTGCATTCACATGAACCTTCGGGATTTTCAAAATACTGAAATTTAAATTCAAGAGATCCTAAATATAATAAACAGTTTATAGCTCAAGGAAAGCATCATTTTCCTGTAAGGAATCAATCAGTTTCGGACATGTTTAATTACTTTGCAGAGGAAGTGCAACATAGATAAAGTTTAAGAAACTAATAAACACAACCATACTAGTGGACTTCAATGAAATTTCGCAACATTCTGGTCTGCATACATCACTGTCACCTACAAATGGACCTACAAAAGAACGAATATCCATAGGCAAATTATACTATATACTGAAGATCAGAGGTGTGCTATTGCTTCTGCTCATACCTACACCAAAGTCCAAGCTGTCTGCTTCTCCTTCAATATTTAGCCCTCCTGCAAGGAGCAAAAGGATACAACCAGTGAGACACTGCTTCCAAAGTATATTGCTCAATATGACATCATGCAAAAAAAAAGGCATGTTAGTTTACTAAATAAGATTACTATTTGGACTTAGCAGCCACACAAGTAACTATTGTAGGGAAGAGGAAAAATTAAAAAGAAAGGACCTCAATTAACGATGATATGAAATGATAAGATGCCAACCAAATTATGCAACAACTGAAAATTGAATGCACTTCTAGCATCAGAGTTTCAGTTCAGACCTTCCAGCTTCTCAAGGGACTGAAATGAAAAGCATGTCATGAACTACGAAGGGATAAATTCAAGGATCATCTACTCAGTTTTCTAAAAAAAGCAATTTATCTCCAGAAAAATACAACTTTCAGAATCCTGATTTGTCAGAACAATAAGGTTTGCTAAAATATTTCCAAGGAAATTTAAGATCTACACAAAACCAACATTTTTACCATCAAGGATCTATGCAAATCAAAGTGAAACAATATTCAACTGGGGCCTACTAAAACCAACATCCTCAGACACATGTTTTTGCTTGTTCTGAACATTTTATCAAATTAGCCAGATACATGTGAAGCAAAGATCATTCCCTATATCAAATTTTCAAGGAAATAGAGGGGAAAATAAGGATTTATCCTATAATTATCAGATTCCTGTAAATTAAGTGTTCACCATGACTTGCATCCACTTAGTATTAATGATCTGAAAATCTATTGTTAATCTTCGGTTTTCATAATTCCCAACATGATAGGTTAAAAGTGAAAAACCTAGGGGAGCTTGCACCCAAAAAAAAAAAAAAGAAAAGAAAAAAAAAAGAAAGAAAAAACCATCAGATCTCCCAAATTTTAGTCTGCACTAACAATTTGATACAGTTTGCACATGTTTGCATTTGGATGGATAGAGATACATATATTCTTTCATCCTTTTTCTTCCTTCCAAAACAAAAGTTTGGAATTTGCAATTTTTCTTAAACAAATATAGACATATGCACCAATGAGCCCTCAAACATGCAATACAAGCTCCATGAACAAATTTATGCAGATAATGAATATCTAATGATCTGTAACTAATTTTGTTTTTATTCTTTTATGAAGTTTAGGACCAGGTTTGAAATGCTAATTTTTCTATATACATGAATGTGGTAAAAAACTTCCTTTAATCAACTGTCACAATGGACACTTGAATACACTGCAGATCAGTCTCAAACAATCTTATTTTAGTTTTTATTAAATCAAATACTGATCCAATGGCAAATAGATGAAGCATGGCTTGTTATTTATGTTTGTCAATCCGGTGCCATCTATCAGTACAGGTCAGCTACATAAGGAGGGAATAATAACTACTGACACCACCAATTGAGCAAGAAATAGAAAATGCTTTTACTTAATCTTGATGGAGAGGCCAGGTGGTGTTTCCACGTTGTCAATGACTTACTTGGAGATGTATCTGGAGCAACTAAAGCAATACGCTCACTGGAAGCTGCACGCTGGGCTCCAGATTTAATAATAAAGTTCTCATCTGTGCATGTAAGGCTAGAAAGCCAGTAGAGAACCTGAAAAGAATATTTATAGCAACAGTGAAAATCCATCTACAAATTGATTCTTTAGTTGAATACTAGCTCAACTGGAAACAGTATTATAAGCAGCAAATTTTGCGGCACTTATACCACCAGCTCTATTTTGAGATTCAGCTCAGTGTGAAAAATCACCAGGTATGCGAGGATCCGTGTGGATATATATTTAGTCCCATGTCAGTTATATTCACTGAAAAAATTTTGGGTACTTATACATGACCAAAAAATTCAAATAATACCTTTACTAGTCTTTTTGGATGAAGTCTTATATTGTTATAAATTGATATCAAAACCAATCCAGCCTATAATTTATATAGACTAGGGATATTGTAGCATGGATTCATTAAGGTTGACCATGGGCTATCGTGCTGTTTATGAATAGATGTATAGATTTAGTTGGACGAGGAGGCCAAGGCTTAAATTGGGGGGGGGGGGGGGTGTTTATGTGATCGAGGATCCGAAAGTATATTTAGTCCCATATTGATTATTCTAGAAAAATCTTGAATATTTATATGGGGCTAAAGAACTCAAATAATACCTTATGGCTAGCTTTTTTCGGTGAGATCCTAGATTGTTACAAGATAGATGAAGTAATGCTCACATTTCACATAGTAAAATCCAACTCAGTGCCAAATCTTGATACTATATGGCATAAAACAAAAGGTCCACCAAAACCAATCTTGCCATGCTACTTCCTGACCTATAGACAACAACTCAAAGTATATCCAACAAGCCCTATTTCACTGCTTTGGGTTGAGGTTCCTCCTCATATCTTATCACCCAATGTTACATCAATGCACTAGCTATAGAAAATAAAGAATCCAACATGTTTTTCCTTTTCCTATCAAAGAAAAAAAAATCGTGTTGATTTTGTTGGTCAAAAACCATGTCATGAGTGAATGAGACAGCAAAAGACTCTCAGATAATAAGCACTCAATTTCCTCGTCACTACATAATATACATTGAAGCCCCATGTCATTACTTCAGGAATAAACAATCAACACTCATTCTATAAAAATATGTGCTACTGCTAAGGATTGGTTTGACTTAGGCCGCTGAGCTAGATGATGTGCTGGAGAGCTCGATGAGGTGACTAAGAGAACAAGGAAGTTGGATGAAGATCTAAAGCTGGTTGATGGTCGCCGGATTTTCTCTCCAACACTAGGGTTGATACTAAAACACCAAACATAAAGAAAATTCACTTGCTAGAGGGTTTCCTATGGGGAATCCTCTGATGCCTAAATCAAATTACCTAAGAAAAATAGGGGAGGTTCTAAGTGGAAGGCAGAGAAAGAAAAAAAGCTCGAGTGAGGGACAGAGAGAGAGCTCTGAGAGTCCACAAGAGTTCCATCATGGAGGGACTTCACTCAGCATATAATTATCAAAGACTTAGCTTTGATCTCCATTAAACATTTGGACTTAGAACTTACTTCGAGGACCCTCCTGGAATGGCTTATATGTTGAGGATTGGAGTGCATCACAATCAAAATCTTGGGATGTGTGAGATGGCCAATGTGGATAATTGTTGGCAAGTCCAAAAGATATTATGAGGTGCATATCTCATGGTTATGGAGGTTATTTTGCTATTATTAGCCAGTTGTAACCGAATGGTGATAGATTAGGGCATCTCCATGCACCTTCATAGTGGCCACATAATGGAAACTGGTTGGCCGACGTGAGGGCCTTATGGTAAGCTCTAATTAGTCAATTCAACCATATTGGTTATGGTCGATTTCGAGATGTATCACTTGCCTCTACTTCTAAGACCAAGATAGCTTGGCAGCTCAAGCAAAGGGAGTAGAAGAGCTGATGTGAATGACCAACCATGGTAGTACGAACATGAGTTGAGCTATGAAGTTGCAAACTGAGCTATGAAGCTAAATGGTGAGGTCGAGTTGTGGAGTCGTACTGCTTTAGCTACCTTTTTGAATCTATCGTAGGAAGTTTTTGGACACTGTATTTATTAAGGATGTGCCGGCATTCATACTTCTCAAAATGACATCATGAGTGGTGAGAATTCCAATTCAATGATTGGGTGCTTTGCTGTTGTGATCTTGGTGATGCTTTAGAGCAAACGGCTAGCCAACTGTTGAAAAATATATTCCAAAAGTCAATCGTCAACCTGTTGACGGTTGAGCAATCTTGTATTGTAATTGATTTGTTAATAAATAAAATATATTTTTGATATTTTCATCATAAGTTTTCATCTTCTAATGAATTCTGTTATTGTGATGAAGTCCTTAGGACTATTTAGGTTCGATAAAGAGAGGATTTATCGATTAGTCCTTAAAACTGTTCACGACCAAATGATAGGCTGTTAATAAGGACGACAGCTTCTATCGAGCATAGGTCACTGTAGACCATATGGATTGGTTGTCCTCTTAACCAAAGAGTGTAGAGACACTGGTATGGCATATAGGTGAGATGTAAGGGTACATCATCATTGAACGTGACCAACTCCAGAGTATTCTACTGTCAAGAATGTCTCTGATGGGATATTGGTATAAGTGTCCCTTAAACCTGAGATCGCCTCAGTGACTTACAAGCAACTCACTATGCTTTGGTACTGGACTAACTGAATTTTTAATTCAGTGACGGAAGGCTTCTGGGCATAGTCAAGTACTTGTGAAGTCAGAGTGCGATCAAGATGGGATTGATCACTCCAAGAGTTGGAGAAGAATGAGTCGCTGTATTTTAATTTAGCAAAATCTTGGCTAGAGTAATCCATCAGATGGATTTGATATTTTGAAATATAATGTGGACAACATGATCAGAGTTGACAGTTGAACTCTGAGGTGTCCTATGAGCATTTTGATCAAGGGAATGAATTATATGAAAACTATATCCGCATGAGTTCTAAGGATGTTGTTCTACACATTCGACCTATCCGACCGTCAGATACCATTGCTAGATGGTCACTTCGATTGGTATAAAAATTTATTTCTGTACTACCGACTTAGGTTCAAACCTATAAGATCACACACATTAGAATTCATGATCCGATCGGATGGTTGATCAACGATTAAGAATCGTTCTAGGGTTAAACGATCAAAACGATCAATACGATTGACATTTAACCTAATACAAGTGTTGCAGGAGGATCGATTAGCAATTTGATTGCTAATTGACTTAATTTGATTAAGCCAATGGACTGAGATTAAGTCTAATTAAACATGATTTAATTAGATTTAGTTTGGGCTGTTGGGAATAGTATTCCAAAGCCAATCGTCAGCCTGTTGACGGTTGTGCTCATTTTTGTATATATACATAAATTATGAATTAATAAAAATTATTTTGATATTTTTCATCACAAAATGTTTCATCTTCTAATGAACTCCTATGTTGTGGTGAAGTCCTTAGGACTATTTAGACTCGACAAAGGAGGATTTGTCATTTAGTCCTTAAATCTGTTCGTGACCAAATGATACATTGTTACCAAGGATGACAACGTTTATCAAGCATAGATCGTTGTGTGCCATATAGGTTGGTTGTCCTCTTAACCAATGAGTGTGGAGACATTGGTATGGCATACAGGTGAGATGTAAGGGTACAACTGCACTGAACATGACCGACTCTGGAGCTATTTCTGCTGTCAAGATTTGCTCCGATGGAATATGGGTATAAATATCCCTTCGACTTGAGACCGCCACGGTGACTTGCAAGTAACTCACTACACTTAGGCACTGGACTACCTGAATTTCTAATTCAGTGATGGAAGGCTGCTGGGTGTAGTCAAGTACTTGACTTGTCGGTGCGTGTGTCAAGATGGGATTGACCACTCCAGTTTAGGAGCTGTGTACAGTCATGTTTCAATTTAGCAAAACTTTGGTCAGGGTAGTCTTTGTGAGGAGTCACAGGACTGTTTGAGTTGAGCACGATTCGGATGATCTAATCAGGGTTGACAGTTTAACCCTGAGTCGTCCTAAACACAGAGGTCAAAAGGATGAATTATACAGTAGCCATATTCACGTAGGTTCTGAGTATTGCGATTGTGACTATTCGATCTATCCGATCATCAGATACCATTGCTAGATGGTCACTTCGGTTAGTACAGGAATTGATTCTTGTGCTACCGGCTTAGGTTCGAATCTATGGGGTCACACACATTAGAGGTTCCTATCTGATCTGATGGCTGATGAAGAGTCCTAATGCTCGTGGACTATGAGTCCTACGTGTCTGGGACTCTGTGATCGAGAATTAGAATTTTTTGATCATGAATTTCACACATTTTGGGTACCGGGGTCAAAAGTCCCACTGGTTTGGGACTCTTCGATCAGGGTTATATATCGATGAATTCTGATGCCCGATTACCCATCGAATTTGGACTCAATATTTATGAGAGATTTAATTAGTGATTTGATCACTAATTAACTCAATTTAATTGAGTAATTATTTTTGGATCAAGTCCAATTGAATTGGATTCAGTTGGATTTGACCCGATTAGGCTAAGAGTTGACCTAATCGTCGAGATGGTTTGGTCCCTGATTTGATCAGGGGTTGGGCTTAATCAATTCCTAATTTGATTAGAATTTTATTGAGCCTAATTAAACCTAATTTAGTTGGGTTTAAATTAGTCTAATTGGACTTAACTTATTTGGTTCAATTAGGTTGGTTTAAATAATGAAACCACCTTGACCCATTCTCCCTGTGCCACCTCACTTCCACTGCGCCCATTTGAATTCACGAGAAGGAAGTTCTCATGAATTTTTCCTCACGCAAAGCCCTCCTCATGCCCTACTTTAATGCACCAAATGAGTGGATAAGAATGATTGGTTGGCCATTCAAATTCAAAATAAAATTTGAATTTGAATGAACAGCCAATCTTAGCGCCTTGACCTTATCCTCTTTTAGCATCCCATTTATTATACGAGAAAATATTTCTCATAAAATCACTCATGCACAAATTAAGCCACACCCTCCTCTTCTCATGCCCTTAGTGGATAGGGATAAATTGATTTCCATTTGAATTCAAAATTTGATTTGAATTCAAATGTGCAATTACTCATCTTTATCCTCTCACGTGGATAAGACGTTTGACATTATTTTAAAAGGAGGAGAAGAGTGGGGCATGTGCAAGAAAAATTTTGAAGAAAAAAATCTGGGCATGAGGAATCCTTGTGTGCAAGGTGAAGGTCTATATCTTTCTGAGAGAAAAAGAAAGAAAAAGTGTGTGCAGGATTTCAGTGAGTTCTTCAGGATTTCAGCCTGGAGTTCGGAAAGTGAGAAGGTGAGCTACGAGTGTCGTGAGCCCACCAAATTTTAGATAGATCTTCAACATCCTCTCAAGCATATTTGCTGATGATTCGGAACATCCGAAGAATCGACAGACATCGATCGAAGGAGTTCGATCAGCATCGGTCATCGAAAGGGCTCTACAATGAGCTAGCACTCGTGAGGAGTCGATCAAATCGGAAGCTTTGTGTGGATGATCCATAGAGGTCAGATACACTGTGTGGCTACATCATGATGATCAGACTCTTCTGACGGTGATCAGATTACGGCGATCTACTACCCGCACAAAGGTATTGTATTCTGAACACATTACAGTAAAGTGTTTACTGTTCAAATTCGAATTTCAAATTTAAATGCATGCATGCTATATATCATATTTAGATCCTAGTGTAGGATAAATTTTTATTAATTAATTAGATTAATTAATAATTTTCACTGTAAAATAGTGATTTTGAAAAAGTTTTAAAATTACCATTTTATCCATGCACTGAATTTTCTCCAAGAATGGTATCAGAGTGGGTTCTTAGATATGATATATATATTTGCATGCATAGATTAAGTTGTAATCTAAAAGTTTAAATTTAAAATTTAAATTTTGAAAGTTGTTAGAAATTCAAAATTTAAAAATTTGAAATTCAAAATTTAAAATTTAAATTTTGAAATTTGAAATTCAAAATTCAAAATTCAAAAATTTGAAATTCAAAAATTTAAAATTTAAAATTGGTTGAAACTTCAAATTTGAAATTCAAAATTTAAAATTTAAAATTTGAAATTCAAAATTTGAAATTCAAAATTTTAAAATTTGAAATTCAAAATTTAGAATTTAAAATTTAAATTTTGAAATTGGTATATTTAGATATACTTGATCCAAGTAGCAAGTAATCGAATTGGATTGGTTGCCATGACCGTCCGGTCATAGGAGAAAAGTAGGGTTTAAAGGCCCTCTCTTCCCATTCGATGGGGTCTCCTATGGCGGTAGGGGTGCTGATGCAATTATATCCCATGCAGATGAAGTAGCGAAAGAAATATTTATGATTTATTTTGATTGAGTTATTTTTTGTTATGTAATTAGCAATAGGATTGCTATTTATGAAATGTGCTGATCTATTTGTGTAATGAGTCAACATATTTGGTGAACAGAAAATAAAATCTTTCAAATTTAAAAATTATTTTTGAAATATCAAATCCTGACCCATCAGTCCAAATACTTAATTAAAAGAATTAAGTATTGTCTAGTAGGTCTAGAATTGTGAATTAAGACCTAAGACAATTGCATAAACTTGTGGGTCAATGGGTTAGATGGATTAGGTCCATAATTGGGTTAAACCTAAGGTTAGCTTAAAGAAATGGACTAAATTAGAGTAATTGGTCAAATCTAATCAAAAGTTGAATTAGATTAGGTCAAGGATACTCTAGACTCAACTCCAATAGTTGTAGTTGAATGGGTCCATGTCTTTAACTAGACCAAGATGGACTTAATTCATGACTACGCGGTGGAACCCTATTTACTAAGTTGATCAAATTAAAACTAATGAACCGGTTGGTGTCTAAGGTAAGTTTGGTAGTTTGACCAGTGGTTTTTAAGCGGGAGCTACTCGCAGTGATTCGATCTCTGACGAGTTAATGGCTTATCCCCACCACTGATCTCACTTACCTGGCCAACCTGGTGAATTAGGTTTTGATTAGATCACTTGGTGATTAGGGCTCACCCATGTCATTAGGTAAATTAGTTTGACTGATTTAGGTGCTCCTAATGCCAGCTTTAATTAAATCTTTTTTAATCTGACTTAGTGAAGTCAGTGGGAGGATTGAAATTGGCTAGAAATTTATTCTCTTCTATCCTTTAATAAAATTCTCAAAAATTATTAGGTCCTAAAAATGATTAAGTTATAGTGATAACTAAGTCATAGTCTCTCATTAAATGAGTGATAATGAGTCCATTAGTTTAATAATCATTGGAGGCCCAAAGGCCTGGTGCTTATTGACTAATAGAATTATCATTCATAATATGATAATTTGGTTTGAGTCTTTCTGATGGTGGTCAGGTTGGCCGGCCAAAGTCGGGCATGATCATTTATTGGTCCGATTCATCAAATCAAGTCATGTTAATGGTTGGACCTAACCAGATCTTTTTAGTGGAGGCCAAAGCCTACGGATTAGGTTCTGGGGCAAAATCAATTACTAGAAGTTGTTTAGAGAAATAACTGGTTATGAACCTACCCATAGATGCACATGGATTGACCAACCAAAGTTGGGCTCGTGTGTAGTCTGTGTGGATTCTAGTACCCACTAAGTAATTAAAGTAATTCTTCGAATTGGAGGTTGAGGCTACCAGTTCATAAAAATATTGAGAGAAACTTTAAACTAAAGTCCAAGTCTTTAGTATTAATAATTTATGTACTAATAGAGGTCTGATTTTTCTTTATGTAGCTATGGCCACTACCCTGTCGCTTCGGTCATTATTAGATAATGACAAGCTCATAGGATCTAATTTTGATAGCTGGTATCGAAAATTAAAAATCATCCTTGAGCATGAGCGGATCCTTTATGTAGTAACGGATCCGGCACCTGAGGAGCTAGCCCTGAACGCTAGAGGGACGGTCCGAGCACTTACCAGAAGTGGCTCAATGACCGCACCAACGTCCGGTGCATAATGCTGGCGGCAATGAATGATGAGTTCAGTCACAGGTTCGAGAACATCCAGCTTCAGGAGATGCTTCAAATGTTAAATGACTCCTTTGGCACGCCTGACGACGTTGAAAGGCACAAAACTAGTTGTGCCATTTTCAATGCTCGGATGAGGGATGGGGCCTCAGTCATCGATCATGTACTGTACATGATCGAAATGATTGAGCACCTAAGTAAACTGGGCTTTCCTCTGCACGAGCAGCTCGATAAAGATGCGATCCTTAATTCATTGCCCAAGTCCTTCCTCCCCTTCCTTACTCATTTTCGAATGACAAAGCCTACAGTGAACTACCACGGCTTGTTGGGGTTCCTGCAGAACTTTGAGAAGGACCACCAGCTCTATAAGGAGTCGGTGAATATTGTGGGAGGGTCTTCTTCTGGTCGTCGACCCTTTAAGAAAGGGAAGAAGAACAAGAAGAAGAAGAAGAAGGTGCAGCTGCATGCTGGGACGTCTGCACAGGGTCAGACCAAGAAGCGCAAGCCCGATCAGAGCCAGGTGGAGTGCTTCTTTTGCAAGAAGCAGGGGCACTGGAAGAGAAACTGTCCTCTATACATTGCCTCACTGGACCCGAACAAGCCGAAGAGGAAGCAAGGTACTTATATGATAACACCTTGCAACTTTTTCATTTATGATACTACTGCTTGGGTATTGGATACTGGAAGCCCTTATCATATTTGCAATTCGATGCAGGGTCTGCAGGTCAGTAGGAGATTTGATGAAGGTGAGAGATTCCTGAACGTTGAAGATGGAAGCAAAGTTTCAGTTCTAGCATTAGAAATCATGAACCTTGTAATC
The DNA here is from genome assembly GCF_000442705.2 of Elaeis guineensis. Taxonomy (NCBI): domain Eukaryota; kingdom Viridiplantae; phylum Streptophyta; class Magnoliopsida; order Arecales; family Arecaceae; genus Elaeis; species Elaeis guineensis. The sequence continues at coordinate 34,692,259 of NC_025997.2, read as the reverse complement.
AATTCTCGAAATATAATTCTGAGTGAATGTCACTATTGTCCAAGCTTTTTATTAAATATTATTTCTGTAGGCCTTTTGGCTATGAACGGTTATCAATTTTTAATAAAAAAAAATATTTACAATATCAGTTTGAATGGTGTTACAATGTTTATTGGACAACTTTATAATGGGATTTACTTTCTATCACAACCTGTTAATGTGGTTCAAACCTCCGATAAATATCCTAGAATAGATAATATGTCAGAAGTCTACCTTTGGCACTGTAGGCTAGGTCATATCAATAAGAACAGGATAAACAGGTTGGATCAAGAAGGAATTCTTGAAGTAGGTGATTGTGAATCACTTCCAACCTGTGAGTCCTGTCTTCTTGGTAAAATGACTAAGTCACCTTTTACTGAAAAAGGTGAGTGAGCCAGTGAACTCTTGGGTCTGGTACATTCTGATGTATGTGGACACATGAGCTCAAGTGCAAGAGGTGGATATTTCTACTTCATAACCTTCACAGACGACCTATCGAGGTATGGGTATGTTTATTTAATGAAGCATAAGTCAGAGTCATTTGAAATGTTCAAACTATTCCGAAATGAGGTAGAAAAACAAACTGAAAAGTGTATTAAAACTCTTCGATCTGATCGAGGAGGTGAATACCTTTCCAATGAGTTTCTGACATATCTTGGGGAGAATGAGATTCTCTCTCAATGGACTCCTCCTGGAACACCATAGCATAATGGTGTATCTGAAAGGAGGAATCGGACCTTGTTGGACATGGTTCGATCCATGATGGGGTTTGCTGGTCTGTCGATCTCCTTCTGGGGATATGCGCTCTAATTGGCTTGTTACCTTCTAAATAGAGTTCCGAGTAAGTCTGTAACCAAAATGCTATATGAGATATGGATAGGACATAAGCCAGTACTCTCGCATCTTAGGGTTTGGGGGTGTCCGGCTTATGTTAAACGTTTAATTACGGACAAGCTAGGACCTAGGTCTGACAAATATAATTTTATAGGATACCCAAAAGAGACCAAAGAATATTATTTCTACCTGGCTAATGAGCAAAAGGTGTTTGTCAGACTTAAGGCAATCTTTTTGGAAAAAGAGTTCCTTGATGAAGGGACTGTTGCCTCTAAGGTCGAACTTGACGAAGTTCGACAGGTGAAAAAACCGACACAAATTGCTGAACCTGAACCGGATTTGATTAGATCAGATCTAGAGCCCATTGATCAAGCACCCTTAACGCGATCTGGTAGTGTCACGCCCCCGACCCGAGATTTGAATCGAGGGTCATGGCAACCGCCGCATACTCATAGAATACTTTTCCCATAAGCATGCAAGGCATCTCATCATGATATCTTCACACAAAGTTAAATAAAATTTTTAATATTTAATAATCAAATCTTAGTTCAAATAACAAATCAAAACTCAGTGTTCAAAAGAAAATAACTGTTTGACAAAGTCAACACTAAAAAAAAACTAAAAGTCTTGAATCAATTCTGAGAAAATCCTAAATCAAAGAGCTAACTCCATCTCTAATCGCTCTTCCAACCAAAATCCCGCATCACGCTAATTTTCTGGATCTGTAAGAAAAACATAAAACTCATCATGAGCTAAACAGCCCAGTAAGCAGTGTATACCTTTAACTGAATAAATCAGGCAAATAATACAATACATATCGATTTACTAATATAACAAAATCAATATGTAATTTCATGAAATCATAATCATACTATCAATCATATACAAAATTCAATTCATCATAATTTTAAATTATGCTTTTCATCTTAAATTCATGAATTTCTTAAGTTCTTCTTACCAACCATGACTATGACCACATTATTCCTGTGGCAGGGTCATAATACCGCGTATCTGCTTGCGGTGGGCTGCGAATCATCTGGCAGCCAAGTCCTTTGGAACCGCTCGTCTCGCTGGCGATTTTGTCACTGGTCTATCTGGCGACATGTCGCTGGTCTCACTGGCGACATAAATCCTCAGGACAGTCAATTGCCAACGTATATACCCCCATTGGCGGGGTCCTCAACACAGTCAGGTTGTCAATTTAATATTGTCTTTCAATTCATATATTATTTTCAAAAATAATATAAATAAATGATATTCGAATCAAATCAATCATATCATTTTTTAAGATCATATATCATCATAATAATTGTTCAACAATAACTTCAATCATAAATAATTTTTTACAATTAACTTTAATCATAAATAATTTCAATAATTATTTCAATAAATAATTCCAATCACAAGCATGCATAAATTTATTTAATTCAAAATTTATAATTTATCAGATAAATTCAATAAAAGTAAACACTACTTACCTCAAAAGAAAATCCAAACTAAAAATTCTAGGAATCTCAAAAATCCTTCTCTGAATCTGATACGTCAAAATATCATGTTTTTAATCAAAATTTCATCAAATTAAAACTAATTAAAATTGTTAAAATCTAATGTCCCCACGAGGATCAACTTGACAACAGCATCTAGGATTTTTGGACTAACCCATGGATACCCTAATTATATTTATTTATTTTTTATTTTATTATTATTATTATTATTTTTTAATTAATTCCATAAATCCTAAAAATCTAAAAGAGAGAGAGAGAGAAAGAGAGAGTTTCTCTCTCCCCTTTTTTTTTCTTTTTCTTTTATTTTTCTTCTTTTTCTTCTTTTTTTTTTCTTCTTCTTTTCTTCTTTTTCTTCTTTTTCTTCTTCTTTTCTTCTTTTTCTTCTTTTTCTTCTTCTTCTTCTCGGCTCTTCCCGCACCGAAACAGGGGACCGACGTCCCCTCCTTTTACCGGGCCCTTCAGGCTGTGGTCACCACGGCGGAGGCCGGCGGCAGAGGGAGGCTGTTCCCCCGGTTACGGAGGAGCATGGCCGACGGTCAATTACGATCGTCGGTGCCAAAAAATCAAGGAAAAAGAGGCCCAAAAATAGGGTCTCTTTCCCGACCGAAAATCGGTGACACTCGTCGCCGGCCGTCATGCTCAAGGGTATGGGAGGAAAGGGAAGGAAAAGAGGAAGGAGAGGAAGGCTCACCTCGGCCTCCGGTGACTCCACCGGCGAGCAATCACGGCAAGAATCAAGATGGTGTCTGCGGCTCCGATCGAGAAAAACAGGGAGAAAGAGAGAGTAAAGGGGCTGGTGGTTGATTTCTAAGGGGAGGGGAGGTCTTCTTATAGAGGGTCCTAGGACTTCGAGAGATCCTAGGACTCCCAAATCGCTCAGGTTTCACCGGAGAAGAAGACTCCTTTCGGGAGTCTTCTTCCCGATTTTCCTCTATTTTTTTTTTTTTTTGTGGGCTTGGATCTTGATATCATGGGCTTGGGCTTGGGCTATAACATTCTTCACCCCTAAAAAAAAATTTCATCCTCGAAATTTTTCATACCTGTAGTCTCGAAGAGCTGGGGATATTTTTGCTTCATTTCTTCCTCTAGCTCCCAAGTAGCTTCTCTTTCCGAATGTCGACTCCACTGTACCTTGACATAAGGAATGTTGCGACGTCTCAGCACCTGTTCTTTACGGTCCATGATCTGTATCAAATATTCTTCATACGTTAGATCTTTTCTGGCTTTCACTGGTTCAAGTTCCATGATGTGACTTGGGTCTGGTAAATATTTCTTTAACATAGAAACATGAAAAATATTATGTACTCCTGTAAGTGTAGGGGGTAAGGCAAGTCGATAAGCCACCTCACCAATCCTTTCCAAAATCTCAAACGGACCCACATATCTAGGATTCAATTTACCACGAATGCCAAATCTTAAGATTCCTTTTGAAGGAGATACTTTGAGATATACATGGTCACCAACTTGAAATTCTAATTTCCGTCTCCTGTGGTCTGTATAACTTTTCTGTCTGCTTTGTGCTGCTCGAAGCCGTTCTTTAATTAATTGAATCTTCTCGACTGCTTGTTGAACAAGTTCGGGACCTAATATTCTTCGCTTACCAACATCATCCCAGTGAATCGATGATCGACATCTTCTACAATATAAAGCTTCGTACGGTGCCATACCAATGCTAGCCTGATAGCTGTTATTGTAAGCAAACTCAATCAAAGGTAGATGCTCATCCCATATACTTTTCATATCCAAAATATAGGTTCTCAACATATCTTCTAAGATCTGAATAGTTCTCTCTGACTGACCATCAGTCTGTGGATGAAAAGCTGTACTGAAATTTAATTTTATTCTTAATGCCTTGTGTAAGCTCTTCCAAAATTATGACACAAATCTGGTGTCTCGATCCGATACGATGGTCACTGGAATTCCATGTAGCCTTATAATTTCTTTCATATACAACTTTACTAGTCTTTCCAAAGTAAATCCAACTCTAATTGGTAGAAAGTGTGCAGACTTTGTCAATCGGTCCACAATCACCCAGGCTGCATCATTTTTACTAGCAGTCTTCGGTAGTCCAGTTACAAAATCCATAGTGATATGTTCCCACTTCCAAACTGGAATATCAAGAGGTTGAAGTAGTCCCGTCGGTCTCTGATGTTCAGCTTTAACTTGTTGACAGACCAAACATTGAGCCACGAATTGAGCGATCTCTCTCTTCATATTATTCCATCAGTACATTTCTTTTAAGTCTCTATACATCTTAGTACCTCCCGGATGAACTGTATAACCGGTCTGATGTGCCTCCTGAAGTATCTCATGCTTGAGTGCTGAATCATTGGGTACGCAAATCTTATTTTCGAACCTTAACGAACCGTCTTCATGTATCTTGAATTCAGATTGAACACCAGCTTCCACTGAATTTCTTATTTTCAATAGTTGTGGATCATCATTCTGGGCAACTGTAATTCTTTGAATGAGTGTTGGCTGAACCCTCATATTGGCTAACCATGCTGTTGAGTCATATATTCGGATGTCTAATTCCAGTTTCCTTATATCCTCTAATAATTGGCTTTGATGTGTAATTAAAACTGCCAAATTTTTCATAGATTTTCTACTAAGGGCATCAGCAACGACATTAGCTTTTCTCGGATGATAATGGATTGTTAAATCATAATCCTTTAATAGTTCTAACCACCTTCTCTGTCTCATGTTCAATTCTTTCTGAGTAAAAATGTACTTCAAACTCTAAAGATCAGTAAACACTTCACACTGCGCACCGTATAAGTGATGTCTCCAAATTTTTAGGGCAAAAATCACTGCAGCTAATTCCAAATCATGTGTCGGATAATTCTGTTCATATGGTTTCAATTGTCTTGAGGCATAGGCTACTACCTTACCATGTTGCATCAATACACAGCCGAGTCCCTTTTTAGATGCATCACTATATATTATGAAACCTTCATCTCCTGTTGGTATAGTGAGGATAGGGGCTGAAACTAATCATTATTTTAATTCTTGAAAACTCTGTTCACAATCTTCAGTCCATTCGAATTTAACCCCTTTTTGAGTAAGACGAGTCAAAGGTGCAGCTATGCGGGAGAATCCTTCTACAAATCGTCTGTAATATCTTGCCATTCTCAGAAAACTTCGAATCTCAGAAATATTTGTAGGTCTGTTCCACTGCATCACAGCTTCCACTTTTGCTGGATCCATAGAAATTTCATCTTTAGATACGATGTGTCCTAAAAAAGCTATTTTGTCCAACCAAAATTCACACTTCTTAAATTTGGCATAGAGCTTTTCTTTCCTCAATATTTGTAGTACACATCGTAAATGTTCTTCATGCTCCAATTTGCTTCTTGAATATATCAAGATATCGTCAATAAATATGACAACAAACTTATCAAGATAGGATCTGAATATTCTATTCATTAAATCCATAAAGACTGCTGGGGCATTGGTTAACCCAAAAGGCATCACTAGAAATTCATAATGTCCATAGCGAGTTCTAAATGCAGTCTTTGGTATGTCCTCTGTTTTAATTTTTAACTGATGATATCCTGACCGAAGATCAATTTTAGAAAAGACTTGTGCACCTTGCAACTGATCAAATAAATCATCAATTCGAGGTAGAGGATACTTATTTCTGATAGTATTTTTGTTCAACTCTCTATAGTCGATACAAAGTCTCATACTACCATCTTTCTTCTTCACAAATAAGACTGGAGCTCCCCAAGGAGATACACTAGGCCTTATAAAACCTTTATCCAATAAATCCTGTAATTGATCTTTTAACTCCTTTAACTCCATAAGGGCCATTCTGTAAGGGGTTTTAGAAATTGGACTGGTATTGGGTGCCAACTCAATAGTAAATTTGATTTCTCTATCTGGTGGTAGTCCGACTAAATCATCAATAAATACATCCAAAAATTCATTTACAATAGAAATATCTTGTAACTTTAATTCATCATGTTCTTTATTCTTTATTGATACCAGATAACCTCTACATACCTTTCTTATCATCTGTCTAGCTTGCACAAATGAAATAATACGTGGAGGGGTGGTTCCTGTACTTCCATCAAAACTAAAAGTTAATTCTTTCGGTATGTGAAAGTTCACTCTCTTTCCATGACAATCCACAGAGGCATGATAAGTAGCCAACCAATCCATTCCTAGAATGACATCGAAATCATGCATATCCAGGACCACCAAATCTATCGGTAATTCTCTTTCTCCTATTTTGATACTACATGACTTGCACACACTTTCGGTACTCAGAATACCACCTACAGGTGTCTCAACATATAATTTGGTTTTCATAGGTTTACATACTATATCATGTTGTCTAATAAAAATAGTAGATATAAAGGAGTGTGTAGCACCAGAATCAAACAAAACTGAAGCATGAATACCAGATACAGGAATGGTACCTGTCACCACCGCATTGGAGGCCTGAGCATCCTGTTGTGTGAGTGCATAGATTCTTCCTTGAGTTTTCGGCCTTTGACCTCCGTCCTTTATTTGTGTTGATCTATTTTCATCCATCTGGGGGCAATCTGCAATCTTGTGTCCTTTCTGTCCACATCTAAAATAAGAACCAGTATTCCATGGGCAATTAGAAGACTCATGCTCTCTTCGGCCACATCTTGAACATCTAGCTGCCTCATTCTCACGATTCTTATCAATTGCTGGCTTCTTTGCTGGACCCTTATTGTTCTGATTTCGTCCTTGAGTTCCACCAAACCTATTTCTCTTCTTCTGATTCCATTCTCGCTCCGCATGAGCTTCATTAACTTCTCTCTCAATGATTAGGGCTTTATTTACGACTGAGGCATAGGTAGTTAGCTCATAGGGTACAACTTATTTTCTAATTTCTGTCTTCAGTCCCATTTCAAATTTGTGTACTCTGTCTTGCTCAATCTCAACTAATCTTGGAACAAACTTGGCTAACTCCGTGAATTTAGCTTCATATTCTGCAACGGATCTGTTCCCCTGTTTCAAGTGAATGAACTCCTGCTCTTTCTGTATTCTGACACTTCGGGGGAAATACTTATCAAAGAATTCATCTCAGAATCTCTCCCAAGTGAGTGGTATCCTATCGTGCTCATATTTTTATTCCAGTATACGCCACCAGTTGTATGCCTCACCTTGTAACAGATATGCTGTGAAGCGGATCTTTTCTTCATCTTGGCATTCTTGCACGGCGAATGCCTTCTCCATTTCCATAATCCAGTTATCTGCTTCCAGTGGCTCGATGGTCCCTTTGAAGGCTGGAGGAGCTAGCTTCTTAAATTCGACGATATTATTTCTCTGCATCGGATGTTCTCCATGTCCAGGTGTTGGTGGAAATTGCTGACGGGGCTGTGCATGTTGTTGTTGAAGTAATTGATGCTGTGTTTGAACTACTCCGATCAGAGTTTGCATTAGTTGAGTCATGTTCGGCTCCTTCTGTACTGTCAGAGTATTATCAGTAGAATCAAGGATTTCCTCCTGCTGAGTTGTGCCGCTATTTAATTGGGGAGTATTATCGCCAAGTGGATTTGATGTCCCTCCTACCGCTCCTTGAGTATTCCTCGCTCGTCGTGGAGGCATATTGACCTATGATAGATTTGAGATAATAACTTATCCTTAATAAGGTTATAAACTTTACTTGAGACAGGTCAGCTCATAATCATCATAACTAACCTTTCATTTTCCTAATGTCTACCCCTCACTCGCTCACTCTATTCTACATGTCTCTATCTATCTACTTATGCTTTGATACCATATTAATTGTCACGCCCCCGACCTGAGATTTGAATCGAGGGTCATGGCAACCGCCGCATACTCATAGAATACTTTTCCCATAAGCATGCAAGGCATCTCATCATGATATCTTCACACAAAGTTAAATAAATTTTTTAATATTTAATAATCAAATCTTAGTTCAAATAACAAATCAAAACTCAGTGTTCAAAAGAAAATAACTGTTTAACAAAGTCAACACTAAAAAAAAACTAAAAGTCTTGAATCAATTCTGAGAAAATCCTAAATCAAAGAGCTAACTCCATCTCTAATCGCTCTCCCAACCGAAATCCCGCATCACGCTAATTTTCTGGATCTGTAAGAAAAACATAAAACTCATCATGAGCTAAACATCCCAGTAAGCAGTGTATACCTTTAACTGAATAAATCAAGCAAATAATACAATACATATCGATTTACTGATATAACAAAATCAATATGTAATTTCATAAAATCATAATCATACTATCAATCATATACAAAATTCAATTCATCATAATTTCAAATTATGCTTTTCATCTTAAATTCATGAATTTCTTAAGTTTTTCTTACCAACCATGACTATGACCACATTATCCCTGTGGCAGGGTCATAATACCGCGTATCTGCTTGCGGTGGGCTGTGAATCATCTGGCAGCCAAGTCCTTTAGAACCGCTGGTCTCACTGGCGGTTTTATCGCTGGTCTATCTGGCGACATGTCGCTGGTCTCACTGGCGACATAAATCCTCAAGACAGTCAATTGCCAACGTATATGCCCCCATTGGCGGGGTCCTCAACACAGTCAGGTTGTCAATTTAATATTATCTTTCAATTCATATATTATTTTCAAAAATAATATAAATAAATGATATTCAAATCAAATCAATCATATCATTCTTTGAGATCATATATCATCATAATAATTGTTCAACAATAACTTCAATCATAAATAATTTTCTATAATTAATTTTAATCATAAATAATTTCAACAATTATTTCAATAAATAATTTTAATCACAAGCATGTATAAATTTATTTAATTCAGAATTTATAATTTACCAGATAAATTCAATAAAAGTAAACACTACTTACCTCAAAAGAAAATCTAAACTAAAAATTCTGGGAATCTCGAAAAATCTTCTCTGAACCTGATACATCAAAATATCATATTTTTAATCAAAATTTTATCAAATTAAAACTAATTAAAATTGTTAAAATCTAATGTCTCCACGAAGATCAACTTGACAACAGCATCCAGGATTTTCGGACTAACCCATGGATACCCTAATTATATTTATTTATTTTTTTATTTTATTATTATTATTATTATTTTTTTAATTAATTTCATAAATCCTAAAAATATAAAAGAGAGAGAGAGAGAGAGAAAGAGAGAGTTTCTCTCTCCCCCTTTTTTTTCTTTTTCTTTTTTTTCTTTTTTTTTCTTCTTCTTTTCTTCTTTTTCTTCTTTTTCTTCTTCTTTTCTTCTTTTTCTTCTTTTTCTTCTTCTTCTTCTCGGCTCTTCCCGCGTCGGAACAGGGGACCGGCATCCCTTCCTTTTGCCGGGCCCTTCAGGCCGCGGCCACCGTGACGGAGGCCGACGATAGAGGGAGGCTGCTCCCCCGGTTACGGAGGAGCACGGCCGACGGTCAATTACGATCGCCGGCATCAGAAAATCATGGAAAAAGAGGCCCAAAAATAGGGTCTCTTTTCCGATCGAAAATCGACGACACTCGTCGCCGGTCGTCACGCTCAAGGGTATGGGAGGAAAGGGAAGGAAAAGAGGAAGGAGAGGAAGGCTCACCTCGGCCTCCGGTGACCCCACCGATGAGCAATCACGGCAAGAATCAAGACGGTGTCCGCGGCTCCGATCGAGAAAAACAGGGAGAAAGAGAGAGGAAAGGGGCTGATGGTTGATTTCTAAGGAGAGGGGAGGTCTTCTTATAGAGGGTCCTAGGACTTCGAGAGATCCTAGGACTCCCAAATCGCTCGGGTTTCGTCGGAGAAGAAGACTCCTTTCGGGAGTCTTCTTCCCAGTTTTCCTCTGTTTTTTTTTTTTTGTGGGCTTGGATCTTGATATCATGGGCTTGGGCTTGGGCTATAACAGGTAGAGTATCACGTCAATCAGACAGATACTATGGTTTCTTGATTCGGGACGACGATCCTATCGAACTTGATGAAAATGATGAGGATCCGATCACCTACATGGATGCAATGCAGAGACCTGACTCTGAGAAATGGCTAGAGGCCATGAAATCTGAAATGGAGTCCATGAAGGTCAACGATGTGTGGACATCGGTTGACCCACCCGAAGGAGTAAAACCCATAGGGTGTAAGTGGGTCTTCAAGAGGAAGAGGGGTGCAGACGGAAAGGTGAAAACCTATAAAGCCCGTCTGGTTGCCAAGGGATATCGTCAACGTTATGGTATAGACTATGACGAGATGTTTTCTCCTGTGGCAATGCTCAAATCCATTCGGATTATGCTTGCGATAGCTGCCCATCTGGACTATGAAATCTGACAGATGGATGTGAAGACAGCTTTCCTAAATGGAGAGCTGGATGAAGAGGTGTATATGATACAACCTGATGGATTCACATCCACTGATGAGTCTAAGGTGTGCAAACTACAGAGGTCTATTTACGGACTTAAGCAAGCATCCCAGAGTTGGAACATACGTTTTGATAGGACGATCAAGATGTATGGCTTCATTAAGAACGGAGAAGAGCCCTGCATTTATAAGTGGGCTAATGGTCCAGTAGTGGTATTTCTTGTATTGTATGTGGATGATATTTTCTTAATCGAGAATGATGTTCCTGCATTACAGGGAATAAAGATTTGGCTGTCATCACAGTTTTCCATAAAGAATTTGGGAGAAGCTTCCTACATCCTAGGGATGAGGATCTATAGGGATAGATCTAAAAGGTTGCTTGGTTTATCCCAAGCTACGTACATAGATACTATGCTGAAGAGGTTCAGCATGGAGAATTCTAAGAAAGGCTATCTACCGATAGACCATGAAATTTCTCTCTCGAAGAGGGATTGTCTGACAACACCTCAAGAGAGAGAGCGTATGGGTAGGATTTCATATGCTTCGGCAGTGGGATCTATCATGTACGCCATGACATGTACACGACCAGATGTGGCATACTCACTAGGGGTAGTGAGTAGATACCAATCTGATCCAGGGGAGAATCACTGGAAGGTTGTTAAAACCATCCTGAAGTATTTAAGAAATACTAAGGACCAGTGGCTTATTTATGGTGAATTGGACTTGAGACTTATAGGGTTTACAGACTCTAGTTTTCAGTCTGATCACGATGACAGCAAAAATATGTCGGAATTTATTTTTACCCTTAATGGTGAGGCTATCTGCTGGAAGAGTTTCAAACAACACACAATGGCTGATTCAGTTTGCGAGACGGAGTATGTCGCTGCATCAGATGCTGCCAAAAAAGTGGTGTGGCTGAGAAAATTCATCACCGAGCTCGGAGTAGCACCCTCCCTTGTTGGTCCAGTTCTGCTCTACTGTGACAGCTCTGGAGCCATTACTCAGGCGAAGGAACCCAAGGCACACCAGCGGACGAAGCATATTCTGCGCCGCTACCATCTCATCCAAAAAATTATGGATCGAGGTAACGTCGACCTTCAGAAGATCGACGGAAAGGAGAACCTGACCGACCCATTCACTAAAGTCATTGCGGTGAAGGAGTTCGACGACTACAAGTCGAAGATGGGTATTAGATACTGCACCGATTGACTTTAGGCCAAGTGGAAGATTGTTGGGAATAGTATCCCAAAGCCAATCGTTAGCCTGTTGATGGTTGTGCTTATTTTTGTATATGTATATGAATTATGAATTAATAAAAATTATTTTGGTATTTTTCATCCCAAAATGTTTCATCTTCTAATGAACTCCTATGTTGTGGTGAAGTCCTTAGGACTATTTAGACTCGACAAAGGAGGATTTATCATTTAGTCCTTAAATCTGTTCGCGACCAAATGATATATTGTTACCAAGGATGACAACGTTTATCAAGCATAGATCGTTGTGTGCCATATAGGTTGGTTGTCCTCTTAACCAATGAGTGTGGAGACACTGGTATGGCATACAGGCGAGATGTAAGGGTATATCTGCACTGAACGTGACCGACTCCGGAGCTATTTCTGCTGTCAAGATTTGCTCGGATGGAATATGGGTATAAATATCCCTCCGATCTGAGACCGCCATGGTGATTTGCAAGCAACTCACTGTACTTAGGCACTGGACTACCTGAATTTCTAATTCAGTGACGGAAGGCTGCTGGGTGTAGTCAAGTACTTGACTTGTCGGTGCGTGTGTCAAGATGGGATGGACCACTCCAGTTTAGGAGCTGTGTACAGTCATATTTCAATTTAGCAAAATCTTGGCCAGGGTAGTCTTTGTGAGGAGTCACAGGACTATTTGAGTTGAGCACGATTCGGATGATCTAATCAGGGTTGACAGTTTAACCCTGAGTCGTCCTAAACACAGAAGTCAAAAGGATGAATTATACAGTAACCATATTTACATAGGTTCTGAGTGTTGCGATTGCGACTATTCAACCTATCCGATCATCGGGTACCATTGTTAGATGGTCACTTCGATTAGTACAGGAATTGGTTCCTGTGCTGCTGGCTTAGGTTCGAACCTGCGGGGTCACACACATTAGAGGTTCCTATCTGATCTGATGGCTGATGAAGAGTTTTAATGCTCGTGGACTATGAGTCCTACGTGTCTTGGACTCTGTGATCAAGAATCAAAATTCTCTGATCATGAATTCCACACATTTTGGGTACCGGGATCAGGAGTCCCACTGGTTTGGGACTCTTCGATCAGGGTTACATATCGATAAATTCTGATGCCCGATTATCTATCGGATTTGGACTCAATATTTATGAGAGATTTAATTAGTGATTTGATCACTAATTAACTCAATTTGATTGAGTAATTATTTTTGGATCAAGTCCAATTGAATTGGATTCAGTTGGATTTGACCCGATTAGGTTAAGAGTTGACCTAATCGTCGAGATGGTTTGGTCCCTGATTTGATCAGGGGTTGGGCTTAATCAATTTCTGATTTGATTAGGATTTTATTGAGCCTAATTAAGCTTAATTTAGTTAGGTTTAAATTAGTCTAATTGAACCTAACTTATTTGGTTCAATTAGGTTGGTTTAAATAATGAAACCACCTTGACCCTTCTCCCTGCGCCACCTCACTTCCACTGCGCCCATTTGAATTCACGAGAAGGAAGTTCTCATGAATTTTTTCTCATGCAAAGCCCTCCTCTCGCCCTACTTTAATGCACCAAATGAGTGGATAAGGATGATTGGTTGGCCATTCAAATTCAAAATAAAGTTTGAATTTGAATGAGCAGCCAATCTTAGCGCCTTGACCTTATCCTCTTTTAGTGCCCCATTTATTACATGAGAAAATGTTTCTCATGAAATCACTCATGCACAAATTAAGCCACGCCCTCCTCTTCTCATGCCCTTAGTGGATAGGGATAAATTGGTTTCCATTTGAATTCAAAATTTGATTTGAATTCAAATATGCAATTACTCATCTTTATCCTCTCACGTGGATAAGACGTTTGACATTATTTTAAAAGGAGGAGAAGAGTGGGGCATGTGCAATAAAAATTTTGGAGAAAAAATCTGGGCGTGAGGAATCCTTGTGTGCAAGGTGAAGGTCTATATCTTTCTGAGAGAAAAAGAAAGAAAAAGTGTGCGCAGGGTTTCAGTGAGTTCTTCAGGGTTTCAGCCTGGAGTTCGGGAAGTGAGAAGGTGAGCTACGAGTGTCGTAAGCCCACCAAATTTCAGAGAGATCTTCAACATCCTCTCAAGCATATTTGCTGATGATTCGAAGCATCCGAAGAATCGACAGACATCGATCGAAGGAGTTTGATCAGCATCGGCCGTCGAAAGGACTCTACAAAGAGCTAGCACTCGTGAGGAGTCGATCAGACCGGGAGTTTCGTGTGGACGATCCGCAGAGGCCAGACATGCTGTGTGGCTGCATCACGATGATCAAACTCTTCCGATGATGATCAGATTGCGGCGATCTACTACCCGCACAAAGGTATTGTATTCTGAACACATTACAGTAAAGTGTTTACTGTTCAAATTTGAATTTCAAATTTAAATACATGCATGCTATATATCCTATTTAGATCCTAGTGTAGGATAAATTCTTATTAATTAATTAGATTAATTAATAATTTTCACTGTAAAATAGTGATTTTGAAAAAAATTTAAAATTATCATTTTACCCCTGCACTGAATTTTCTCCAAGATGGACTTGATTGGATCAACTCCAATTGGTTTATTGGATAAGCCAAGTGCAAGGAAAAACTAGTCCTAGTCCAATGAGGACTTGGATCAACCTAATTTTTAATTCGATTAAAAAATTAAATTAGATTTAAATCTAATTTAATCTGATTAAATTAGATTTTTAATTAGATTAAGATCTATTTTAATTGGGTTGATTTGATTTTGGTTTGATTTGATTTGAGAAACCAAATTTGAACAAGTCATAGATTGAATCCTAGTAAGACTAGGATTCCACCTTGTGCCACCTTAGCCCCCCATGCCCACTCTCTCTTATTTTATATGAAAAAACCTTCTCTCCCAAGCCTTCAAGCATGCCTAAAGCTTTTCACTCTTTCTCTCTTACATGAAATGTGGTTGTAGACCAAGTTAAAGTAGGAATTAGTTTGGATTTCAAATTCTATGAGATATAATTTTAGGAAACCAAAACTCTTTCCTTATGGCACTGATTTTACCCAGATTTTTTTTGAGATTTTTGTAACTTTTATAGCACATATTGTGCACCCTTTGCTGATGGTCCATGGTAGAAAAAGAAGGAGGGGGCATCCAAGAGTTGGGCACCACTTGTCTTGCCCTATTTGAATTTTCCTTGACTAGGTATTTGATCTAGACATGAATTCTTCATATCTCATTATTTAAGATGAATTTCTTTTTAAATTTTTTTTAAATTATAGAGCATTGAGAGACCTTTGAGGCATATAAAAATCAGGGAGAAAGAGTGTTGGGGCATGGAGATATAATGGACACAAAGCTAAGTATCTAGGTGAGAGCAAAGAGAAGAAGAAGAGGATCTTCTTCTAGGGTTGTTGTGTTCACCTCTTCCCTTCCTCCATCTATGAGTTTTCTGAGAGTGTCTCACATCTAAAACTTTTTCTCCTACTTCTCATCTATGAAAGAGTCTAAATCAAGAAGAAGGAGGTATCCGATCGACCATCGAAGAAAGATCAGCATAGTACTAGCATACTGTGCTGATTTCCTAGACCAGAACTTCTGATTGTGATTCGTGGACTCGTGTGGATGACTCCAAGAGGTCGGATGCATGTGCGGCTTGCAACATCATCCTCAAGCCTGGATCAGTAAAGTTAGAATGTCTAACTTGCAAGGTAATAGATCTGATCTATTATATTTTATATACATTAGATGTAGTATAGAAATATGTTAATATGATCAACATGTAGTTCTTGCTCTTTATATTTTAATTTTTGATTTAATATCATGTAATAATCATATAATAGGATCTTAGATTTAGAGATTCTCTGATTTTATAAGATAAATTTTGATTTATTTTAGTCTTTCGCTGTCTGATCTTGAAAAAATTTCAAGATCTAACCCTGAAACCCTAGATCTGGTTCCTTCAATTGGTATCAGAGCCTAAGTTGTTTATTACATAATTATTTATACATGCTTAGATTATTTCTTAGATTAGATCTAATTTATAATCTGATTGTTAAATTTAAAATTAAAATTTTTAGATCAATCATGAACTGTAGGTTGTCCTGCTGTAAGGTTTACCCCTTATAGTACAAAGGTTGTCCTAGTTCGTGTAGATCTATCTTTAATCATAAATTTATTAGATGTAATCTATATTAAATTTATGATTTATTAGATTTAAAAAATATTTAAATCTAAAATAAAATCTCTTTGTTAATAATTTCTGCATAAAGAACCATCATATATTTGTCTGAAAAATTTACACAATTTAAAGTTGAAATTGTTTCAATTACATGAACCTGTTTAGATTAGATCTAAAGTAGTTTCATGCTTATTTCACTTGTATTTTGATTATGAATCAAACATGTAACTTGGTTGGTAGAATCATGTTGTAAAAATATTTTACAAATATAAAAATTATTTTCGAAAAGCCGAACCCCAACCCTCAGCCTAAAACTTAATTGAGAATTAAGAAGTTATTTGATTAGGTTCTAGGATTGTGAATTGAAGAACCTAAGACACAAACCATAACACATTGGGTTAATGGGTTAGTGGGAATTAGGTCCATTATTGGGTTAGACCTAAGATTAGATTAAAGATGGACTTAATTAGAGAATTGACTAAATCTAATCAATTATTGTTTTAGATTAGGTCAAGGATTCTCTAGATCAATTACAATAGTTGTAGTTGGTCAAGTCCATATTTTTAACGAAAACCTAATGGACTTGATTCTTGACTAAGCGATCTAGCACGAACTGTTAGGTTGATCTAATCAAAACTAATTAAACCAGTTGGTGTCTAAGGTAAATCAGATCGGTGGTTTTTAATTGGCAGCCTGCTTACCTAGCTATTTTTGATGGTGTCTAAGGCAAGCTTTGGCAGACCCTCCCACTGATCAAACTTACCTGACCTCTTGATGAAATTATATTTTGATCGGATCACTTGACTATTCAAGCTGACCCATGTCAGCTAGGTAAATCAATGTGACTGATTTAGGTGCTCCTAGACCAGCCCTTTTTAATGATCTCCCTTAAGCTGACTTGGTGAAGTCAGTGGGAGGATTATGATAAACTGGTTCATCTGACCTCCTCCTTTAAATCAATTAAATCTTCTAAAATTATTAGGTCCTTAAAATAAAATAGTTATGGTGATAACTAGATCATAGCCTCCCATTAAGTGGATGATAATGGATCCATCAGTTGGATAATCATTGGAGGCCCAAAGGTCTGGTGCTTATCGACTGATGGAATTATCATTCATAATATGATTTCTTGACTGCATCTTTCTAAATAGTGGTTAGGTTAGCTAACCAAAGTTGGACCTAATCATTCATTGGCTAGATGGGCCAAGATGGTCATGTTAATGGTTGGACCTAACCAGACCTTTTCAGTGGAGGCCAAAGCCTACTAATTAAGGACAGGGGCAAAATTAAAATTATTAGAAATTATTTAGAGAAACAGTTGGTTATGAACCTACCCTTAGATGTATATGGGTTGGCCAACCAAAGTTGGACTTGTATGCAGTCTAAGTGGATTCTGGTACCCACTAAAGAATTAGGATAATTCTTCGAATTGGAGGTAGAGGCTACCAATTCGAATAAAATAGTGGGAGAAACCTTTTGATTAAAGTCCAAATCTTTAGGTTTAATGAATCAATTACTAATTAGGTTATGATTTTTCTTTGTACAGATATGGCCACTTTCCTATCGCTCTGCATTGTTGGACAATAAAAATTTGGTGGGACCCAACTTCGATAGTTGGTATCGAAAGTTTAAGATAGTCCTGGAGCATGAACGGATCCTATATGTGATAACAGATCCTGCACCTGAGGAGCCAGCTGCCAATACACGTGGAACAGTCAGAGACACTTACCAAAAGTGGCTCAGTGATCAGACCACGGTGTGCTGCATCATGTTGGCTGCCATGAGCAACGAGTTTAGTCGCAGATTTGAGACGGCTCAGCCAAAGGACATGCTTTAAGTATTGGAGGATGCCTTTGGCACACCCGATGATGCGGAGAGGCACAAGACTAGTTGTGCCATCTTCAACGCCAAAATATGAGATGGTGCCTCTGTCACTGATCATGTATTGTACATGATCGAGCTGATGGAGCATTTGAGCAAGCTCGGCTTTTTCTTGCATGAGCAGCTTGGGAAAGATGCAATACTGAACTCGCTGCCCAAGTCTTATCTCCCATTCCTCACTCATTATAGAATGACAAAGCCTGAAGTAAACTACCACAGATTATTGGGGTTACTTCAGAACTTTGAGAAGGATCACCAACTCCACAAGGAGTCGGTAAACTTAGTGGGAGGTTCATCTTCTGGTTCTCGACCCTTTGAGAAAGAAAAAAAGAATAAAAAGAAGAAAGTGAAGAAGGTGCAAGTTTAGGCTGGGACATCAGTGCAGGGCCAGACCAGAAAGATCAAGTCCGATAAGAGTCAAGCTGAATGCTTCTTTTGCAAGAAGCGGAGGCACTGAAAGAGGAACTGTCCTCAGTACATTACCTCTCTGGACCCGAACAGGCAGAGAAAGAAGCAAGCTATTGCTGAGCAAGGTATTTATATGATAACTCCTTGTAATTTTTTTATTTGTGATATAACTGACTGGGTATTGGATACCGGTAGCCCTTACCATATTTGCAATTTGTTGCAGGGGTTGTAGGTCAGTAGGAGATTCGAGCAAGATGAGAGATTCCTGAATGTTGAAAATGGAAGACAAGTTTCAGTTCTAGCATTAAAAATCTTGAAACTTGTATTTGCGTCCCATACCGTTGTTCTTAATGATTATCATTTCTGTCCCAATTTTTTTTAAAATATTATTTTTGTAGGCCTTCTAGTCAAAAATGATTATGAAATTTCAATAAAAAAACAAGTTTGTAATATCATTATAAATAGTATTACTATTTTTTATGGACATTTGAATAATGGTGTGTATATGTTATCATAACCTGTTAACGTAGTCTATTCTACAGGCAAGCACCCTAGATTAGATAGTGTATCAGATATCTACTTATGGCATTATAGGCTAGGTCATATAAACAAGAATAGGATAAACAGGTTGACTCAAGAGAAAATCTTCGAAGTCAGTGTTTGTGAATTACTTCCAACCTGTGAGCCTGTCTTCTTGGTAAAATGACCAAGTCACCTTTTACTGAAAAAGGTGAGAGAGCTACTAAGCTCTTGGGCCTAGTACATACTGATATATGCGGGTCCATGAGCACAAGTGCTAGAGGTGGATATTTCTACTTCATCACTTTTACGGATGATTTATCTAGATATGGATATGTCTATCTGATGAAACATAAGTCGGATTCATTTGAAATGTTCAAATGATTCCGAAGTGAAGTAAAAAAATAAACTAGAAAAAGTATTAAAACTCTTCGATTTGATCGAGGAGGAGAATACCTTTCTAGTGAGTTTCTCACATATCTAGGAGAGAATGAAATTCTCTCCCAATGGACTCCTCCAGGAACACCACAACATAATGGTGTGTCTGAAAGGAGAAATCAGACTCTGTTAGACATGGTCCGATCCATGATGGATTTTGCCAGCTTGCCGATATCCTTCTGGGGATATGCACTCAATTCGACCTATTATCTGTTAAATAGGATTTCAAGTAAGTCTATAATTAAGACTCTATATGAGATATGGACAAGGCATAAGCCAACACTTTCACACCTTAGGGTCTGGGGGTGCTCGGCCTATGTCAAACGGTTAGTTACAGATAAACTTGGACCTAGGTCTGACAAATGCACATTCATAGGGTACCCCAAAGGGATCAAAGGATATTTTTTCTATCATGCTGATGAACAAAAGGTGTTCATTAGCCTTAAGGCAACCTTTTTAGAAAAAGAGTTCCTTGGTGAAGGAACCGTTGCCTCTAAGGTTGAACTTGATGAAGTTCAACAGGTAGAAAGACCGACACCAATAGCTGAACTTGAGTCAAATTTGATTAGATCAGATCCGGAGCTTAATGTACCTATATCATTAAGACAATCCGATAGAGTACCACGTCAGTCGGACAGATACTATAGCTTCTTGATCCGGAACGGTGATCCCATCGAACTTGATGAGAATGATGAGGATTCGATCACCTCTATGGATGCAATACAGAGATCTGATTCCAAAAAATGGCTTGAAGCCATGAAATCTGAAATGGAGTCCATAAAGGTCAATGATGTATGGACATTGGTTGACCCACCTGAAGGGGTTAAACTCATTGGGTGTAAATGGATCTTCAAAAGGAAGAGGAGCGCAGATGAAAAGGTGGAGACTTATAAAGTCCGTCTGGTTGCCAAGGGGTATCGTCAATATTATGGTATTGACTATAACGAGACGTTCTCCCCTGTGGCAATGCTCAAATCTATTTGGATAATGCTTGCAATAGCTATCCATCTGGATTATAAGATTTGGCAGATAGATGTAAAGACAGCTTTTCTGAATGGAAAGCTGACCAAAGAGGTGTATATGATATAACCTGAGGGGTTTACATCCACAGATGAGTCTAAGGTGTGCAAGCTTCAGAGATCTATTTATGGATTGAAGCAAGCTTCTCGGAGTTGGAACATGCATTTTGATAAGGTGATCAAAACGTATGGCTTCGTTAAGAACGGAGAAGAGCCCTGCATCTATAAATGGGCAAATGGTCCAGTTGTGATATTTATTGTCTTGTACGTGGACGACATTCTCTTAATCGAAAATGATATTTTCGCACTACAGGGAATAAAAGTTTGGTTGTCATCGCAGTTCTCCATGAAGGACTTGGGTGAAGCATCCTACATCCTAGAGATGAAGATCTATAGGGATAGATCTAAAAGGATGCTTAGGTTATCCCAGTTCATGTACATAGATACTGTGCTGAAGAGGTTCAGCATAGAGAATTTCAAGAAGGGCTATCTATCGATAGGCCATGAAATTTTTCTCTCTAAGAAGGATTGTCCGACAACTCCAGAAGAGAGAGAGCATATGAGTAGAGTCCCATATGCTTCGACCGTGAGATCTATCATGTATGCCATGATATGTACAAGACCAGATGTGGCACACTCACTAGGAGTAGTGAGTAGATATCAATCTGATCCTGGAGAAAATCACTGAAAAGTGGTTAAAGCTATCCTTAAGTATTTGAAAAATACTAAGAACCAATGGTTGGTTTATGGTGAGTCAGATCTGAAACTTGTGGGGTTCACAGACTCCAACTTTCAATCTGACCATGATAACAGTAGAAGCGTATCGGATTATATCTTTACTCTGAATGATGGAGTCATCTGCTGGAAGAGTTTCAAGCAGCATACTGTGGCAGACTCTATTTGTGAGGTGGAGTACATCGCAGCATCGGATGCTGCGAAGGAAGCTGTGTGGCTGAGAAAATTCATCACCGAGCTTGGAGTAGCACTCTCTCTCGATGGTCCGATCCTGTTCTACTGCGACAGCACTAGTGCCATAGCTCAGGTGAAGGAACCCAAAGCACACCAGTGGACGAAGCATATTTTACGCCGCTTCCACCTGATCTGAGAGATCATGAATCGAGGTGATGTCGATCTTCAAAAGATCGATGGAAAGAAGAACCTGACCGACCTCTTCACTAAAGCCCTGGCGATAAAGGAGTTCGACAACCACAAGTCAAACATGGGTATTAGATACTGTGCCGAGTGGCTTTAGGACAAGTGAGAGTTATTGGAAAATATATCCCAAAAGTCAATCGTCAACCTATTGACAGTTAAGCAACCTTGTATTGTAATTGATTTGTTAATAAATAAAATATATTTTTAATAATTTTATCATAAATTTTTATCTTCTAATGAACTCCATTGTTGTGATGAAGTCCTTAAGACTATTTAGGTTCAATAAAGAGAGAATTTATCGATTAGTCCTTAAAACTGTTCACGATCAAATGATAGGCTGTTAATAAGGACGACAGCTTCTATCGAGCATAAGTTGCTGTAGGCCATATGGGTTAGTTGTCTTCTTAACTAAGGAGTGTGGAGATACTGGTATGATATACAGGTGAGATGTAAGGGTACATCATTATTGAACGTGACCAACTCCAGAGCATTCTGCTATCGAGAATATCTCTGATGGGATATAGGTATAAGTGTCCCTTATACCTGAGATCGCCTCAATGACTTGCAAGCAACTCACTGTGCTTTGGTACTGGACTAACTGAATTTCTAATTCAGTGATGAAAGACTTTTGGGCACAGTCAAGTACTTGCAAAGTTAGAGTGTGATCAAGATGGGATTGACCACTCCAAGAGTTGGAGAAGAATGAGTCGCTGTATTTCAATTTAGCAAAACCTTGGCCAGGATAATCCATCAGATGGATTTGATATTTTGAAATACAATGTGGATAACCTGATCAGAGTTGACAGTTGAACTATGAGGTATCCTATAAGCATTTTGATCAAGGGGATGAATTATATGAAAACTATATCCGCATGGGTTCTAAGGATGTTGTTCTACACATTCGACCTATTCGATCGTCGGGTACCATTGCTAGATGATCACTTCGATTGGTATAAAAATTTATTCCTATACTATCGACTTAGGTTCGGACCTATGAGGTCACATATATTAGAGTTCATGATTCGATCGGATGGTTGATCAATGATTAAGAATCGTTCTAGGGCTAAACGATCAATACGATTGACATTTAACCTAATGCAAGTGTTGCAGGAGGATCGATTAGCAATTTAATTGCTAATTAACTTAATTTGATTAAGCCAATGGGTTTAGATTAAGTCTAATTAAATATAATTTAATTATATTTGATTTAGACTTGATTGGATCAAATCCAATTGGTTTATTGGATAAGTTAAGTGCAAGGAAAAACTAGTCCTAGTCCAATTAGGACCTGGATCAACCTAATTTCTAATTCGATTAGAAAATTAAATCAGATTTAAATCTAATTTAATCTAATTAAATTAGGTTTTTAATTAAATTAAGATTTATTTTAATTGGATTGATTTGGTTTTGGTTTGATTTGGTTTGAGAAACCAAATTTGAACAAGTCATAGATTGAATCCTAGTAAGACTATGATTCCACCTTGTGCCACCTTAGCCCTCCACGCCCACTCTCTCTTATTTTATGTAACAAAACCTTCTCTCCTAGGCCTTCACGTATTTTCAAAGCTTTCCACTCTTTCTCTCTTTCATGGAATGTGGTTGTGGACCAAGTCAAAGTAAGAATTAGTTTGGATTTCAAATTCTATGAGATAGAATTTTAGGAAACTAAAACTCTTTCCTTATGGCACTGATTTTATCTAGATTTTTTTTGAGATTTTTGTAACTTTTATGGCACATATTGTGCACCCTTTGCTAGTAATCCATGGCAGAAAAAGGAGGGGCACCCAAGAGTTGGGCACCATTTGTCTTGCCCTGTTTGGATTTTTCTTAACTAGGTATTCAACCTAGAAAAGAATTCTTTATATCTCATTATTTAAGATGAATTTTTTCTTGAAAGTTGTATGCATTATAGAGTATTGAGAGCTCTTTAGGGCATGTAAAAATTAGGGAGAAAGGGTGTTGGGGCATGGAGATATAATATACACAAGACTAAGTATCTAGGTGAGAGCAAAGGAAAGAAGAAGAGGGTCTTCTTCTAGAGTTGCTGTGTTCACCTCTTTTCTTCCTCCATCTGTGAATTTTCTAAGAGTGTCTCACATCTAAAACTCCTTCTCCTACTTCTCATCTTTGAAAGAGTCTAAATCAAGAAGAAAGATGCATCTAATCGACCATCGAAGAAGGATCAGCAAAGTACTAGCATACTATACTGATTTTTTGGACCAAGACTTCTGATCGTGATTCGTGGGCTCGTGTGGACGACTCCTAGAGGTCGGAGGCATGTGCGGCTTGCAACATCATCTTCAAGCCCAGATCAGCAAAGTTAGAATGTCTAACTTGCAAGGTAATAGATCTGATCTATTATATTTTACGTACATTAGATGTAGTATAGAAACATGTTGATATGATCAACATGTAGTTCTTGCTCTTTATATTTTAATTTTTAATTTAATACCATATAATAATCATGTAATAAAATTTTAGATCTAAGGATTCTCTAATTTTATAAAATAAATTTTGATTTATTTTAGTCTTCCACTGTCTGATCTTGAAAAAGTTTCAAGATCTAACCATGAAATCCTAGATCTGGTTCCTTCACCAACATGTGCCTGATGATTGGATTGTTGGTTTTGAATGGCCTCATCAATCATATATGGCTTGGAGCGAGTTCTTTTTCTCACTTTTGGCTTTTTGTCCACCAATGCTAAAGAAGAAAGAAAGTATAGAATCTTTTTTCATCACCATCTACCTCCATCATCAACTACCAATGTACCCACCAAGTTCCTATTCCTATTTCTTTGTCATTCCTTTCATTGGTCTTCAGTAGGTTTCTAGATCCTTGGTCTCCCTTCTTGACCTTCTTTCCCGTTTCTTTGTTGTTGCTTTCTTTGTTTTTTCCTTTTAATAAAGACTCATGAGGACAAGTCCACAAATAGGTAGAAAGCCAAATAGGGGTCTCCTAATTGAGCTTCCATGGGGTCCGATAAAGCTCTATTTGAGGTTGCTTTAGGTCTGGATGCTGAAGAAAATGTCTTGATAGAAGAAGACCTCAAGGATCCAAGTCAAGTATTATATTCCTTAACAGAATATTTTGGAGTACCTTGCCCTTCCAGTCGGATGACATCTCCTAAGGCTCCCGATGCCCCTCATAATCGCTGAGCTATTGAATCAACATCAGCTTACTCCAGCCCCACTCATCCGTAATGCCTAAAAGATGATAGTTAGATTCTTCTACTTCTTGATGCTCTGGGGGATAGATTTTACTGTAAAGATATTCTGAGTATTCTTTCAAGTGAAAATGCATCCTCAGAGTAGAGAATGATGATACCACTCCTGTAAGAAAAGTTATAAAGAGGTGTTTGGTTCATGATCGAAATCAGAATCGAAATCACAATGGATAAGAATAAGAATTGGAAGACCATATCCCACGAAGTATCTGGTTCATAACTAGAATTAGAATCAGAATGAAGAATTGAATCCTTAGTGATAGCCTATTTCGCAAGTGCACGAAATCGCTCAAGTAATATAATGATAAATAAGAGATCATTTCCACGAGGACTGAGTTTAATTACCAAAAATGAATGCTAATTTTACTAATATCTAAACGATCGAAACTGAATGACAGTGGAAAATAAAATTAACTCTAAAGAACTCAATGAAAGCTAAATCAAAATTCGATTGATAAAGCACTAGGGTATATCTGATTTCACTTGGACCAATTATCAATTCCAGCTATTCCGATTAATAATCCAAATTTAATTATTAATGCAAGGATAAATAATCCTAAATTATTTAATAATCTCTCCCGAGTCTTATTAAATATACTAATTAAAACTATAATCTATCTTCCAATAGTAAAATAGATTTTAATTAGTTCAATAAGCACAGTGATTATTTCCAAATCCCAAGGTCAATCTTCTGCTCCCGCTCCAATTATTATTCCGATGATGTTTGTTATTAACTCCAATTTATAATCTTCTTCCCAGTATCAATTATAAATCGAAATCAATCAAGTACCAAAGATAATAATACTTAAAAGCATTAAGTGCAAATAACAAACAATTGCATTAACAAAGAAAATTAATACAAGATTCTGGAATTGAAATTAAATCCAAGCTACATCAGGTACCCTAGCTAGAAATTTAGTTTTTCATCATATCAAAATCAAACTCAAGTTTACTTGAATAAAACTTTAAAATCATCCTAACAATGAGTTCTAGAAAATAAATGCAAAGTAAACAAGAGAAAGAATTAAAAACTCTGAAGGAATTGCAGAACCGAATGAATCCTCTCTTCAAATCTTCCAGATACTCCAAACTCTCCTTGCTTGATTTCTAGCTTTCAAAGATGATTCTCCTCCCTTTTCTGCTGGTGTTTTAGGATCCTTAAATAGGGCTAGGGCTAGGGTTAAGGTGGTATTTTTCTCATGATTTTATTCTATATATCATTCTTTTTATTTGGTATAGAATCTCTCCTCCTTTGGATAGGCTTTAAGCAACCACCAGCCATCTACTCCTTATGCTGCCCAAATTTTTGATTTTATTATGATTTTCATAGTAAAAGAAGGAAAGGAGGCATGGTTAATTAGAGGAGAAGAATTTCTTCCTTTCTGGGTCCACAAAATCTACAAAACAAGGTAAGGTTTCGGCTGCCCAAATCAAGTTTTTCAAGAATTAGTTTCAATTCTTTCTCAGTTTGCTCCTCATGCAGAATTAGTTTGGACTCTAATTTTCTTCCATTTAATTCTTTCCAAGATAGCTCTTTGCCACCCAAAATTAGTTGCCATATCAGATCTTTGTGCCAAGAAACCCTAAGAAGAATCTGGGTGTATCGGATGTTTCTTGTTGTGTCCAACATTGTTACCAACTTCAACCTACTATAGCCACCTCATCTAGAATCCACATTTAATTTGTAAATTATGTTCCTTTCTTCTTCTCTCAAAATTCTGTAGGATCTAATCTTGCTCAATTTGGGTCCTATAGCTTGCCTTTTAGGGGTCCTCACACCAAAATATCCAAATTTAGATTGGTTGACTAGATGGGAGAGATTAACTGCTTGATTTATTTTCTGCACCTCTAGTTTCTTTTCTGGCTGATGATGCCAAAAAGGATAAGGTGTGGGGTCCATTGATATCTTGATTTGGTTATTCTGCTTTGAGGTGGACTCTATTTTGATGCAAGACCTGATAACTCCGGATGACAAATCCTGTTGAATCGGACTCAACCAATTTCACTTAATTTGACCTTTAAAACATGGTTAAGCCCAATTAGGTGTGACCTGGCTCAATTACCTGTAATTGACATAAAATATATCAGGTTCTTATATTTATTTAGTTAATTATTATACCAATTTCATCAAAATTATTAAAAACTAATAATAATAATTACTATAAAAATGCAATACATCAAATACCCCCAAACTTAAGTTTTTGGTTGTCCCCAAGCAAAAGAAAAGTCCAAATAAAAATGGAGAATCTCAAAAAATTAATGCTAAAAACTTTATTTAACATTAATATACTCAAAATCCATCTAGATACAAAGGAGTAATACCCAAATGCCATAGCTTAACCACCTCAACCAAAACTGAAAGGCAAACCCACAAGCTAACTATTCCAAACTCATTCATACTCAAACAAAATTATGCACAATCAATAGCTACCCTACTTCCTTTAGGTTTTAATAAAATAATTCGGTTCAAACATCCAATCCTGAATGCAAAATCCTATCAGCCCATCTCCAATAGTGCAAACAACGTACTCAAGAGATCAATAGGACTTTTTCGGGTAAAAAAAAATGAAAGCAAGCAACAAGAATGATGGTTATGGTCACATAAGTGAAAATAAATCAACCACAATAAATCAGAGCATACTCAATTACTTATACTTTACATCCCTTCCTTTATTTTTTTATTTTATATTTTAGAACAGCCTATACACTTTGGCATCCTTCTTAAGTCATCATTTGCCTTTTTACGTGAATACCGACATTGGTGATGAAGACACCCGGTTACTCAGCAAGTCATATACTCAAAGTGCTTTACATACTCATAATTCAAGTCACTGTTTGACGTAAAAGCAAACATGGGCTCATGAATGCTCCTAGTTACTGGCAACTTGAAACAGCGGAGTAGATTGTGCTTTTTTTTTTTTTTTTTTTTTTGAAGGGAAGAAAAACTAAAAATTCAGTATGCTCTAACCATTATAATCAATTTATTCTCAAAAAATATGAACAGTAGATATGAGATAGGATGAAAAGAAAATACAACGGGTCAAAAAGGATATGCCAAAGGAATGCCTATATCATTTATTCCAAGTAAATTATCTACATTTTATTGCAACAAAGCTCACAAATAGGATTAGCGAAGCAAAGTAACTATCTCCTATACGAAATTTTATTTAAGTATTTACAAGTTTAAAACAGTCAATCCCTGAATTT
>NC_025997.2:34498638-34664275 GCF_000442705.2 Elaeis guineensis | reverse complement strand
ATTTAATACATACATTAGATGTAGTATAGAAACATGTTGATATGATCAATATGTAGTTCATGCTATATTTATATATTTTTAATTTTTGATTTAATGCTATGTAATAATCATGTAATAGGATCTTAGATCTAGAGATTCTCTGATTTTAGAAAATAATTTTGATTTTAGAAAATAATTTTGATTTATTTTAGTCTTCCGCTGTATGATCTTGAAAAAGTTTCAAGATCTAACCTGAAATCCTAGATCTGGTTCCTACACATAAATAGGTGTATGAGGGCATAGTGTAAGAAAAAGTGGTAAAGTACTCTCTTAATTAGCAAGAAGGTTCAGCCTTAATGGGTGCAGTCATATTTCTAGACCGAAAAGTCCTAATGGTCTTCTCTAATTCCTCATCTAGTGGTTGCAAATCGGGTTATTATGATCTTCTACCATGCATGCAACCAAAGATTTCTAAATCCAGAAATCCTATCAAATTTTTATTTTTATTATATTATATATATATATATATATTATATATATTTGAAAGAAAAGAGAGAGAGGGAGAAGAATTCTAAAAGATGAGAGTCTAGAGAGTCCTAAAGCTAAGAGAGATAGATAAGAAGAGTTAGTTACGGTTAGATGTTAAATGCAATCAAATTAGCATAAAGTGGACTCTCTATCCTGAGGTTATTCTAGATCTAGATAGTTCCTTACTATTTCAAGTGCACCGTTAAGCACTCCAAGTGCAAACCTAACCAACCAATTGGACAGGTAGCGTAAGATTGGTAGGAATCCCCCATTGCTTTCCTTAGACACCACCTAAGTTGGTCAGATCCACAAATAGAGCCAATTAAATAATCACTTTTTTTTGGAATGTAGTTTTGAACCACTTTTCTAGACACCAACTGATCAACTAGGCCTGATCTGGTTCAACTTTCAGGGTTACTTATTCTATTGAGCTCGAATTTCTTAGGGTTGATGTCTAATTGATTTTAAAAATTAGGATTATATTTAATGTAGAATGAAGGATGGTGGTTTTTGAGCTAAGGAAGGATGATCAAATCCTTACCTTATTTTATTTAATTAGGTTAAGTACCCTTAAAATATTTTATGGAAGATGCAATGCAATTGAAAATGTATCCAAACATGTTAAATTCTTTTATTATGTTTTAGATTTCTCTATATTAATTAAGTATTATGAGATGTATATTTTATTTTTTTATATTAGGTTATTTAAAGCAAGAAGAGTAAAAGGTAGATTTAATTAAGTTAATTAGATTTGAGGAGATTTAGAGAATCTAACTAACTCGAAAGTAAATTATGTTGACATTAAAAGGCAACCAGATAACTTACAAATAAAATAAGAATTGAATCTACTTTCAGGATAGTAAATTATTCTAAGCTATGAAAAATAGTAAATCACTAAAAATAATAAGCAGTAAATTACTTATGCAAATAAGATAACTATTTGACTATTCAAATAAAGTAATCTAGCTAGAAAGTAATAAAACAATACAAGATAGAATTAAGCACTAAAATATTTTTTTTTGTTTTATATTTTGTTGTTTTTTATAAAAAAAACAACTGTGCCAAGATCCCAACAACAGCACTAAAATTTGATATATATCATAGCACATCAAAATTAACTCTACTCACTATTATGTAGATAGGATGAGTCGAAATCATATTTGTAGAGATCTTAGTCTGAATATTTAAAAAATAAAAAAGTAAAATAATAGATATTGAGAGAGAACTAATAAAGAGATAAGAAATTATAATAAAAAGATATTTTATTAATCTAATAAAGCATACATAAAAAAATAAAAGTATGATACAAGATAATTAACTCCAAATTGAATCTTCTCGCTGCACCCGATGGTAGGTGTGCTTCTTTGAATCCTTCATCTTTCTTCATACAGACAGCGACAGGATGGCTAGAAGGCTTGATCTAAAAACTTCAAGAAAAGAAAAGTAGATAGAAGCATGAAGATAATAAAGAAGAAGGGTAGCGACACTAAGATTAGGATCTCTACTAGATTTGATGGAAGGAATGCTAGAGTTAGGATCTCTCCTAGTCTTTTTGGGATGTGAAGAAGAGAGGAGAAAGGAGGGGGATGGCAGCTTGTGGAGGCTTAGGAGATGATCCCCAAAAAGGAGGCATGTGTCCTCTCCTTAGGGCCACAGCCTCCTTTAAATAAAGCTCCAAAAATCCCTCCAAAACCAAGCTACCCACACTCTCATTCTCTATATAAACAAATTTTTCAAAAGAAACAATTTCTTTTCCTAAATCCTGCGTATATCCTTTAGCTTTTCGCAACCAAGGAGCATGACTCTTTTTCTTTCTGCATGCCCGTGTTTTTCTCCCTAAAAACTTTCTTCTTTTTTCTTATTGCCATGCACGTCCTTCTTTCTTTCTTTTGGGTCCTCTGCATATAGCCACCTCATGATTCTGCATTTCGTGCCGTGCATGTAGCACTTCGTGGGTCACACCACACCTTTTTCTTCTTTCTACATCACAACACATCCTCGTTAGCTTCCATGCATAGCAGCAAGCGCACAAACCCGCATGCCATGCTTTAGCCAAAATATTCCCTCTTTTGCCTTGATAATCTTCTTCTTTTGATTGGATTGGACGACAGCTCAAATTCTTCTTCTAATCGATTGATTAATACATCTTGAAATGTGGCCATTGGATCTTCAATTGATTGATTCTAGGCCCTTGATTTGATGTAGCGCCTAGGGTTTCTTGATCTTAAAGATTACATCATGAATTGTAGCCCTTGGATTGGAGATGTTGCTTCTAAACCCTTAGATGATCTTCCTCCCCTTGATGTGGTTGCTTTTAGCCATCATGCTTGGGTCTAAATCACTTTGAATTAACTTGAATAGACCCAATCTATCAATTACCTGCAAAAGCGATTAAGAAGCATCAAATTCAAACTGATATAAATTAAATATACAAAATTAATACTTCTAATATCCTATTTCATGTATTGATTAATATTCTCCAATGACAGTCCAACAGGATTGATCACAAACATTCCCAATCTCTTGCTATGCTGAAGATAGCTTCACAAGAATCCAGTAGATTTCTTCTTTAAAGATGAAGTACACCGCAATCTGATAGCTTTCCAGAACCCCATAAAAACCATGCCAAAAATCTTTTTTCAAAAGATTGGTACATCCTATTCTGATTTAGATATCCAACTCTTAGATATTCTAATTACTAAGAAAGGCAAATAATCTACTTTTTTTTCTCTCATATTTTTCTCTCTATTTTCTTCCTTACCTTTTTTTGTTTTTTTTTCTTTTTGTCTTCAAAACCCATGCCTAAGACCTCTTCCAAATCCACACCTAATTCTTTTGGAGCGCACCCTTTAAATAAGGAATGAAAGGGCATGTGAAACAACCCATGGCGCTACACTATCTCACGTGGCACCAAACCTCTTTGGTTTCTACATGAGGTAAATTCTTTGCATGGAAAAGGAAGAGTTGTGAGGTAGAAGGACTCCTTTTGTGCACACACACAAGGCACCATCAGATGGCATGTGGAAATAAAGGCAGGGTGTGGGAAATTAAGAGGAGTAGCCCAAAAGAACTCTTCCTTTTGGGCGCTAAATAAATGAGGTGCTAATTATTTATGGCATGGATATATGGCATGGAGGAGTTGGTTTTGAAGGAAAAAACTGTCTTTTTTTCCTGTTGGATCTTCCAGATCTAATGAGATCTGGGGCAGAATATTTTAAAAAAAAATTATCCTATGATATTTCAGATCTAAGATCTATTAGATCTAATTCTTATTATCTGATATTTAATCTAAAATTAAATCTAAAACTTGAGGATTAGAGAAATACCTCTAGGGTAACTAGATTACCCTGTAGATGATTGCAGCAATGCTCGAGGTTCAAAAATAGCCACGCAGTCATCTGGCCTCTACCGGTATCTACTCAAGTAGGATCTAGATCATCTTCTTCTTGCAAATCTTTTCTCCAAAAATCAAATCTGAATCTAATCTGAAAGATCTTCAAAAGATTTTCTGAAGCTGGAGCAGCAGCTTCTCGACAAATCCCTACAGCCTTCTAATCAGGGAGCACCACGCCTTGGACAAGCACCAGATGGATGCCCAACTTCTTGGACGTGAAGAGGGGAGGGAGAGGAGTAGAGGGGGAATGGACAAGTGGAGGGGTTTTATGGTTTTACTGGTATGAGCAGATTCTCTAAATCCTAGGCGCAGACAGGGTTTAAATGACCCTGCTGCGCCATGCAGTGCCACATCATTCGACCAATCAAAAAAATCTAATTAATTCTGGAAAAATTTTGATTGGTGGAGTGATGTCATCTAATCATATCAGATAAGAACCCCACCAAATCCTCCTACTGTTGGCACCAACACTGAAAAAAAATAGTGAGATTGGCGCCCAACAGTTTGAGTCGATCAAGGCATAGAGTCCTCATCTCATGGGACTCTATCCTTATCCACTTGGGGCGCAACGCCCAATCTGATCTTGGTGCTTACTTTGAGGCCTAATTTAGTAGGTGGACACTCCACAAAAACTCTCCAATGACCTCTTGCCAAGTGGCCTTCAGTTCAAGATCTATAAGTCAATTTGACCGATGTCCTAAAACGGAAATGGCAGGTGACAGGAATTGACAGGTGGTTGTCTTAAATTCATCTCATGAATTAAGATAAGATTTTTTTGAGCTGAACTTGCTCCAGTCAGACTGAGAGAAACTTTCTCAAGATTCTCTGAATGAGTCAAATCACATTTGGCTCAGTCGAGATGAAAAGATTGCACGAGGAGAAAGTTAGGCTTAATCGTGTGCTAGCACGATTTCTTTGAACCTAATTGGATCTAATCCAAATCAATCGAACTGGGCTAGTTTGATTGATGACATCCAAACCCTAACTCTTATTTGTGTGACCCAGTTATATTCATTTCCATATGGTAATGAGATATGTCGTGATCTCATCATCGACATCATCGAAACTCCTTTCGATGGATCAGAACTCTTCTGATTCAGACAATTAGAATGATTGATCATCAAGATCATTCTAATTGCTCCAAAATCTATCAGTGACACCTAGCAGTATATGATGGCAACCCATCAGAAATGAAGACGAACCTCTCGGTGCAGCTACCTGTGTGATTGAGTTCTTCTATCATGAGTCCTGACTGAATTAGGGTTAAGGTGAACTCGTCAAACCAACATCAGTCATATGAATCAATCGATCGATCTAAGTCTGATGTGAAACCTCAATAAAAAATCTCTTTTCCATTATTTCACTCTGTCAAGGCCATGGGCTTAAGGACTCGATCTTTGGATCATAGGACTACTCCTCTCATCTACCGAGGTTGATAGATTCCATCTTGGTGCGACTTGGTTCCTATAATGAATATGCTACAGCCAACATACATCTCAGAGTTTCAAATAGCTAGAAGATCAAGTTATGGTGTAGTCAAACTATAACACACTCAAGATAAACTGTCGATGCACCTCAGGTCAAAGAACTAGACACACAGCTGCAGCATCGAGCTAGTCATCGACGAGAAGGTAGATTTTCTTATGACTGCTCGAGGTGGTCACGCTCAGTACTCTCATTCTCAATGAATACCTGTACTCTCGCTCTGGTGTCTTCACACCATAGACTCAAGACTCATCTATTCTAAGAAAGTGATCATACACCAACCTTCCAGATCGATCACCATCCTTGTGATGATCTTATGGTCAGGAGCTGTTTATGAGTTAGTTATGTAAATTCATGCTTTAAATTTTCAACTCTTGAAAATATGAATTAACATTCCTACTAACTCAAAGGATGTATCACAGACATAATGTACACAATGTGATAGTAGAAATAATCTTTATTCATTTATAATCAAAATTTAAATTTGCCCTTACATTTGTACAGGAATGTGTAGTCAATCTGGCATCTAGGGCACACATCTAACAAACTCCCACTTGACCTAATGCCAATTGGCTACATATCTAAGTCCCATCTTCTCAAGGTGGGCTTCGATCTTCTGCTAGTCTAATGACTTTGTCAGTGGGTCTACCATATTGTCTATGGAGTCGACTCTCTTAACCTCGACATAACATTTTTCGAGATAATCACGGATCAGATAGAATCATCGTTCGATATGCTTGGACTTCTGAGACCTTGGCTCCTTAGCTAGGGCTATGGCGCCATTATTGTCACAGTAAAGAGGGATGGCATCCGATGACATCACTCCAAGCTCTGCGGCAAACTTTTATACCAGAATACCTCCTTCGCAGCTTCTGATGCAGTAATATACTCTGCCTCCATGATGGAATCAGCAATTATCATCTGCTTGGAACTCTTCCAGCTGACTGCACCACCATTGCAAATGAAAGACTTCCAGATATCGACTTTCGATCATTTATATCAGACATAAAGTCTGAGTCTGTAAATTCTGAACCTGGAGTTCTCCATTCTCAAAGACTAGAAACATATCCTTAGTCCTTCTCAAGTACTTAAAGATACATTTCACAGAAGTCCAGTGCTCTTCATCTGAATTCGACTGATATCTGCTAGTGACACTCACAGCATGGGCTATATCAGGTCGTGTACATAGCATGGCATATATGAGGCTCCCTATTGCCGAAGCATAAGGGATCTTGCTCATGCGTTCAATCTCCTCAGGTGTGTTAAGGCACATCTTCTTGAAGAGATGAATGCCATGTCTAAAGGTACTAAACCTCTTTTGGAATTTTTCATGCTAAACCTTTTTAGCACCTCCTCTATGTACATCTTCTGTGAAAGTCCCAGCATCCTATTTGGTCTATCTCTATAGACCTTAATACCCAATATAAAGGATGCCTCTCCTAGATCTTTCATAGAGACTCTTTAGACAACCATATTTTGACTGAGGTCAACATGAAAATATCATTTCCAATTAGGAGGATGTTATCAACATATAGTACGAGGAAGACAACTGCGCTCCAATTGACCTTCTTAAATACACATGGTTCTCCTCGTTCTTGATGAAATCAAATATTTTGATCACATTATTGAAACGAGTATTCCAGCTCCGAGATGCTTGCTTAAGTTCATAAATGGATCTTTGCAGCTTGCAGACCTTGTGATCATCATCACTAGATGTGAAACCAAGTGGCTGTTCCATATAGATATCTTCCTCAAGATATCCACTTAAGAACGTTGTTTTTCACATCCATCTGCCATATTTCATAATCAAAATAGGCTGCAACAGCAAGCAATGTGCGGATGGATTTTAGCATGGCTACGGGCAAAAAGGTATCCTGATAGTCAATGCCTTCGCACTGACTATAACCTTTCACTATGAGCCTAGCCTTGAATGTCTCTACATTCCCATCTACACCTATCTTTCTCTTGAAGATCCATTTACACCTAATAGGTACAATACCTTCAGGTGGATCTACTAAGGTCCAGACTTGGTTTTGAGTGCATCTAGTCAATTTCTGATCTCATTGCCTCTAACCATTTCTCAGAGTCGATATCTGATATCACATCGTCATAGGTTTTGGGGTCATCACCATGAGTCCCATTTTTCGTGAGGAATATTTTCTCTACATCCTCTTGTATGGTACCTAAGTACCTTTCGGGAGGATAGAAAATTCTAGTCGATCTACGAGGTGGAAGAGGTTATATTAGGACTGGTTCTAATTGATTGGGGTTCCTCAGATTCTTTAGCTCATTGCTCTTGGAAGACATTCTTCTTGAGCTTAATTATTCTTCCGATACCACTATCTTGAATAAACTATTTTTCAAAAAAAATGGCATGTCGATTCACAATCACATTATGGTCTTCCAGAATATAAAAATAGTATCCTAATGACTCTTTAGGATATCCTATGAATCGAGCTCTAAAAGACCTGAACTCTAACTTGTCCGCCTACTGTCTCTTGACATGAGCTGGACAACCCCAAATTCTGAGATGACTCAAACTTGATTTCTTACCATGCCATATCTCATACGGTGTGGTAGGAACAGTTTTAGAGAGAATCCTATTCAATACATATATTACTGTCATGAGATAATGTCTCCAAGAAACTCAGGGAGGTCCGTGAAGCTCATCATGGAACGGACCATATCTAATAGGGTCCGATTTTTCTGTTCTGAAACCCCATTGAGTTGTGACGTTTCAGGTGGAATCCATTGAGAGACTATGCCATTATCCTTAAGATAGTCTACAAACTTTCGACTAAGATATTCACCTCCTCGATCTGATCGAAGAACCTTAATGGGTTTTTCTGTTTGTTTTTTTACTTCATGTCTGAATTCTTTGAACTTTTCAAAGGCTTCAGACTTGTGTTTCATTAGAAACATATATCCGTACCTAGACATATCATCAATGAAGGTATGAAGTAGACATAGTTGCCTCTAGCCGGCACATCAAATGGGCCGCACACATCCGTATATACTAGGGCAAGTAGGTCTGTGGCCCTTTCCTCATGTCCCACAAAAGGGAGCTTGATCATTTTGCCTTGAAGGCATGATTCACAAACTGGATATGACTCGAAAGTCAACGGACTCAGTAGTCCGGATTTCTCTAATTTGTTAACCCTGTCTTCCGCTATATGACCTAGCCTTAGGTCCACAGATCCTATCATTTAGACTATCTCTAGGCCTTTTAATTCCCATGGCATTCACATTTTGCTCAATATTAATTACAGATATATCAATATGTAGCTGATAGAGACCATTAATAAGAAAATCATTTGTAACTTTATTATTTTCATAAAATATGTTACAATGGTCCTTATGAAAACTAATCACATAGCCTTCTTGTGCTAAACATAAAACAGAAATCAAATTCCTACTTGTTGCAGGCACATAATAACAGTCTCTAAGAACTAAATCTAATCCTAACGGTAATCACAAAGGGTAGGTTCCCACGACCACAGCAGCAACTCTTGCTCCGTTCTCGATGCGTGGGATCATATCCCCATCCCTCAGCCTCCTGCTCTCCTCAAGATCCTACATAGAAGTACACAAATGAGCCCTAGAACCAGAGTCAAGTACCCAACTAGATGCAGAGGAAATCGTAAGATTAGATTCTATAACGAGCATTCCTCCAGAAGGACCATCCTTCTAGTCTTCAGAGGTGGCCAGGTACTGAGGACAGTTCTGCTTCCAATGGCCGTTTGAATTACAGTGAAAATATTTTTTCTTTTCAACAGCCTTCTTCTTCGGTTCCATCTTCTTCTTTTTCTCATCCACCTTCTGCTTCTTCGCAGACTTTTTCTTCTTTCCAAAAGACTTTCTCTTGGAAGAAGTCCGCTCCACAGTAAGGACTGAGCCTTTTGAACTCTTCAAAGAAAGCTCAGCTGTAACCAACATATTCATTAACTCAGCCAAGGTACACTGCATCTTATGCATATGGAAGTTCATGATGAACTGATCATATGCATCAGACAACGACTGAAGGATCACATCAATCTAAAAATCCCTATCTAAGATGACATCGAGCTTCTCAAGCTCCTCAAGGTCCTTGATCATTGTCAAACAATGATCTTGGACTGACTGCCTATCATGCATTTTAGCCTTAAAAAATTTTTGGCAAACTTGATACTTGGCTGTGTGACTTTATTCACCAAACAACTCTTGTAGGTGAGTGATAGCCTATTTCGCAAGTGCACGAAATCGCTCAAGTAATATAATGATAAATAAGAGATCGTTCCCACGAGGACTGAGTTTAATTACCAAAAATGAACGCTAATTTTACTAATATCTAAACGATCGAAACTGAATGATAATGAAAAATAAAATTAACTCTAAAGAACTCAATGAAAGCTAAATCAAAATTCGATTGATAAAGCACTAGGTATATCTGATTTCACTTGGACCAATTATCAATTCCAGCTATTCCGATTAATATCCAAATTTAATATTATGCAAGGATAAATAATCCTAAATTATTTAATAATCTCTCCCGAGTCTTATTAAATATACTAATTAAAACCTATAATCTATCTTCCAATAGTAAAATAGATTTAATTAGTTCAATAAGCACAGTGATTATTTCCAAGATCCCAAGGTCAAATCTTCTGCTCCCGCTCCATTATTATTCCGATGATGTTTGTTATTAACTCCAATTTATAATCTTCCTCCCAGTATCAATTATAAATCGAAATCAATCAAGTACCAAAGATAATAATACTTAAAAGCATTAAGTGGCAAATAACAAACAATTGCATTAACAAAGAAAATTAATACAAGATTCTGGAATTGAAATTAAATCCAAGCTACATCAGGTACCCTAGCTAGAAATTAGTTTTTCATCATATCAAAATCAAACTCAAGTTACTTGAATAAAACTTTAAAATCATCCTAACAATGAGTTCTAGAAAATAAATGCAAAGTAAACAAGAGAAAGAATTAAAAACTCTGAAGGAATTGCAGAACCGAATGAATCCTCTCTTCAAATCTTCCAGATACTCCAAACTCTCCTTGCTTGATTTCTAGCTTTCAAAGATGATTCTCCTCCCTTTCTGCTGGTGTTTTAGGATCCTTAAATAGGGCTAGGGCTAGGGTTAAGGTTGTATTTTTCTCATGATTTATTCTATATATCATTCTTTTATTTGGTATAGAATCTCTCCTCCTTTGGATAGGCTTAAGCAACCACCAGCCATCTACTCCTTATGCTGCCCAAATTTCTGATTTTATTATGATTTTCATAGTAAAAGAAGGAAAGGAGGCCATGTTAATTAGAGGAGAAGAATTTCTTCCTTTCTGGGTCCACAAAATCTACCAAAAAACAAGGTAAGGTTTCGGCTGCCCAAATCAAGTTTTCAAGAATTAGTTTCAATCTTTCTCAGTTTTGCTCCTCATGCAGAATTAGTTTGGACTCTAATTTTCTTCCATTTAATTCTTTCCAGATAGCTCTTTGCCACCCAAATTAGTTGCCATATCAGATCTTTGTGCCAAGAAACACTAAGAAGAATCTGGGTGTATCGGATGTTTCTTGTTGTGTCCAACATTGTTACCAACTTCAACCTACTAAGCCACCTCATCTGAAATCCAAATTTAATTTTATAAATTATGTTCCTTTCTTGCTTCTCTCAAAATTCTGTAGGATCTAATCTTGCTCAATTTGGGGGTCCTATAGCTTGCCTTTTAGGGGTCCTACACCAAAATATCCAAAATTTAGATTGGTTGACTAGATGGGAGAGATTAACTGCTTGATTTATTTTCTGTATCTCTAGTTTCTTTTCTGGCTGATGATGCCAAAAAGGATAAGGTGTGGGGTCCATTGATATCTTGATTTGGTTATTCTGCTTTGAGGTGGACTCTATTTTGATGCAAGACCTGATAACTCCGGATGACAAACCCTGCTGAATCGGACTCAACCAATTTCACTTAATTTGACCTTTAAAATATGGTTAAGCCCAATTAGGTGTGACCTGGCTCAATTACCTGCAATTGACATAAAATATATCAGGTTCTTACATTTATTTAGTTAATTATTATACCAATTTCAATCAAAATTATTAAAAACTAATAATAATAATTACTATAAAAATGCAAATACATCAAATACCCCCAAACCTAAGTTTTTGGTTGTCCCCAAGCAAAAGAAAAGTCCAAATCAAAAATGGAGAATCTCAAAAAAATTAATGCTAAAAACTTTATTTAACATTAATATACTCAAAATCCATCTAGACACAAAGGAGTAATACCCCAAATGCCATGGCTTAACCACCCCAACTCAAAACCGAAAGGCAAACCCACAAGCTAACTATTCCAAACTTATTCATACTCAAACAAAATTACGCACAATCAATAGCTACCCTGCTTCCTTTAGGTTTTAATAAAATAATTCGGTTCAAACATCCAATCCTAAATGCAAAATCCTATCAGCCCATCTCCACTAGTGCAAACAACGTACTCAAGAGATCAATAGGACTTTTTCGGGGTAAAAAAAAATGGAAAGCAAGCAACAAGAATGATGGTTATGGTCACATAAGTGAAAATAAATTAACCACAATAAATCAGAGCATACTCAATTACTTATGCTTTACATCCCTCCCTTTATTTGTTTTATTTTATACTTTTAGAACAGCCTATACACTTTGGCACTCTTCCTTAAGTCATCATTTGCCTTTTTACGCGAATACCGACATTGGTGATGAAGGCACCCGGTTACTCAGCAAGTCATATACTCAAAGTGCTTTGCATACTCATAATCAAGTCACTGTTTGACGTAAAAGCAAACATGAGGCTCATGAATGCTCCTAGTTACTAGGCAACTTGAAACAGCGGAGTAGATTGTGCTTTTTTTTTTTCTTTTTTTTTTTTTTCTTTTTTGAAGGGAAGAAAAACTAAAAATTCAGTATGCTCTAACCATTCTAATCAATTTATTCTCAAAAAATATGAACAGTAGATATGAGATAGGATGAAAAAAAAATACAAGGGGTCAAAAAGGATATGCCAAAGGAATGCCTATATCATTTCTCTCAAATAAATGTCCTACATTTTATTGCAACAAAGCTTACAAATAGGATTGGCGAAGCAAAGTAACTATCTCCTATACGAGATTTTATTTAAGTATTTACAAGTTTAAAACAGTCAATCCCTGAATTTGACTTCCAAATTTAAAGCTAAGATAGCCAAACAATAATACAAAAGTAAAATTGTCCCCCTCTATATCCTTACAAGTGATTAATGAATCAACATTCCAAATTTTTTTTTTTTAAATTTTATTAAAAAATAAAGATAAAGATGCAAACATAATGACAATCCTATATTATTAACACGAAATGCTCATGCAAATGCACCCCCAAATCTGAATTGGATATTGTGCTCAATGACAAGATCATCATCACAATACATATTATAGCAAGGCATTCTTAAAGGTTAGGGGTACTCCCCTTTGTAGCGTGCCTATGCGCTTGTGTGAGTTTGCAACTCGTCCTCAGTCATTTCATCTCTCTTGTCTTCTTCAATGTGCCTACAAAAAGTGAACAATGTCCATTCAAACCTTGAAAATATAGTGAGGATTAAAATTGACTCAAAAATAAAATAAAAAAAAATTTGCTTGGGTTGCCTCCCAAGAAGTGCTAGTTTATAGTCGTTAGCTTGACTATCCCAATGCATTATGTCAGTGCTATGGAGGTTTTTGGTTGCTCAAATCCTCCATCTATGTATTCCTTCAACCTTTGCCCATTGACTTTGAAGGTCCTATCAC
Source organism: Elaeis guineensis (assembly GCF_000442705.2). Lineage (NCBI taxonomy): Eukaryota > Viridiplantae > Streptophyta > Magnoliopsida > Arecales > Arecaceae > Elaeis > Elaeis guineensis. Next base: position 34,651,106 of record NC_025997.2, on the reverse strand, counting down.
CACTCTTCAGCTCAACAGCTCCATGTGGAAAAACTTATATAATCTCAAATGGACCTGACCACCTAGACCGGAGCTTGCCTGGAAATAGCTTTAGGCGAGAGTTATACAGCAACACCTTTTGTCCTGCTTGGAATTCACGCCTCACAATATGTTTGTCATGCCATCTTTTCGTTCTCTCCTTGTAAATTCTTGCATTTTCATATGCATGGAGGCGAAACTCATCAAGTTCATTAAGCTGTAATAACATTTTCTCCCCAACAGCTTCCATATTGAAATTTAGCAACCTAGTTGCCCAGTAAGCTCGATGCTCTAGCTCCACAGGTAAATGGCATGCTTTTCCATAAACTAGACGATACGGGGACATCCCAATTGGCGTTTTGAATGCTGTTCTATATGCCCATAATGCATCATCTAATTTTAGAGACCAGTCCTTTCTTGATGAGTTGACAGTAGTCTTCAATATTCTTTTAATTTTACGGTTGGAGATCTCTACTTGTCTACTTGTTTGAGGATGATATGGTGTTCCTACACGATGAGTAACACCGTATTTTATCAATAGAGAATCCAAATAACGATTACAAAAATGCTTACCTCCATCCGTGATGATAGCTCTTGGAATACCAAAGTGTGTGAATATGTATTTCTTTAAAAACTTGAGCACACTCTTGGCATCATTAGAGGGAAGTGCTACTGCCTCAATCCATTTGGATACATAATCCACCGCCACCAGGATGTATTGATTTGAATGAGAAGGTGGAAAAGGCCCCATAAAATCTAATCCCCACACATCGAACAGTTCTACTTCAAGGATATTGGTTAGTGGCATTTCCTGTCTAAAAGAAATATTTCCAGTTCTTTGACATCGATCACAAGAAGAAACAAAAGCAATAGCATCTTTAAACAGGTTAGGCCAATAAAAACCACACTGTAATACTTTAGCAGCTGTTTTGTTGGGTCCAAAATGGCCTCCACACTCTAATGAATGGCAGTGTTTTAAAATATTTTTAATTTCATCATCAGGCACACATTTCCTAATAAGTTGATCTGGACAATACTTATATAAATATGGATCCTCCCAAAAATAATATTTTGCATCATGTAAAATTTTTTTTTTTGCTGGTAATTAAATTTCGGAGGAATAATATCACATGCCTTAAAATTAATAATATCAACATACCAGGGTGTACTAGATATGAGTAATGCAAATAATTGCTCATCAGGGAATGACTCATTAATTGGTACCTCAGTGTTCTCAATTTCTTTACTTAACTCTAATCGAGACAAGTGATCTGCTACAAGATTTTCTGCTCCTTTCTTATCCCTAATCTCCAAGTCAAATTCCTGCAATAAGAGCACCCAACGAATTAGTCTCGATTTCGCATCCTTCTTTTCAAGTAAATATTTAATTGCTGAGTGATCAGTATAAACTATTATTTTTGCTCCTATAAGATATGGCCTAAATTTATCAAAAGCAAAAACAATGGCGAGCAACTCTTTCTCTGTGGTGGCATAGTTCAACTGTGCATTATTCAGTGTTCGACTCGCATAGTACACCACATGAAGTCTATTCTCCTTTCTTTGTCCCAAGACTGCTCCTATAGCATAGTCGCTTGCATCACACATGAGTTCAAATGGTAGATTTCAGTCAGGTACAGTGATGATAGGAGCTGAGATTAATTCTCTCTTTAATCTGTTAAAAGCAACCAAACACTCATCAGTAATTTTAAAAGCCGCATCCTTGATCAATAAATTACAAAGAGGTTTGGTAATTTTAGAGAAGTCTTTTATAAATCTTCTATAGAAACCAGCATGCCCTAAGAAACTCCTCACTCCTTTAACAGATGTTGGTGGTGGTAATTTTTCAATGACCTCCACCTTTGCTTTGTCTACTTCTATCCCTCTAGATAAAATCTTATGGCCTAAAACTACTCCTTCCTGCACCATAAAATGACATTTCTTTCAGTTAAACACAAGATTAGTTTCTTCACAATGCTGTAGAACTTGGGAGAGGTTAGTCAAACACATATCAAAAGAAGAACCAAAAATTAAAAAATCATCCATAAAGATTTCAATAAATTTTTCAACCATATCAGAGAATATAGACATCATACATCTTTGAAAAGTTGCAGGTGCATTACATAACCCAAATGGCATTCTCCTATATGCAAATGTTCCATATGGACAAGTAAATATAGTTTTTTCTTGATCCTCAGGTACAATAGGAATTTGAAAATATCCTTAATAACCATCTAAAAAATAGTAGAAGGGATATCCGGACAATCTCTCAAGCATCTGGTCAATAAAAGGCAAAGGAAAATGGTCCTTTCGTGTGGCTTTGTTTAACTTCCTATAATCAATACACACACGCCAACCAGTGACTGTTCTAGTGGGTATCAGCTCATTTTTATTATTTGTAATAACAGTCATCCCCCCTTTCTTAGGAACTACTTGAATAGGACTCACCCAACTACTATCAGAAATAGGGTAGATAATTTCTGCATCAAGTAACTTCATTACTTCAGCTCTAACTACTTCCTTCATATTAGGATTTAACCTACGTTGATGCTCAATTGAAGGTTTGTAGTTTTCTTCCATTAAAATTTTATGCATGCATATACTGGGACTAATTCCCTTAATATCATCAATAGACCAGCCTAATGCTCTCTTATGCTTTTTCAACACATGCAACAATTTTTTCTCTTGTTCAGTAGACAAATGAGCAGATATAATGACAGAAAAAATAGATGAGTCTCCCAAGAATGCATATCTTAAGTGAGAAGGGAGCTGCTTAAGCTCAAGCTTGGGGTTTGGCTTAGCCTCTACTGAATCCTGTATTTTCTCAACATCATTTAATACATCAACATGCTGTTTATTTTTAACACCATCAATCAAGTCATATTTAGAATTGTCAATTATTTCACTAACAAATTTATTAATCACATCTAATCTAAAACATTCATCATTCTCAAGAGGATATTTAGAAGAATTAAGCACGTTAAAAATTACCTCTTCTTGTCCCACTCTTAAAGTAAGCTTACCCTCATGGACATCTATAAGTGCCTTGCCAGTTGCAAGGAATGGACGCCCCAATATCAAAGGAACCTCTCTATCTTCCTCCATATCCAAGACAATGAAATCCACTGGGAAGATAAATTTGTCCACCTTGACTAATACATCCTCCACTATGCCTTTAGGATATGTCACCGATCGATCAGCTAGTTGTAATAAGACACTGGTCGGTTTCACATCCCCTAGTCCAAGCTTCCTAAAAACAGATAAAGGCATTAAGTTAATGCTAGCACCTAGATCGCACAATGCTTTAGTGAATTCGATATTGCCAATATTGCATGGAATTGTAAAACTCCCTGGATCCTTTAATTTTGATGGCAACTTGTTCTAAATGATTGCACTGCACTCTTCGATGAGCATGACTGTCTCATGGTCCTCTAGCCTTCTCTTTTTGGAAAGGATGTCCTTCAAGAATTTGGCATAGCTAGGCATCTGAGCTAATGCCTCTGCAAATAGAATATTTATGTGTAGTTTCTTGAAGACCTCCAAAAACTTCAGAAAGTTCTTGTCATCCTTATTTTGCTTGAGCCTTTGAGAAAAAGGAACTGGTGGATTGTAGGGCTTTACTGGCTCTTCCTTTTTCTCTTTTAGCTTCTCTTTGACCATAGTCTCTTCTTGAGTTTGTTCCTTTACTTGTTCTTTAACAGGCTCTTTTCCTTGTTGTTCCCCTAGTTATTTTCCACTCCTCAAGGTAATTATCTTCACATGCTCCTTCGGGTTCATTTCAGTATTGCTAGGCAATGACCCTTGAGTTCTGTTAGCTACTATGTTGGCCAACTGTCCCATTTGTATTTTCAAGTTTTTAATGGCAGCTTGCTGGTTTTGAAAGTTTGCCTTAGTCTCACCCATGAAATCAGTAGTGGGCTTAGTGAGAGTTGCAACCAATTCTTCCAGATTAGACTTCTTTTCTTGCTGTGAAAAACCAGGTGGTCCTCTATTCTGATAATTTTGTTGTTGCTGTTGATTTCTCCAGGAAAAATTTGGATGGTTCTTCCAGGCAGGCGTGTAGGTGTTTGAGTATGGATTGTTCTGTTGCCTTCCTTGGTTTGCCACATATTGCACTTGTTCTTGTACTGGAGGCATGAATAAGCTGTCAATCGGGCAATCTCGAGTAGCATGTTGCCCAGTACACATCTCACAGGTCTGCACACAAGTATTGACAGCATTAATAGACAAATGATCTAATTTTTTGAAAAGAGTGTCTACTTTTGCATTGAGTGCAGTAATAGCGTCTATCTCATGAACCCCAGCAGGTCTCCTCGCCATGTTTCTCTCATTGGGCCATTGATAATTATTGTTGGCCATTTCCTCCAAAAGATCATAGGCCTCATCAAGCGACTTCTCCATCAATGAACCTCCAGCAGCAGCATCAATATTAATTCTGGTATGGTTGTTCAGCCCATTGTAGAAGGTTTGCACAATCAACCATTTAGGCAGCCCGTGGTGTGGACACCTCCTAAGCAGATCCTTGAACCTTTCCCAGGCTTCATATAAGGTCTCCATGTCAAATTGCACGAAGGTTTGGATATCAGTCCTCAACTTGGCAGTCTTAGCAGGTGGAAAGAATTTTGCCAAAAATTTTTATGCTAAGTCATTCCAAGTGGTGATCGAGCCAGCAGGAAGAGACTGTAACCATGCTTTAGCTTTGTCTCTAAGTGAAAACGGGAACAATCTTAGCCGAATTGCATCATCTGACACTCCATTATGCTTAAGGGTATCACATATCTCCAAGAAGTTTGCAATGTGCGCATTAGGGTCATCATTGGGCAATCCTCCAAACTGAACTGCTGTCTGGATCATTTGGATCAAAGCAGGCTTGATCTCAAAGTTGTTTGCTTGCACAGGTGGTCTTGTGATGCTAGATGAAGCTCCATTCACGGTAGGCATGGCATAATCCCGCAGTGCCCTGGGGTTTGCCTCTCTAGCAACCTCATTATTTCCTACTAGGATTACTTCTCTCCTTGGATCTTCAGCCATTTCTGGATCTACTTTTGCCTCAGATTTCTTCCCTTCTCTGACTGCTTTAATATTTTGTTTACAAGTGCGTTCAATTTCTTGACTTGAAATGGGGTTTGATTCAATTCTCACAAGTCGACCCGATTCTCTTTTCCAAGTTGTAATTTTGAAAGATTATTATAAATTTTTTTTTTATTTTTTAAGAAGAGAGAAGAGGAAAGAGAGAGAAAAGAGTTCTAGAAATGAGTCCTAAGGAGTCCTAAATCTAGAGATGAAAGAGAAGAGTGTTTTAATTAGGTTTAAATTTTAATGGCAAACAAGTTAGCACAAAATGGACTTTCTATCCTAGGCTTAACCTAGATCTAGACAGCTCCTAACTGTTCCAAGATCGCCTTCAAGCACTCCAAGCCCAAAACTGACTAACTGTCTCGGCCAGGTAAGTGTAAGATGTGGGAGGTCCCCTGCTTGTTGCTTTTCTTAGACACCAACTGAGTTGGCCAGGTCAGACAACGAAACCAATTGAAAACCACCTTCTTAAACCACTTGCCTTAGACACCGAGCAATTAATCAATTCGAACCCGGTCTAACTTTAGAGCTTTCTTGTCCTATTGAGCTCGAATATCCTAGGGCCAACGTTTAATTGATTTTAGATTAAGGTCTAGGTTATGCAGGATGAAGGATGTGATTTTTGGGCTAAGGAAGGGTGATCAAATCCCCACCTTATCTGATTAATGGGTTAAGTGCCCTTAAAGTTAATTATGGAGATGCAATGCAAAGAAACAAGATGTCCAATCAAGTTTGATTTTTTTTTTTTTTAATATTTTTGGTTATACTATATTAGTTAAGCATTATGAAATATCAGTGATTTTTTTTTAAATATCTAAAAAATAAAATATCTAGATTACTAGTAAAATCAACTATTCTTGATATTAAAGCACCAGTCCCCGGCAGCGGCGCCAAAAACTTGATAGCCTATTTCGCAAGTGCACGAAATCGCTCAAGTAATATAATGATAAATAAGAGATCGTTTCCACGAGGACTGAGTTTAATTACCAAAAATGAATGCTAATTTTACTAATATCTAAACGATCGAAACTGAATGACAGTGGAAAATAAAATTAACTCTAAAGAACTCAATGAAAGCTGAATCAAAATTTGATTGATAAAGCACTAGGGTATATCTGATTTCACTTGGACCAATTATCAATTCCAACTATTCCGATTAATAATCTAAATTTAATTATTAATGCAAGGATAAATAATCCTAAATTATTTAATAATCTCTCCCAAGTCTTATTAAATATACTAATTAAAACCTATAATCTATCTTCCAATAGTAAAATAGATTTCAATTAGTTCAATAAGCACAGTGATTATTTCCAAGATCCCACAGGTCAAATCTTCTGCTCCCGCTCCAATTATTATTCCGATGATGTTTGTTATTAACTCCAATTTATAATCTTCCTTCCCAGTACCAATTATAAATCGAAATCAATCAAGTACCAAAGATAATAATACTTAAAAGTATTAAGTGTAAATAACAAACAATTGCATTAACAAAAAAATTAATACAAGATTCTGGAATTGAAATTAAATCCAAGCTACATCAGGTACCCTAGCTAGAAATTTAGCTTTTCATCATATCAAAATCAAACTCAAGTTTACTTGAATAAAACTCCAAAATCATCCTAACAATGAGTTCTAGAAAATAAATGCAAAGTAAACAAGAGAAAGAATTAAAAACTCTGAAGGAATTGCAGAACCAAATGAATCCTCTCTTCAAATCTTCCAGATACTCCAAACTCTCCTTGCTTGATTTCTAGCTTTCAAAGATGATTCTCCTCCCTTTCCTACTGGTGTTTTAGGATCCTTAAATAGGGCTAGGGCTAGGGTTAAGGTGATATTTTTCTCATGATTTTATTCTATATATCATTCTTTTTATTTGGTATAGAATCTCTCCTCCTTTGGATAGGCTTTAAGCAACCACCAGCCATCTACTCCTTATGCTGCCCAAATTTTCTGATTTTATTATGATTTCCATAGTAAAAGAAGGAAAGGAGGCATGGTTAATTAGAGGAGAAGAATTTCTTCCTTTCTGGGTCCACAAAATCTGCAAAACAAGGTAAGGTTTCGGCTGCCCAAATCAAGTTTTCCAAGAATTAGTTTCAATTCTTTCTCAGTTTGCTCCTCATGCAAAATTAGTTTGGACTCTGATTTTCTTTCATTTAATTCTTTCCAAGATAGCTCTTTGCCACCCAAAATTAGTTTCCATATCAGATCTTTGTGCCAAGAAACACTAAGAAGAATCTGGGTGTATCGGGTGTTTCTTGTTGTGTCCAACATTGTTACCAACTTCAACCTACTGTAGCCACCTCATCTGAAATCCAAATTTAATTCTGTAAATTATGTTCCTTTTTTGCTTCTCTCAAAATTCTGTAGGATCTAATCTTGCTCAATTTGGGGTCCTGTAGCTTGCCTTTTAGGGGTCCTTACACCAAAATATCCAGAATTTAGATTGGTTGACTAGATGGGAGAGATTAACTGCTTGATTTATTTTCTGCATCTCTAGTTTCTTTTCTGGCTGATGATGCCAAAAAGGATAAGGTGTGGGGTCCATTGATATCTTGATTTGTTTATTCTGCTTTGAGGTGGACTCTGATTTTGATGCAAGACCTGATAACTCCGGATGACAAACCCTGCTGAATCGGACTCAACCAATTTCACTTAATTTGACCTTTAAAATATGGTTAAGCTCAATTAGGTGTGACCTGGCTCAATTACCTGCAATTGACATAAAACATATCAGGTTCTTACATTTATTTAGTTAATTATTATACCAATTTCATCAAAATTATTAAAAACTAATAATAATAATTACTATAAAAATGCAATACATCACTTAGCAGATTTGAGATTGGATTTTAGGAAGATTGGACCATTTTCATTCCATCCGAGAATCAAAATCAGAATGAAAATCCCCCCTAACCAAATAGTTGGAATAGGAGTCACTATTCCCATTCCCATTCTAGGCCCTAACTATTAGAAACTAGGGGTCAATGTGTATGTGCAGCAAAAAATAAAAAATTTATGATTAATATGTAGTAGATAAAATAAAAATTTTAGATTAAACACATGAGATCTTATCTTGAATCAACCCTAGATTCCTCATAGTTATTAAGATTAATATTAATAAAAATAAGTGAGGTCAAATCTTCATCTTTGTGTGAATAATTTTTCACCACAATCTGATGATCATAAATATTTTCATCATTGTTTTGAAATCGCACAAGTATCTGGCCTCTACAGGTATCCACATGAGACTGTCATCTAATCAAGATATTTGATCTCACCGAGATGCTAGCTTCCTTATAGAGATTTTTTTGATGGTGGATTTCTTTTTTCCTCTTTACTAAAATTTTTTCTCAAAGATTTCAATCTTTTCTCTTCGTAGATCATGCTTCACATATGAATGGATCAAAAACCTTTCTTGATCCTTTCTTGATTTTCTTCTCAAGAAAATCTAGTGCCTATCTTCCTTTTCTTTTTCCTCTTGCTAAGAACTTTTCTTGGATATTTCTCTCACCATTTTAAGAACTATTCTTGGGGTCTTAGCACTTGGATGTCCAATCCTTGTATATGAAAGAGAGAGAGGAGACATGAGGTTGGGGCATCCAACTATTGGACATGAGCTATGAAGGCGTAAGATAGAGGAGGCATCCAAGATGTGAGGCGTCCAACTTTTGAACACATGAACTCTTTCACATGAGAGGAATTAGGGCATCAAGGTATGGGTGTGAGGTCTATTCCCTTCTCCATATGAGGTGGAAGCCTCTTATATATAAGAGTTTATGTGGTGCCCAAATACTTTTGGGCATACATCACACCTTTGACACCGTCCAACACTTCGATGTGGAAGGAATGAGTCCCTCTTTCACGTAAGAAAACCCAGGAGGTATGCATGAGATCTCATCTCATCCAAGGGCATGAGGTATTCTCTTTCTAAAGAGAAAGGCAAGAGAAACCCAAGTCCTTATCCCTTTAGGCATCAAACTCCCTTTAGGTGTGGAGAGTCCCAAGGGGTGTAGACTTTAGGGGCATCTCCTTTTCTCGGTGAAACAATTTTGGGGTGTGGAATAAATAACGTGAGGAAATATGGGTGGCACCATCTCATAGGAGAGGAGTCCTTCTATGAGTCAAACTCTTTGACAAATCAAACTTTGATGGATCTTTGACCAATCAAAGTTGTTAGGAGTCCTATTGCCTTTGGGTTTGATTATATCCACTCTTTGATATTGTCAAACCTTTAAATTGTCAACCTTTCGTATGTCAAATTATATCCAATCATCTGATTAAATATAATATCTTTGTGTGTGACCTCATAAGTTCTATTCTATCTGGTAGTGAGATATATTATAATTTTCATCAACAATATCATTAAAACTCCTTTCAATAGATTGAAATAATTTTAACTCACCCAATAAGAATTATTGATCATCAAAATAATTCTCATGAGTCTCACAATCTACCGATGATGTCTAGCAACATGTAGTAGCATTTCAGTAGAATGAAATGGATGAACCTCTAGGTGTGTTATCGTATGATTAAGTCATTCTATCATGAGTCTTGATAAGATGGAGGTTATGAAATTTTTCATCAAATCCCATCATATGCCATATATCAAAATTTATTCGACTCAAGTTTATGATGTGAAGTATAGCAGAAACTCTTTTCCACTATTCATACTATCTTGGTCAAGATCTTCTGAACTCAATCTTATAAATCACATGGAACGATCTCCTTTATCTATCAAGGGTGATAGCTTCGATATAGGTGTACACTTTACTCCTGTAATGAAACTACTATTGCTAATATGCACCGTAAAGATCCATATGGCCAGAAATCAAGTGTATATATAGTTAAACTATAGCAACTCCATTGTGAATAATTGAAGCACATAGGTTAAAGAACTAGTCACACTACTTTAGCATCGAGTAAGTCACTAATAAGTGAGTAGACATCCAAAAAATTTTTCATACTAATCACTATTGATACCTTCATTCTCTAACAACCATCTATACTCTCGCTTCAGTGTCCCCACACTGTAGATTCGAAACTCATCTTTTTTTTAAAAAAAAATAATCTATGTACTAATCTCACCAGATCAATCATTCTCTATGACGATCCATCGATTAGAAGTATTCAAAAATTAATCACCAATGACACATGCTTCAAATTTTTAACTTTTAAGAATATGTGACATCATCTTATTAATTTCTTAGACAATTCATGGATGCATAAATAACATGAATGGAATAAATAATCTAATTTTATTAATAATAAAAATATCAAATATAAAATTATATCCTAGAATAAATATGTATCAGCCTAATTGACTTCTAGGATATATATTTAACAATCTCCCACTTGCACTAAAGTTAATCAGCCATATACTTAAGCTCCATCTTCTCAAGATGTACTTCAGTCTTCTACTGGTTAAGTAGTTTAGTCAGTGAATCTGTCAAGTTATCCATGGAGTCTACTCTTTAAACCTTAATGTATTTCTTCTCGAGATATTTGTATATAATGTGAAACCATCGCTCTGTGTGTTTAGACTTCTGGTGAGACCTAGGCTTTTTAGCTAGAGCTATGGCACCATTGTTGTCGTAGTATAGTGTTGTGATATTTGATGATATTACACCAAATCTCATAATAAATTTTTTAAATCAGAAGGCTTCCTTAATAACCTCAGAAGCGGTAATGTACTCAACTTTCATGGTGAATCTGCAATGATCGATTATTTGAAACTCTTTCAATTCACTAAACTTCCATCGCACAAGGAAACACACTCTGATGTAGACTCTCTATCATCAATATTAGATATAAAGTCTGAATCTATAAATTTTTGTACCCTTGTTGCCTAGATATGGAGCCCAAGAGGAGGGGTGAATTGGATCTTTTAAAAAATTTTTAAGATTAGTGCACTTAATAATGTGCTAAAGTGTTGAGTGGAGTGAGTTGATTTACAAATCAAACACAGATGATAGGTAAGCTAGTATAAAGTATAAAGAATAAATAAAGAGATGCAAGCACAACAAACACAAAAAATTTATAGTGATTCGGTGCTAAGCTTGCACCTACATTCACTCTCCAAGTCTCTACTTAAAAATTCAATCCACTAAACAGATTTCAAAATACAACATGTCGGACAACCTCGACCCTTGCTATCCAAGTAAAAATACTTATTTTTTAGGTACAAACCAATCTTCAATAATTTGATTTCAGATTCGAATCAATCCAACAGAGTTTTGAAACCTCCTAAAACTCAAAAACCCAAATACAATATGAAAAAAATAGGGTACAAAAATTTTAGCACAAAATTCTCTTAAATGAACACAATAAATGCAACAAAAATATAATACTTAAGAGAAAGAAGCTTTTACTGAACACTCTCAATGAATTTCACACTTGATTATAGCTGGAGAGTGGTTGGTGAGCTGATTGAATACTTCTTTTTCTCTCTTTTAAGGATTTTTGAACTTTTCACGGATGTGACCTTTGAATGCTTGCAAACTTATGATTTTTTACTTCAAGAGAGTATTTATAATCACCATTTGCACTTAAGAATATCTTAGTATCAGTTTAGAGCCATTGGAGAGTATTTAATATGTATTAAATGCATCAAAAATTGACTAAAAACTAGTAGTTATGAAACTCGCCTAGAATGGCATGTCCCAAAGGACATCCCACTGGCAATGGGATGTCCCATTGGGTGTCTCAATTGGCCAGATAGAAAATTTAACTTTCTATTTTGATCTCAGAGTCTCAGGGGTCATCCCACTGCATGGGTCATCCCAAGTAAGTCATCCCACTGCGTGCCATGAGCCAAAATGAAGCATACCGGCTACCCAATGAAAGGGGATAACCTAGATAGGTCATCCCATTTTGTGCCAATCTAATTTTTTATATATTTAAGGTCTAAAATTTATCAAAATACTTTTAAACACTCTCAAATAGCTTCAAATTAATTAGACACTCTTAGAAGGCTTCAAAAACTTCTCCAACTTACAGTAACTTCAACTTTGGCACACTTGATGAAGTTTTTCAAATCCAATCTTTTAGACTATCTGAAATATCACAAGAATATTTTTTAAAAACAAAAAATATATTAGTTATCCCCTCAAATATTTGTGATCATCAAAATTAATTTTTGGAGCAACAATCTTCTCCTTTTTGATGATGACAAAATATTTGAGTGTTCATAAAATAAGTCTTTAAAGGTTAAAAAATTTAGGTTTGTGAAGCACTTGTAGGAATATGCCAAAAATAAAAAATCATGAGATACATATTTTTAATAATTTTAATATTTTAATTTATTTTGCGGTAACTCATTTGTGAAGGTATCAGAGTTTTTCTAAAGATTATTCTTAATCAGTTAAAATTCTTTTCTTTCTTATATGAAACAGATAAAACTAATTATTTTGACTATTTTGAAAAATATCTCTCCCTTTTTTATATAAAGAGTGTTCAATTTACAAAATTTTTCTTATTGAAGCAAAGATGGTTCATAAAAAAATTTTTGTTCTTCTCTTCCTTATTTTTAGTATCAGAGCAATAAATGTGAAAGGAATGCTTCTTTTCTTCTCTTTTACTTATTTTGATATCAAAGCAAGGATGAAAGCATTGGAACAAGAATTAAAAGAGAAGAAATTGAAGTATTTTGTAAAATCAAAAATAGATGTATCAAGTCATTTTGGTATCAATGCAAAAATAAAATTATCAGAGCACTCAAAAAAAATAGATGTATCAGAATAATTTTTTAAATTATATCAAAATAAAAGTAAAAATAGATATATCAGTGTAAAAAAAAAGGACATATCATTGGCGTATCGAAGGCGTATCAGAGGCGTATCATTGCAAAATACTATATCAGAGCAAAAATTTAAAAGAGCAAAAGATTTTAAAAGTTTAGATAGACAATGCACTACTTTCTCCTCTTTTTTGGCATCATCAAAGAAAATGGACTAAAGGGATTAAGATTTTTATGGGTGTATGTCAAGTATCAAAGTAATAGTGCAGTCATCCAAATGTAACAGTTATTCATTCATTCATTCATTCAAAAACAGTGGGCCATACAAAGTGATAATAAAGGATAATCTCATTCATTAATTACAACAAAAATAAAGGTTACAAGAGTCATAATATATGTCCATGAGTATAAAGCTCTCATACATTCAATCTACAAAATACAACTAAGCAACCTAATACAAAATGATGAAATCAATGTGAATGGGCATTGAGCTCAAGATCAAGATCGGTGAAACATGATCAGCCTCATCCTCAATTGAAAGGTCTGATTCGAGAGAAAGATGTCGGAGGATGAAATGCAATGGGCTGGATAAAGATTGGCTTACTAGATGCAGAGGGTCTAGACTGAAGTTGAGTCCTAATGGTATCAAGTTGGGACAAGATCCGCCTTACAGAAAGTCAGAGCGCATCTAAATCAGCAGATATGAAGTCTTTAGATTTCTTGATGTCTGCTCGAATCAACTCAAGAGAAGAATGAAGCTGGCTGTGGAGTCTCTCTATCTCTCGAGCTAAATCATCCAATTGAGGTGAAATAGTAGTCGAAGTGCTCGCTCCTCCCAAAAGAGAATCTAAAATCCGTCTGATCTCCCTCTCAATATCAAAAATCCTACCACTGAACTTGAGTAGGGAGCTCTCCACACTCTCCAATCTAGTACTCAGATCAGATAAGAGCTCCATCAATGAAGATATGTATGGCATGACAGAAAAGTCTGAGGAAGGATCAGAGAAAGAACTCGATGGAGCCTGACGATACTGATGCTACTGCTGCACTTGCTGGAGAATCTACTCCTGATACTACTGAAACTAGTGAAGCTGCTGAAGAACCTAATCTTGAAATCACTGCTATTGAATAGATAGAATTTCTGCCACTCTCTCAGCCAACAGTCCCATATCATCATCCCTCAGACTAAAAGATGGCACGGTACAGCTCGATGGGGGTACTTTGACTGAGGGTCCTACCTCAGGTTCTGATACAGGGTGAACAACTGGACTCTACCTAGGTACAGGTGGTGAAGATGGATCCTCCCTCTCAGCATACTCCTCCTCCTCCTCAACTGCAGCTACACGGCCTTTGGCCCAACGGCCATCTACTCTGACAAACCCCATGCACCGAAGGGAGTGGTTGTTGTAGCTGTCGGTGTATGACAGTCTACAAATAACTTTTTCCTCAAAACTCACTCCAGACTCCCTAAAAATTATTGTGAGAGCCATGCCATATGGCAAGAGAGTCTTGGATCTGTTCAAGGCTTCCCTCATGACATCGATCATCAAGAAAGGTAGGTTCAGGGGAGTCTCAGAAACAACATGGTGCATCAAGCAGATATCCCTACTAGTCATCAAATCATATCTTTCCCCTCAAGAAAAAAAATTCTAGACACCATATGGTGGAACAATCTCATTTTCACACTCAGATCCTTGACTTCAATTTTCAGAAATCCTTCTACATTCTCTTTTCCAAAGATAGTCCTGATTTCTTTTTGGGAAGCTCATCTAGGCAACTACCCTTATAAGGCATCTGAAGGAGTCTACCTAGTCTAGGTGCATTCAGAATAATTTGGACACCCTTCACGATAGACCTCAAAACTCCATTAGAGAAGACTAAATTTGAGTAAAATTCTTTGACAAAATCAATATACACAGGTTCAGATAAATTACAGAAAAATCTCCATCCTTGCTTAATCAATTTCACTCCAATGGAAAAACCATCACTCCTCAAGAAACAAAAGTCTACATTTCTTCTTAGAGCTATTTTTCTTGCAGATAGAGAGATCTTACTTGGTGTAATTGGTGGAGAAGCTTGAGTTGGTGCTTGAGCTACCTTCTTCCTTCGTTCCTCAGCCTCCAAAGATCTTACAGACTTCCTTCTTTGCGGCATCCTCATTTTGAGGGCCATTGTCCCAAGGAGAGGAGGAAAATCGATCGAGAGAGTAGAGAGGGATGAGAGATGGATGGAAATGAAGAGGAGAAGAGAATTTCGGGTTGATTGTCATGGATTTTGCAAGTTAGGGCTTGAGATTTTAATGGAGAGCAAGAGGGTATGCCGAGAGAGAGAGTTTGCTCTAGGGTTTGAGATGGAGATCTAAGATTTTGGGCAGTTAACGGGATAGATTTGTGGCCGGTAGAGAGTTAGAGGAGGAGTTTTTGGTTGGGGATGAGAAGAAGAGGAAGAAGTATAGTAATTGAGTTGCCCCACTTAGCTTTTAAAAAAGGAGTTTAAGTAGATCGGTTCGCATGAAATTCATTTGCCTGATCAATTGGGACGTTCCACATGGATCGTCCCATCTAGGAAAGATTCAGGTGATGAAAAAAATATTTAAAAATAAAGAAAAATTTAAGAAAAAAAATTTAAAATGGGTCATATCGAGTTGATATGATCATAAGAAGTCCATATAAATTTTGATATGATTTTTGATTGAGTATTTTAATAAAAAAAATTCAAAAAGATATCTGAATAGCACTGATGATTTTTAATTATCTTGAAAAAAATTTCAAAAAAAGATAGATGGCTCCCAAAATTAAGATAATGATGTCAAGAAATTTTAGAAGGATTTTGAGAGTGAAATTATGATTGAAATTTCAGTAGAAGGGTCTAAGATGCCCAATTTTCTTCTAATTTTATAAAATTTATTTTTATTTAGTACTTTGATAAAAATATCAGCTAGTTATTTTTCAGTATTTATGTATTCAAGTATTATATTATTATTTTGAATATGTTCTTTTATAAAATGATGTCTAATTTTAATGTGTTTTGACCTAGAGTGTTGGATTGAATTTTTGATCAAATTGATGGCACTAGTATTATCACATCTTATGAGAATATTTTTAAGTTCAATACCAAAATCTATGAGTTGTTGCTTAATCCACAGGATTTGAGCACAGTAATTTTCGACTGCAATGTATTCGGCCTCGATTATAGACAATGCTACTGAGTTTTGCTTCTTGCTAAACTAAGAGATTAAGTTTACTTCTAGAAATTGACAAGTTTCACTAGTACTTTTCCTATCTAGTTTACATTCAGCAAAAGTCTGTATCTGAGTAACCTATTAAGTCCATAGAAGATTATTTTGAGAACCAAAGTTCTAGATTTTGTGTTCCTTTTAAATATCTAAAAATTTTCTTAACAGCATTTAAGTAAGATTCTTTAAGATTTGATTGATATTTAGCACACATGTATATACTGAATATTATATCAGGTCTATAGTAGTAAGATAAAATAAAGAGCCTATCATGTCTCTATAGAGCTTTGAGTCAATATTTTTATCATGTTCATCTTTTTCTAATTTATAGGAAGGGGTCATAGGTATACTTATAATTTTTGAGCTCTCCATTCCAAATTTCTTTAATAGTTCTCTTATGTACTTACTTTGGGTGATGGAGATCTCTTCTTTCATTTGCTTAATTTGGAGTTCGAGAAAGAAGGTGAGTTCTCCCATCATGCTCATCTCAAACTTCTCCTATATGAGCTTGGCAAACTCTTGGCACAAATATTCATTAGTAAACTCAAATATAATGTCATCAATATATATCTGTATAATTAAAATTTTTTTATCTTTTTTTTATAAATAGAGTTGTATCAATTTTTTCTCTTGAAAAATTATTTTCTAATAAGAACTTACTTAATCTTTTATATCAAGTCCTAAGAGCTTGTTTTTAATCATATAATACTTTGTTTAACTTAAATACATGATCTGAAAATTTATGACTTTCAAAATCTGGAGGTTGTTCTACATATACTTTTTCAGTAATATAACCATTTAGAAAAATACTCTTAACATCTATTTAAAATAATTTAAAATTCATAAAACAAGCAAAAGTAAGTAGCATTCTTATTGCTTCTAGTCTAGCAACAGGAGCAAATATTTCATCAAAATCAATTCCTTCTTATTGATTGTATCCTTTAGCAACTAATCTTGTTTATTTCTTATTATATTTTTATCTTCATCTAATTTATTCTTATATATCCATTTAGTTCCTATTATGGGGTGATTTTTAGATCTAGCAACTAGTATCCATACATTGTTTCTTTCAAATTAGTTTAGCTCTTCTTGCATGGCAATTATCCAGTTATGGTCTTTTTCAGTTTCATCTATTGTTTTAGGTTTTAGATGTGAAATAAAAGCTATATAATTGTAAATATCTCTAAGAGAAGATCTAGTTCTTACTCATTGTGTCAGATCATCAATTGTTAATTCTTTGGGGTGATTGTGGACATACCTCCATTTTTTTAGAAGATTATCTGTATCTTGAGGTTGTTCTTGAATGTTCTGATCATTGATGCTTTCATCCTCATATTTTTCATCCAATTAATCTTTGTTTTGCTCATCTGAGTTATTGATGGTGAGCTCTTTCATTCCATCTTCTATGATACCTACATCATCAGCATCATCTTTCTTCTTTGATGGAAGATCATTAGTTTCATCAAAAATTATATGAATTGACTCTTCCACTACTAGTGTTCTTTTATTAAATATTTTAAAGACTTTGTTAGAAGTGGAATAGCTAAGAAAAATAGCTTCATCAGATTTATCATCAAATTTACCTAAGCTATCTTTGATATTATTTATAACAAAACATCGATAATTGAAAATATAAAAATAGCCTATATTAGATTTTTTACCTTTTCATAGTTCATAAGGTGTTTTCTTTAAAATTGATCTTATTAAAGCATGGTTTAAAATGTAGCATACTGTGTTGATTGCCTCTATCCAAAAATATTTTGAGAGTTTACTTTCACATAGTATGGTACGGGCCATTTTTTCTAGGATTCTATTTTTTCTCTCTACAACTCTAATTTGTTGTGGTTTTTTAGGTCCTAAAAAATTATGATCTATGCCTTTTTCATCATAAATTTTTTTAAAATCTTTATTTTCAAATTCAGTGTCATGGTCACTTTGAATAAAAATAATTGGTAAACCTTTTTCATTCGAAACCTTTGGACAAAACTTAGAGAATGCTGAAAATACTTCATCCTTAAATACTAAATACAAAATCTAAGTGAAATGAGAAAAATCATCAATAATTACAAAATCATATCTTTTACCTCCTAGACTAGCTGTCCTTGTAGGACCAAATAAATCCAAATGTAGGAGTTCTAAAGGTTTAGAAGTTGAAACAATGTTCTTAGATTTAAAGAAAACTCTTGTTTGTTTACCCAATTGACATGCATCACAAATTTTATCTTTGTCAAAATTAATTTTTGATAAATCAAAAATCAAATCTTTTTTAATGATTTTAGAAACTGTGTGTATACTAATATGTGCAAGCCTACAGTGCCAAAGCCAACTAGTTTTATTAATTTTAGTATTCATGACTACAAGACATTGCATATTTTGTATGGAGAGATTATCCAAATCAACCATGTATACATTGCCATAGCTATGTCCAATGAATCTAGTGCTAACATCAGAAGGATTAGTTACCATACACATAGATGATTCAAAAATTATTTTATAATCTTTATCATATAATTGACTAATACTTAAAAGATTATGCTTAAGAACATCTACAAGTAATACATTTTCAATGTAAATGGAGGGAGTGATATCAATGTTATCGATGTCGATGATCTTTTCTTTGCCATTATCTCCAAAGGTGGCAATCCCTCCATTTTTGACTTCCAATGTGATGAATTGAGATTCATCATCAGTCATGTATCTTGAGTATCTACTATCAAGATACCACTTCTATTTTGTTGCTTGGGATGCAAGACACACCTGCACACAAGAAATCAAGTTTTAACCTTAGGTACCCAAGCTAACTTGGATCCTTTGAGGTTAGTCACAATGGTTCCCTTTGGAACCTATATTTTTTTAATATTTATACCATCAAATTTATTTGATAGATATGAATAGGCTTTATGCCCTACTTTATCACATTTAAAACAAGTAATATTTGACAATTTTCTTATGGATGCATTGACAAAAATATTTTTCAAAAATTTTTATTTTCTAAAAGTGTTATAACCAAGTCCGACTTTATCATATATAGCTTTTTGGCTATCAATAATCATCTGAAGTTTGTTTGAACTTAATATAAATCTATCAACTATAGGTTTCAACTTGGTTACTTTTTCCTTTAGTTTTTCATTTTCTTTTACAAGAGTTTCATTTTGGCTTGAAAATTCATCTTTTTCTTTTAATAGAGATTGATTCTTTAATTCTAAGTCTTTATTTTTGCTACCAACTTCTTTTTCTTTAGCTAATACTTAATTTCTTAATTTTAAATTTTTATTTTTTATTTTTAATTCTTTTAGATCATCCACAAGTTCATGAAAAGCTTTTAACAGTTCATCATAGGAAAATTTATTTTGAGTTTTGAGGGTTACCTCATTTTCATGTGCCATAAGACACAGGTTGGCTTCTTCATGAGATTCTTCATCTATGGTGGAGTCATCACTGTCGCTCTATATAGCCATCATAGCCTTTTTTTTTTTGAACTTCTTTTGACCTTTCTTGAACTGAGGACATTCTGATCTGAAGTGGTCCGACTTCTTGCACTCATAGCAAATGATGGACTATTTTTTTTTTTACTCGGCTCTCCCTTAGCTGGTGGTCTTCTCTTACTCCCTTGTCTCTTTCTTCTCATGAAGCGTCTAAACTTTCTGGTGATTAGGCCCAAATCCTCATCTTCCTTGCTATTCTTTGATTTTTCTGTATCTTCTTCTTCTTGAACTGTCGACTTGAGAGCAATAGTCTTCTTTCTTCTGATCTTCTCCTCAGAGTGTTGCTTCATGGTCAGTTCGTGAGTCATGAGGGATCCAAATAGCTCCTCCAATGGTAGGGTATTTAAATCCTTGGCTTCTTGGATTGCAGTGACATTTGCCTCCTACGATCTTGGTAAAGACCTAAGCACTTTTCTCACAAGATCACTGTTAGAATAATATTTGCCAAGACTTTTCAAACAATTTATAATGCCAGTGAAACGGGTGAATATTTGAGTTATTGACTCTTCAGGTTCCATTTTAAACAGTTTATAGTTGTGCACAAGCATATTAATTTTAAACTCTTTAACTTGGTTTGTGCCTTCATGTGTAACTTCTAACCTATCCCAAATTTTTTTAGTGAAATTACAAGTGAAAATATGATTAAATTCATTTGTATCTAAAGTATAATATAAAATATTCATGACTTTAGCATTGAGCTGAGCCATTTTCTTATCAAGTTTATCCCATTCACCTTCCGACTTAAGGAGAGACACACCATCAATCAATTTAGTGGGTGGATATGATCCATTTATTATAATACTCCACATATCATAGTCAAGTACTTGAATAAAAATTTTCATCTGAGCTTTTCAATAGTTGTAGTTTGACTCATTAAAAAGTGGAGGTCGGTTTGTGGATTGCCCCTCGGCTAAGGATGTGCCAAATTGGACTGCCATAGACCTTTGGCTCTTGATGGTTAAATCAAGCAAGGGCTAGAGCATCGAACTCTGATACTACTTGTTGCTCAGATATGGAGCCCAAGAGAGGGGGTGAATTGGGTCTTTTAAAAAATTTTTAAGATTAGTGCACTTAGGTAATGTGCTAAAGTGTTGAGTGGAGTGAGTTGATTTGCAAATCAAACACAGATGATAGGTAAGCAAATATAAAGCACAAAGAATAAATAAAGAGATGCAAGCATAGCAAACATAAAGAATTTATAGTAGTTTGGTGCCAACCTTGCACCTACATCTACTTCTCAAGTCCCTACTTGAGAATTCAATTCACTAAATAAATTTTAAAAATACAACACGTCGAACAATTCTGACTCTTGCTATCCAAGCAAGAACACTTATTTCTCGAGTACTAGCCAACCTTCAACAATCTGATTTCAGGTTCAGATTAATCCAACCAAGTTTTGAAATCCCCTAAAACTCAAAACCCTAAATATAATGTGACAAAAATAGGGTACAAAAATTGCAGCACAAAATCTCCTTAAATGAACACAATAAATGCAATAGAAATACAATACTTAAGGAGAAAAATTTTTTGCTAAATATCCTTAATGAATTACACACTTGATTACAATTGAAGAGTAGTTAGTGAGCTGATTGAATACTTCTTTTCTTCTCTTATAGAAATTTTTGAACTTTTCATGGATGTGAGCTTTGAATACTTATAAACTTATGATTTTCCACTTCAAGAGAGTATTTATAATCATCATTTATACTTGAAAATATCTTAGTATCAATTTAGAGCCATTGGAGAGTGTTTAATGTGCATTAAATACACCAAAAATAAATTGAAAATAAGTCGTTACGAAGCTCACCCAAAATGGGACGTCCCACTAGCAATGGGACATCCCATGGGGCATCCTAATTGGTCAGACAGAAAGTTCACCTTTCTGTTTTGGTCTCAGGATCTCAGGGGTCATCCCAGGTGGATCGTCTCACTGTATGGATCATCCCAAGTGGCTCATCCCACTGTGTGCCATAAGCCAAAATGAAGCATGCTGGCTATCCAATGAAAGGAGATGACTTAGATAGGTCACTTCATTTTGTGTTAATCTAATTTTTTATACATTTAAGGTTCGAAACTTACTAGAATATTTTCAAACGCTCTTAAATAACTTCAAATCAATTGGACACTCTCAGAATGCTTCAAAAATTTCTCCAACTTGCAGAAACTTTAACTTTGGCATACTTGATGAAGCTTTTCAAATTCAATCTTTTGGACTACCTAAAACATCACAAGAATATTCTTCAAAGATAAGAAACACATTAGTAGTCCCCTCAAATGGTTTGCGATCATCAAAATTAATTTTTGGAGCAACAACCCTTAACTCTTCTCCTCCTCCAAAGATCAAGAACATATTTATAGTCCTTCTTAAGTATTTAAGGTTGTGTTTGGTAGTTGGCAATCTATCTAGATTGCTGGCAATTTAATGTGGTAATCTGAATTACTACGTTTGGTATACTTTTTGGATGATAATCTAGATTATCTTGGCAATCCAAAATACCTCATAGGAGACAATCTGGATTATCTTGGAGAGGGGTGGCTATCCAGATTACCACTTCTTTGGCAATATTGCAATAAAAATTTTGGATAAAATTATCTCTTAAAAAAATCATATAAAATTCATTGTCCAACTCCCTCCTCCCCCCCACTTCCCTCTACGTGCGCCCTATATGTCAATCCAGATTTTCAATAATTTTACTATAATATTACTTGTGTGTATCAAACACAGTAATTAACATTATTGATAATTTAATGGTGGTAATCTATCCTAAAGATAATCCACATTACCTTCCAAGATTGCCTGGCAATGTACCAAATGCAACCTAAGAATTTTTTTCATAGCTGTCCAATGCTCCTCGACCAGATTTGACTGATATCCACTCGTGGCAATCGCAGTAAGGGCTATATTAGGCCATGTATAATAAATGGCATACATGAGGCTCTTGTTGCATAAGATCCAATACCATACGGTGCAGCAGGAAGAAAGAAAAAATAAAATAAAAAATATAATATAAATACATGGATCGACCTCAAGCCTACCTCCACGGAGCATGCAAGCTTCACTATAAAAAAATAAAATAAAATCAATACAAGAGAAACTCACCACTCAATCCTTATACAAGAGTCTCTCATTAAAAAGCTTCAAAATTCTTACAAAAGCTCTCTAAAACCTCTTTTCAAGTCTTTCTACATCTCCAGAATGTCACCAACTCTCCAATGCAACTAATGGCTCATCAATCGAAATTTTATGGACTTCAAAAACTCCAAAGTATTGTTATACTAAGAACTAGAGTTTCAATCAAATCTAGAATCATCCATGGCCGTCCGATCATGATCGGCTCGCACCAGAGCCATCCGATCGCACACATTAGGGCCATCGATCACCTGATCATGCTTGGATTCATCCTCAATCATCCGATCATAATCGGCTACGATCTAGACCGTCAGATCATGCAGAAAACACCCTGAACCACGTATGGACCATGTGTTTGATCCATGCGGCTCTTATGGATCGCCAGTGCCCCACGGTCCATGGTGGATCGTGTAGGGACACTAGGCCTGGACGCCCGCGCATTGGGCTGCATGCGCCTGCATGTGCACGGCATCTCCATCGGGCCCGACCACACCATCGCTGGCCGCCGTCAGCCTCCGCCGCTTCGTGTGCTGTGCCATCCGCTCCGATCTTCTTTCATACGTATTTTCTCCATTTGAACTCCGTTTGGACTGTTCTTAGGCTCGTTGGACTTCGTTTGTCATTTTGGACCTCACTGTGGGATTAATATAGACTGAATCTAGAGGTGTATTTTCTAACAATCTTCATCTAGACTCGATATTCGATCTCCACCTATCTCTGAGAGCTTGTGATCCATCTCACTCCTATGCTTTGGGGTATGCCTGCTGTCTTATGGTTGGGCAAATGTGGGAGTCAAGCCAGGTTGCTCGATCCCATCTCCATCATGGACTGTGTCCACTTTGACCAAAGATCTGCTCGAGGTTTCATCCTACGGTAATAGGAATCTCACCCTACGACATCGCCTCTCATCTTCTCGAGTCTCCCATTTAGTGCCCAATCTACCTCCACTGGAGTTCCACCTCACTCTGGGCTCTTCCTGGCTCCTGAAGCTTCACTTCGCACTGGACTCTCCGTCAGGTAGCAATATTCTCTCATCCTCTTCTTCCCCTCCAGAGCAATCCTATCGCCATGCAACACCTTCAGAATTTTTCTATCAGATACCATCTTGTAGTCTCTCAAATCTAGTCTACTCAGTGAGATAAGATTCCACCTGAAATCGGATATGTGTCAGACCTCCTCCTATCTCTTCACTGCACCATCATGTGTCCTCCAGCTGACCATCTCGATGCCTCTGATCGTACAGCTCGATCCATCCAATAGATAAATAGTGCCCTCACTGCTCTCCAGGGAGACAAACTATTCCTCTCTGCAACATACATGATAGGTGCATGTAGAATCTAAAATTTATTGCTGAGAAGAAGTAGATATCTCATCAGATATCTCTAGGATATCATCCTCTAACTTACTGCAGTAGCCCTCGTTCGATCTCTGAGTTGAGGGCAATCTCTGACTAGATATCCCAACTCATCACATCGATAACATCTGATCTTGCTCAAGTCTCTCATCCTAGACTTGGACCGCCCTTGTCGTGATCTCCTGTCGCTCTGTCTGTCGTCTTTTGCTCCTTCAGAAACCACCAAAGCTGAGCTGCCGCCATCTGAGCTCAAAGCTGGGTTCTCCCTCCTGAGGACCTTATTTTGAAGAATCATTGTGGTAACCTCGTCCATCTTGATGGTGCTCTTCTTCACTAGAAGAGCAGTCACCAAGGACTTATATGAAGGAAAAAATGACATTAGCAAGACCAGCGCCCTGGTCTTCTCCATAACTTTCTCGTCAATGCTGAGGAGGTCGATGAGGATCTTCTGAAAATGATTGAGATGTTCTTGCATGCTTTATCCCTCAGTCATCTGCAGTTGGTAAAACTATCTTGAGAGGAAGAGGGTGTTGGTGAGAGACTTCGTCATATACAACTCCTTGAGCTTCGACCACAGCACCGTCAGAAAAGTCTCGTCAAACACATGGATCACCACCTCATCCGCTAGGTATAAGCAGATCGTACTCACCGTCTGCATCTGGAGCCACCTCCAATCCTGCACCTCCATGATGGCCGGCTTCTCCTCACACAAGAGAGCATTGATTAACCCCTGATGGATGAGCACATCTTTTACCCTCACCTATCACAAGGAGAAATTATTCTTTCCATCAAACTTGTTGATCTTCATCTTGATTGTGCTTGTCTTTTCCATCTTCTATCTCGATTACCATCGCTGTAACCCATGCTCTAGTACTATCTTGCTCTGATACCAATTGTTGCACAGGATCGATACCACACGGTGCAACAGAAAAAAAGAAGAAACAAACAAGAAACACCATACAAATATATGGATCGGCTTCAAGCCTACATCCATAGGGCGTGCAAGCTTCACTATGAGAGAATAAAATAAAATCAATACAAGAAGAACTTACCACTCAATCTTTGTACAAGAGTCTCTCACTGAAAAGCTTCAAAACTCTTGCAAAAGCTCTCTGAGATCTCTCTTAAAACCTTTCTGCACCTCCAAGACATCACCAGCTCTCCAACGCAACTGACGGCTCGTCAATCAAAGTTTTATAGACTCTAGAAACTTCAAACACTGTTACATTAGAAAACAGAGTCTCAATCAAGCTTAGAATCATCCGTGGTCATCCGATCATGATTGGCTCACACCAGAGCGGTCCGATCATGCATATCAGGGCCATCGATCACCTGATCAAGCTTAGATTCATCCTCAACCATCTGATCATGATTGACTATGATTTGGACCATCAGATCATGCAAAAAATATCCTGAACTATGCGTGGACCGCGTGTTCGGTCCACGTAACTCCCATGGACTACCAGTGCCCCACGGTCCACGGTGGACAGCATAGGGATGCTGGGCCTGGGTGCCCATACACGCTGGGTTGGCCCATGCGTGCACCCATGCTGGGCCCACCCACATGCTGGGCCGTGCGCGCCTGCACATGCATCCATCTTCGCTGGGCCCGATCGTGCCACCATCGCCCTTCGCCGCCTCGTGTGCGTGCCGCCCTCTCTGATCTTCTTTCACACGTATTTTCTCTGTTTGGACTCCATTTGGGTTGTTCTTGGACTCGTTGGACTCCGTTCATCATCCTGAACCTCATTGTGGACTCAATGTGGATCGAATCTAGAGGCATATTTTCTAACAGCTTTCCATAGTCAAAATATAAGGGATCTTGATCATGCATTGAATCTCTTCAGATGTGTTAGGGCACATCCTTTTGGAGAGATAAATCCCATGCCTGAGGGGTAGCAATCTTCTCTTGTAGTTTTTCATGCTGAACCCCTTCAGCACCTTCTCTATGTACATCTTCTATGAGATGCTTAGTATCCTCTTAGATCTATCTCTATAGATCTTTATACCCAAAATATAGGATGCATTTTCAAAATCTTTCATAAAGAATTCTTTAGATAACCATATCTTAAGTACTGAAGTCAGTATGTGAACATCATTTTTCAATCAAGAAGATGTCATCCACGTATAATATGAGAAACATGACAGCATTCTCACTGATCTTCTTGTAAACACATAACTCCTCTTCATTCTTGATGAAATCAAATGATTTGATCATATCATTGAAATAGGTATTCTGACTCTGAGATTCTTGCTTCAGTTCATATATAGACCTTTGCAGCTTACATACCTTATGTCTTTCATCATTGAAAGTAAAACCCAAAGACTGCTCTATATAGATATCTTCCTCAAAATATCTATTCAAGAAAGTAATTTTCACACCTATCTGTCAGATCTCATAATCATGATATGTCATAATAGCAAGCAGTATTCGGATAGACTTTAGCATCATCACAGATGAAAAGATATCCTAATAGTCAATACCTTTGTGTTGACTATAATCTTTCACCATAAGCCTTATCTTATAGGTCTCTGCCTTTCCATCCAAACCTATCTTTCTTTTATAGATCCATTTGCATCAAATAGATACTATACCTTCTGATAGATCCATTAAGGTCCAGACTTAGTTGGAATACATCGAGTCAAATTTTGAATTCATTGCTTCTAGCCACTTTTTGAAGTCGATGTCTGACATCATCTCATTGTAAGTTTTGAGATCATCTCCATATTTTCTATATCCCATAAGGAACACTTTTTTTACTTTCTCTGTTAGAATATCTAAATATCTTTCAGAAGGATGAAAAATTCTACTCGATCTATGAGGTGGAAGAGGAAGTGCATATACTGACTCAACTTGAATAGATTCTATAGGTTCTATGACTCGTTATTCTTCAAAGACTCTCTCTTCAAGTTAAATTTTCTCCCACTACCTCCATCTTGGATAAATTATTTTGCCAAAAAGATAGTATGTAGGCTCACAACTACATTGTGATCCTCTCGAAAGTAAAAGTAATATCCTACAGACTCTAGGATATCCAATGAAATGAGTCCTATATGATTTAGCCTTTAGCTTGTGCTCCTATGGTCGCTTGACATGAGCCGAACATCCTCAAATCCTGATATGATCAAGACTTAATTTCTTACCATGCTACATCTCATATAGTATGGTAGGAACAGATTTAGAGAAAATCTTATTCTATAGATAAGAAATAGAGAAAGATCAGTGAAGCTCATCATAGACCAAACCATATCTAATAGGATTTGATTCCTCCATTCTAATATCTCATTGAGTTGAGGTATTTTTGAAGAAGTCTATTATAAGACTGCTATTTTTTTTAATATAATTTTAAAATTTTCCACTAAGATATTTACCTCCTCAATCTGATCAAAGAATTTTGAGAAATTTTTTGATCTACTTGTCTACCTCATTTCTGAATTTCTTAAATTTTTTAAAATCTTTAGATTTATATCTCATAAAATATATATACCCATACTATAAATAATCATCGATGGAGATAATGAAGTAAAGATAATCACCTCTGATCTGTACATCGAATGGGCCACACACATCAGTATATACCAAGGCAAGTATCTTAGTGGCCCCTCTCTCCTTATCCTACAAAAGATTGTTTAGTCATTTTTCTTTAAAGATAGGATTCATAAACTAGATATGAGATAGTTCATCTCATCTCTGGATCTCTCAAATCCTACGACACTCACTATGAGTAGGTCTGATGTACCTTTCAAAGTCATATCCTTCTTATTTTTTAGGAAGTCCAAGTATACGGGACAATTTTCTTTTTCATTGGCCATCAACATTGCAGTAAAAATATTTTTCTTTGTTAGCGACCTTCTTCTTAGAAACTTTCTTTTTTGACTTGCTTTCGATTTTTTGCTTCTTCACAGGCTTTTTCTTCTTCCAATTAGACTTTCTATTGGTAGAAGTATCCTGCTCCACATTGGGAGCCATGCCCTTGGAACCCTTCAAGGCCTCTTCGACAATTACTAACATATTCGGTCTTAGTATAGTCAATCTTATTCATATGGTAGTTTACTATAAACTATCCATATGAATCAAAAAAAGGTTGCAGGATCAAATCCACTTATAATTTCTTATGCATCTCATGTCGAGCTTCTCAAGCTCCTCTAAGTTTTTGATCATTGTCAAACAATGATCATGGATATACTGCCATTTGGTCAGCCATCAAGAAGAAATCCTAATCAAAAACTTAGCTTAACTTCTCAAAACTTAAATTTATTTTTAGATTCTTTAGCCATTCTTTATAATTGATTTTGGTTAGTTGGTTGGTTTTATGTATGCGAGCTAGAGGGTTAGAAGCTAACACTTTATTCTTACCAAGAGTAAAGATTTAAGTTAGATTTTTTGTATTTACTTTGAAACATTTATTTTAGGATCATTTTTAAAAACAAACGTGTCTCCTACTATTTTTTTGAATTTCTCACACTCCTAAGATAGAAAGATAGAAACCCTTCAGGATTAAGATTTCTAGTGGGTACTGCAGTTCTACCAATTTGACGTCACCTAACAGTTATTGATGATACGTAATCAGTAAGTGGATAATTTTTATCCAACACCTTTTAAACATATTGTAATTATCTTCGATCTCTAAGTCATGTAGACCTCACCTGATAGTTATGAAGCAAAAATTCAGTGCAGAGGCAAAATGATAATTTTAAAACTTTTTCAAAATTACTATTTTACAGTAGAATTATTAATTGATCTCATTAATTAATACTAATTAACCCTACACTAGGATCTAAATATGATACAATAGTATGCATTTAAATTTGAAATTCAAATTTGAAACAGTAAACTTTTTACTATACTGTGTTCAGAACACATCACCTTTTGTGGGTAGTCGATCATCGCAATCTGATCACCGTCGAGGAGCTCTGATCATCACGTCGCAGCCACACTAGTGTCTGGCCTCTGCGGATCATCCACACGAAGCTACCGTCTGATCGGTTCCTCACGAATGTTAGTTCGTGATTTCACCCTTTTGATGGCTGATATTGATCGAACTCCTTTGATCGATGTGTGCTGACTCCTCGGATGCTCTAGATCGTCAGCACGGTTGGTTGAGAGGCTGATGAATCTCTCCCTGAAATTTGGTAGACTCACGATACTCATGGCACACCAATCTCACTTCCCGAACCCTAGGTAGAAACCCTAGGGTACACACCAAAAACCCTGCGCCCACTTCTCTCTCCTTTTTCTCTCCTCTCGGTAAATTTTGAACACTTCAAAATTTTTTCAGAACCTCCCCACACCCCTTATCTCTTCTTTTTTTCATTGCCCAAGCCCCCTCCCTTTCTCATTTTATAAAACATCACAAGAGATGTTGAAAGCGTGTGAGTGGATAAGAAGAGGTGGTTGCTCACTTAAATTCAAATCAAATTTGAATTCAACTGTCAACCAATCTTATCCTCATCCATTTGTGCGAGAAAGAAGAGATGGCGTGGCCTCTTTTTTTTTTGTGCGTGGAGACTTTCACGAGAAACCATTTCTCGTGTGGAATATGGGGCGCACAAAAGAGGATAAGCTGGCGCATGGTTATTTGATTATCCATTCAAATTCAAAATCCCTTTGAATTTGGATGGGTAACAAACCAAGTTAATCCAAATAATTGGCGCACAAAAACATGGGCATGAGAGAGCTTTGCATGGAAGAAAATTCACGAGAAAATTTTTTCTCGTGAATTCAAATGGGCACAAGGAAGTTGGGTGGCGCAGAAAATTTAAAACAAGGTGGTTTGATTCAAATTGAGCCAACCTAATTAAAATAGGTTAAGCACAATTAGATCAGATTAAACCCAACATAATTAGGCTTAATTAGGCTCAATAAAATCCTAATCAAATCAGGAATTAACTAAATCTAACCCCTGATCAAATCAGGGACTAAGCCACCTTAGCGATTAGATCAACACTTAACCTAATCGGGTCAATCCAAACTGAATCCAATTCAATTGGACTTGATCTAAAAATAATTACTCAATTAAATTGAGTTAATTAGTGATCAAATCACTAATTAAACCTCTCATAAATATTGAGTCCAAATTCGATGGGCAATTAGGCATCAGAGACCATCGATATGAAATCCTGATCAAAGAGTTCAAATTTCAAATTCAAAATTTGAAATTCAAAATTTTGACCCCGGTACCCAAAATGTGTGGAACTCATGATCAGAAAATTCTAATTCTCAATCATAGAGTTCCAGATACATAAGACTCATAATCAGTCATCAGATCAGAAAGGAACCTCTAATGTGTGTGACCCCGCAGGTTCGAACCTAAGCCGGTAGCACAGGAATCAATTTCTGTACTAATCGAAGTGACCATCTAGCAATGGTACCCGACGATCGGATAGGTTGAATAGTCACAATCACAACATTCAGAACCTACGTGAATATGGTTACCGTATAATTCATCCCTTTTGACCCCTGCGTTTAGGACGACTCAGGGTTAAACTGTCAACCCTGATGAGATCATTCGAATCGTGCTCAACTCAATTAGTCCTGTGACTCCTCACTAGGACTACCCTGGCCAAGGTTTTGCTAAATTAAAATACGACTGTACACAGCTCCTAAACTGGAGTGGTCAATCCCATCTTGACACACGCACCGACAAGTCAAGTACTTGACTACACCCAGCAGCCTTCCGTCACTGAATTAGAAATTCAGGTAGTCCAGTACCTAAGTGCAGTGAGTTGCTTGCAAGTCACCGTGGCGGTCATAGGTCGGAGGGACATTTATACCCATATCCCATCGGAGCAAATCTTGACAGCAGAAATAGCTCCGGAGTCGGTCACGTTCAGTATAGATGTGCCATTATATCTCACCTGTATGCCATACCAGTGTCTCTACACTCCTTAGTTATGAGGATAACCAATCCATATGGCACACAATGACCTATGCTCAATAAACGTTGTCGTTCTTGGTAACAACGTATCATTTGATCGCGAACAGGTTTAAGGACTAAGCGACGAATCCTCCTTTGTCGAGTCTAAATAGTCCTAAGAACTTCACCACAACACAGGAGTTTATTAGAAGATGAAACATTTGTGATGAAAAAATACCAAAATAACTTTTATTTATTTATATTTTATGTACTAATACAAAAGGAGCACAACCGTCAATAGGCTGACGATTGACTTTGGGACATTATTCCCAACAATCTCCCACTTGGCCTAAAGCCAATCGGTGCAGTATCTAATACCCATCTTCAACTTGTAGTCGTTGAACTCCTTCACCGCAATGGCTTTAGTGAATGGGTCGGCCAGGTTCTCCTTTCCGTCGATCTTCTGAAAGTCAACGTCACCTTGATTCACGATTTCCTGGATGAGATGGTAGCGGCACAGAATATGCTTCGTCCGCTGGTGTGCCTTCGGTTCCTTCGCCTGAGCAATGGCTCCAGAGCTGTCACAGTAGAGCAAAACTGGACCAACAAGGGAGGGTGATACTCCGAGCTCGGTGATAAATTTTCTTAGCCACACCGCTTCTTTGGCAGCATCTGATGCAGCAATATACTCCGCTTCGCATACTGAATCAGCCACAGTGTGCTGCTTGGAACTCTTCCAGTAGACAGCCCCACCATTAAGGGTAAAAATAAATCCTGACACACTCTTACTGTCATCGCGATCAGACTGAAAACTAGAGTCTATAAACCCTATAAGTCTCAAGTCCGATTCACCATAAACAAGCCACTGGTCCTTAGTATTTCTTAAATACTTCAGGATAGTTTTAACAACCTTCCAGTGATTCTCCCCTGGATCAGATTGGTATCTACTCACTATCCCTAGTGAGTATGTCACATCTGATCGTGTACATGTCATGGCGTACATGATAGATCCCACTATCGAAGCATATGGAATCCTACCCATACGCTCTCTCTCTTGAGGTGTTGTCGGACAATTTCTTTTCGAGAGAGAAATTCCATGGCCTATCGATAGATAGCCTTTCTTGAAATTCTCCATGCTGAACCTTTTCAGCATAGTATAATGTACGTGGACTGGGATAAGCCAAGCAACCTTTTGGATCTATCCCTATAGATCCTCATCCCTAGGATGTAGGAAGCTTCTCCTAGATCCTTCATGGAGAACTGTGACGATAGCTAAATCTTTATTCCCTGTAATGCAAGGACATCATTCCCGATTAAGAGAATGTCATCCACATACAATATAAGAAATACTACTACTGGACCATTAGCCCACTTATAAATGCAGGGCTCTTCTTCGTTCTTAACGAAGCCATACGTTTTGATTGTCCTATCAAAACGTATGTTCCAACTCCGAGATGCCTACTTAAGTCCATAAATGGACCTTTGTAGCTTGCATACCTTAGACTCATCTGTGGATGTGAACCCTTCAGGTTGTATCATATACACCTCTTCGTCCAGCTCTCCATTTAGAAAAGCTGTCTTCACATCCATCTGCCAGATTCATAGTCTAGATGGGCAGCTATCGCAAGCATAATCCGAATGGATTTGAGCATTGCCACAGGAGAAAACGTCTCGTCATAGTCTATACCATAACGTTGACGATATCTCTTGGCAACCAGACGGGCTTTATAGGTCTCCACCTTTCCGTCTGCGTCCCTTTTCCTCTTGAAGACCCACTTAGACCCTATGGGTTTCACTCCTTCGGGTGAGTCAACCAATGTCCACACATCGTTGACCTTCATGGACTCCATTTTGGATTTCATGGCCTCTAGCCATTTCTCAGAGTCAGGTCTCTGCATTGCATCCATGTAGGTGATCGGATCCTCATCATTTTCATCAAGTTCGACAGGATCGCCATCCCGGACCAAGAAACCATAGTATCTATCTGGTTGATGTGGTACTCTACCAGACCGCCTTAATGGTGCATAATCAATGGGCTCCGGATCTGATCTAATCAAATTTGATTCAGGTTTAGTAACATGTGTCGGATTTTTCACCTGTCGAACTTCATCAAGTTCGATCTTAGAGGCAACAGTTTCTTCACTAAAGAACTCCTTTTCTAAAAAGATTGCCTTAAGGCTGACAAACATCTTTTGCTCATCAGCAAGGTAGAAATAATACCCTTTGGTCTCTTTTGGGTACCCTATAAAATTACACTTGTCAGACCTAGGTCCAAGCTTGTTTGTAATTAAATGTTTAACATAAGTCGGACACCCCCAAACCCTAAGGTGCGAGAGTACTGGCTTACATCCTATCCATATCTCATATGGCGTTTTGGCTACAGACTTACTCGGAACTCTATTTAGAAGGTAACAAGCCGATTCGAGCGCATATCCCCAAAGGGAGATCGGCAGACCAGCAAACCCCATCATGGATCGAACCATGTCCAATAAGGTCCGATTCCTCCTTTCAGACACACCATTATGCTGTGGTGTTCCAGGAGGAGTCCACTGAGAGAGAATCCCATTCTCCCCTAGATACGTCAGAAACTCATTAGAAAGGTATTCACCTCCTCGATCAGATCGAAGAATTTTAATATACTTCTCAGTTTATTTTTCTACCTCATTTCAGAATAGTTTGAACATTTCAAATGACTCTGACTTATGCTTCATTAAGTAGACATACCCATACCTCGATAGGTCATCTGTGAAGGTTATGAAGTAGAAATATCCATCTCTTACACTTGAGCTCATAGGTCCACATACATCAGAATGTACCAGACCCAAGAGTTCACTAGCTCGCTCACCTTTTCCAGTAAAAGGTGACTTGGTCATCTTTCCAAGAAGACAAGACTCACAGGTTGGAAGTGATTCACAATCACCAAGTTCAAGAATTTCTTCTTGAGCCAACCTGTTTATCTTATTCTTATTGATATGACCTAGCCTACAGTGCCAAAGGTAGACTTCTGACACATTATCTATTCTAGGGCATTTACCGAAGTTTTGAACCACATTAACAGGCTGTGATAGTAAGTAAATTCTATTATTTAATTATCCAATAAATATTATAACACCATTCAAAATGATATTGCAAATATTTCTTTTTATTAAAAAATCATAACCGTACATGGCCAAAAGGCCTACAGAAATAATACTTAATAAAAAGCTTGGACAATAGTGACATTCACTCAGAATTACATTACGAGAATTGATTACAAGACTCATGATTCCTAAAGCTAGAACTGAAACTTTGCTTCCATCTCCAACATTCAGGAACCTCTCGCCTTCATCAAATCTCCTACTGACCTGCAGATCCTACATCGAATTACAAATATGATAAGGGCTTCCGGTATCCAATACCCAGGCAGTAGTATCACAAATGGAAAAGTTGCAAGGAGTTATCATATAATGATCTTGCTTCTTCTTCGGCCTGTTCGGGTCCAGGGAGGCAATGTATTGAGGACAGTTCCTCTTCCAATGCCCCTGCTTCTTGCAAAAGAAGCACTCCGCCTGGCTCTGGTCGGGCTTGCGCTTCTTGGTCTGACCCTGTGCAACCATCCCAGCATGAGGCTGCACCTTCTTGTTCTTCTTCTTGTTCTTCTTCCCCTTCCCAAAGGGTCGACAATGAGAAGAATACCCTCCCACTACATTCACCGACTCCTTATGGAGCTGGTGATCCTTCTCAAAGTTCTGCAGCAACCCCAACAACCCGTGGTAGTTTACTGCAGGCTTTGTCATTCGAAAATGAGTAAGGAATGGGAGGAAGGATTTGGGCAAGGAATTAAGGATCGCATCCTTATCGAGCTGCTCGTGTAGAGGAAAACCTAATTTGCTCAGGTGCTCAATCATCTCGATCATGTACAGTACATGATCAGTGATTGAGGCCCCATCCCTCATCCGAGCATTAAAAATGACACAACTAGTTTTGTGCCTTTCAACGTCGTCAGGCGTGCCAAAGGAGTCGTTCAACATTTGAAGCATCTCCTGTGGCTGGGTGTTCTCAAACCTACGGCTGAACTCACCATTCATTGCTGCCAGCATAATACATCGAATGGTGGTGCGGTCATTGAGCCACTTCTGGTAAGTATCTCGGATCGCCTTACTAGCATTCGGAGCTGGCTCCTCAGGTGCTAGATCCGTTACTACATAAAGGATCCGCTCATGCTCAAGGATGATTTTTAATTTTCGATACCAGCTATCAAAATTAGGTCCCATGAGCTTGTCATTATCTAATAATGACCGGAGCGACAGGGTAGTGGCCATAGCTGTATAAAAGAAAATCAGACCTCTATTAGTACATAAATTAATACTAAAGACTTGGACTTTAGTCTAAAATTTTTTCCAATATTTTTACGAACTGGTAGCCTCAACCTCCAATTCGAGGAATTACTTTATTCCTTAATGGGTACTAGAATCCACACAGACTACACACGAGCCCAACTTTGGTTGGTCAACTCATGTGCATCTATGGGTAGGTTCTTTACCAGTTGTTTCTCTAAACAACTTCTAGTAATTGATTTTGCCCCAGAACCTAATCAGTAGGCTTTGGCCTCCACTGATAAGATCTGGTTAGGTCCAACCATTAACATGACTTAATTTGGTGAATCAGACCAATAAATGATCAGGCCCGACTTTGACCGGCCAACCTAACCACCATCAGAAAGACTCAACCAAATTATCATATTATGAATGATAATTCCATTAGCCAATGAGCACCAGGCCTTTGGGCCTCCAATGATCATTGAACTAATGGACTCACTATCACTCACTTAATGGGAGGCATTGACTTAGTTATCATTATAACTTAATCATTTTAGGGACCTAATAATTTTTGAGGATTTTATTAAAGGATAGTAGAGAAGAAATCATCCAGCCAATTTCAATCCTCCCACTGACTTCACCAAGTCAGATTAAAAAAGATTTAATTAAAGCTGGCATTAGGAGCACCTAAATCAATCACACTGATTTACCTAATGACATGGGTGAGCTCTAATCACCAAGTGATCTAATCAAAATCTAACTTACCAGATTGGCCAGGTAAGTGAGATCAATGGTGGGGATTTGCCATTAACTCATCAATGATCGAATCAATGCGAGTAGCTCCTGCTTAAGAACCACTGGTCAAAACTGCCGAACTTACCTTAGACACCAACCGGTTCATTAGTTTTAATTTTGATCAACTTAGTAAATAGGGCTCCACCGCGTAGCCATGAATTAAGTCCATCTTGGTCTAGTTAAAGACATGGACCCATTCAACTACAACTATTGAAGTTGAGTCTAGAGTATCCTTGACCTAATCTAATTCAACTTTTGATTAGATTTGATCAATTACTCTATTTAGTCTATTTTTTAAGCTAACCTTAGGTCTAACCTAATTATGGACCTAATTCATCTAACCCATTGACCCACAAGTTTATGCAATTATCTTAGGTCTTAATTCACAATTCTAGACCTACTATACAACACTTAATTCTTTTAATTAAGTACTTGGGCTGATGGGTCAGGGTTTGGTATTTTGAAAATAATTTTAAAATTTTAAAAGATTTTATTTTTTGTTCACCAAATGTGTTGACTCATTTCACAAACGGATCAGCACATTTCATAAACAGCAATCCTATTGCTCATTTCATAACAGAAAATAACTCAAAATAAATCATGAATTTTTTTTTAGATCTAATCTAACACATTCATGATAAATTTTATAATTAAATCCTTTCACTGCCTCATCGACATGGGATATAATTGCATCGGCACCCCTACCGCTATAGGAGACCCCATCGAATGGGAAGAGAGGGCCTTTAAACCCTACTTTTCTCCTATGATCGGACGGCCATGGCAACCAACCCAATTAGATTACTTGCTACTTGGATCAAGTATATCTAAATATACCAATTTTAAAATTTAAATTTTTGAATTTCAAATTTCAAATTTTAAATTTCAAATTTCAAATTTCAAATTTTAAATTTGAGATTTCAACCAAATTTCAAATTTTGAATTTCTAATCTTTGAATTTTAAATTTTGAATTTTAAATTTCAAATTTCGAATTTCAAATTTCAAATTTCAAATTTGAGATTTCAACCAAATTTCAAATTTTGAATTTTCAATCTTTGAATTTTAAAATTTAAATTTTGAATTTCAAATTTTAAATTTTGAATTTCAAATTTCAAATTTGAAATTTCAAACAAATTTCAAATTTCAAATTTTAAATTTTAAATTTCAAATTTCAAATTTTAAAATTTAAATTTTAAATTTTGAATTTCAAATTTAAATTTTAAATTTTGAATTTCAAATTTGAACTTATAAATTACACCTTAATCTATGCATGCATATGTATATCATATTCTAGAACCATGCTCTGATACCATTTAGTCCGAAAATTCAGTGCAGGGGCAAAATGATAATTTTAAAATTTTTTTAAAATTATTATTTTACAGTAGAATTATTAATTAATCTCATTAATTAATATTAATTAATCCTACACTAGAATCTAAATATGATACAACAGCATGCATTTAAATTTGAAATTCAAATTTGAAACAGTAAACTTTTTACTGTATTGTGTTCAGAATACATCACCTTTTGTGGATAGTCGATCACCGCAATCTGATCACCGTCGGGGGGCTCTGATTGTCATGTCACAGTCACACTAGTGTTTGGTCTCTGCGGATCATCCACATGAAGCTCCCGTCTGATCGGTTCCTCACGAATGTTAGTTCGTGATTTCACCCTTTTGATGGTTGATATTGATCGAACTCCTTCGATCGATGTGTGCCGACTCCTCGGATGCTCTGGATTGTCTGCATGGTTGGTTGAGAGGCTGATGGATCTCTTTCTGAAATTTGGTGGACTCACGACACTCGTGGCATACCAATCTCACTTCTCGAACCCTAGGTAGAAACCCTAGGGTACACACCAAAAACCCTGCGCCCACTTCTCTCTCCTTTTTCTCTCCTCTCGATAAATTTTGAACACTTCAAAATTTTTCCAGAACCTCCCCACGCCCCTTATCTCTTCTTTTTTTCATTGCCCATGCCCCCTCCCTTTCTCATTTTATAAAACATCGCAAGAGATGTTGAAAGCGTGTGAGTGGATAAGAAGAGGTGGTTGCTCACTTAAATTCAAATCAAATTTGAATTCAAGTGTCAACCAATCTTATCCTCATCCATTTGTGCGAGAAAGAAGAGATGGCATGGCCTCTTTTTTTTTTTGTGCGTGGAGACTTTCACGAGAAACCATTTCTCATGTGGAATATGGGGTGCACAAAAGAGGATAAGCTGGCGCATGGTTATTTGATTATCCATTCAAATTCAAAACCCCTTTGAATTTGGATGGGTAACAAACCAAGTTAATCCAAATAATTGGTGCACAAAAATATGGGCATGAGAGAGCTTTGCATGGGAGAAAATTCACGAGAAAATTTCTTCTCGTGAATTCAAATGGGCGCAAGGAAGTTGGGTGGCACAGAGAATTTAAAACAAGGTGGTTTGATTCAAATTAAGCCAACCTAATTAAAATAGGTTAAGCACAATTAGACCAGATTAAATCCAACATAATTAGGCTTAATTAGGCTCAATAAAATCCTAATCAAATCAGGAATTAACTAAACCTAACCCCTGATCAAATCAGAAACTAAGCCACCTTAGCGATTAGATCAACACTTAACCTAATCGGGTCAATCCAAACTGAATCCAATTCAATTGGACTTGATCTAAAAATAATTACTCAATCAAATTAAGTTAATTAATGATCAAATCACTAATTAAATCTCTCATAAATATTGAGTCCAAATCCGATGGGCAATTAGGCATCAGAGACCATCGATATGAAACTCTGATCAAAGAGTTCAAATTTCAAATTCAAAATTTAAAATTCAAAATTTTGACCCCAGTACCCAAAATGTGTGAAACTCATGATCAGAGAATCTTAATTCTCAATCATAGAGTCTCAGACATATAAGACTCATAATCAGCCATCAGATCAGAAAGGAACCTCTAATGTGTGTGACCCCGCAGGTTCGAACCTAAGCTGGTAGCACAGAAACCAATTCCTGTACTAATCGAAGTGACCATCTACTAATGGTACCCGACGATCGGATAGGTCGAATAGTCACAATCATAATATTCAGAACCTACGTGAATATGGTTATCGTATAATTCATCCCTTTTGACCCCTGTGTTTAGGACGACTCAGGGTTAAACTGTCAACTCTGATGAGATCATCCGAATCATGCTCAACTCAATTAGTCCTGTGACTCCTCACTAGGACTACCCTGATCAAGGTTTTGCTAAATTAAAATACGACTGTACACAGCTCCTAAACTGGAGTGGTCAATCCCATCTTGACACACGCACCGACAAGTCAAGTACTTGACTACACCCAGCAGCCTTCCGTCACTGAATTAGAAATTCAGGTAGTCCAGTGCCTAAGTGCAGTGAGTTGCTTGCAAGTCACCGTGGCGGTCTCAGGTCGGAGGGACATTTATACCCATATCCCATCAGAGCAAATCTTGACAGCAGAAATAGCTCCGGAGTTGGTCACATTCAGTGCAGATGTACTATTACATCTCACCTGTATGCCATACCAGTGTCTCCACACTCTTTGGTTATGAGGACAACCAACCCATATGGCACACAACGACCTATGCTCGATAAACGTTGTCGTCCTTGATAACAATGTATCATTTGGTCACGAACAGGTTTAAGGACTAAATGATAAATTCTCCTTTGTCGAGTCTAAATAGTCCTAAGGACTTCACCACAACACAGGAGTTCATTAGAAGATGAAATATTTGTGATGAAAAAATACCAAAATAACTTTTATTTATTTATAATTCATGTACTAATACAAAAGGAGCACAACCATCAACAGGCTGACGATTGGCTTTGGGACACTATTCCCAACAAGTTATTGATCTCATTCTTTAGTTAAGTCAGATCCGTCGTTCAAAAGCAAAAAATAACACCACCATTGAATTTCTCATCTAACAGTTATTGGATCCAATCCCATCTTTACTCCGTAGCATCTCATGCTAATAGAGTGGTTGCATCTTTTCTATGCAACTGACCACTGTGACCAGTCGAGAACAATCAACATCAGTAGGATGCTCGCACATCTATAATGATGGAAGATTGCTCAACTTAATATATTTTGAAGAGTTTTAAATTTAGATCTCATATATTAAGTTATTTACATCTAATGCAAATAATGAAACCACTAAAAGCATATAAACAACTAGTAATCATCATGGATCTAATTAGAGGATTCGAGCTCGAGCCACTGAATTGAACTAGAGTTTAAGGGTTAAAATTAACAAACACAGATACGTCAACTGGTTTGATCTTTTCAACTTCTTGAATTGATCTGAAGCTCATCCTCGATCTCATCACGATCAACACTTTGATCCAGCTTCTGTAATTGTTCCATGCTTAAAAGCTTGCAATCGATCAACTATTGATGTGCAGCCACACACAATACAACTTTAGACTCATAACGAATAAATATAACTATTTACATATGATATGATGAGACTCGCTTGTCTCTGAATTACATTAATTTGCTGATGCTTGTAGGCATCTAAAACCAACCACCATATACATCACAGAAAGAAATTTTAAAAGGGTCATTGTCCATGATGATTACTTCATGCATCACATATATAAAAAATAAAAATTTTAGATTTGGGTA
The DNA here is from genome assembly GCF_000442705.2 of Elaeis guineensis. Taxonomy (NCBI): domain Eukaryota; kingdom Viridiplantae; phylum Streptophyta; class Magnoliopsida; order Arecales; family Arecaceae; genus Elaeis; species Elaeis guineensis. Next base: position 34,610,490 of record NC_025997.2, on the reverse strand, counting down.
TTGGGCTGATGGTTTAATATGGATTCGAATAGATATCATATGATCTCATCACTATAACTTTCTGATCTTATCAACCATTGATATTGGCTAAACAAATCAGCCAGTAAGATCATATTTCATGTTTTTCAAATCTCGTTAAACGATCCATAAATCATCATGTTCATAATCTTGTCTACATGAGATTAATTATCATAAAAAGATTTCATAAAAATAATAATAAAGTATGAACTACAATACCAAAATTAGTAATCTAATCTTAAAACATATGAGGGTGGCGCTGATAATATTGTTAGAAACTAGGGGTCGATGTGCATGGTAGAAAATAAAAATTTTATGATTAACATGTAGTGAATAAAATAAAAATTATAGATTAAATGTGAGAGATCTTATCTCGAATCAACCTTGGATCCCTTATAGTTATTAAGATTAAGACTAATAAAAATAAGTGAGATCAAATCTTCATTTTTGAATGGATAGTTTTTCACCACAATCTGATGATCGTGGATGTCTTGATAATTTTTTTAAAGTTGTACAAGCATCTAGCCTCTACCAATATTTACACGAGGCTATCATCTAATTAAGATATCTGATCTCACTGGGGTGCTAGCTCCCTTGCAGAGACCTTCTTTGATGGTAGATTTCTTTTTTTCTTTTTGTTGAAAATCTTTCTCAATGATTTCAATCTTTTCTCTTTGCAGATCATGCTTTGCACACGAACAGATCAGGAACCTTTCTTGATCCTTTCTTGAATTTCTTCTCAAGAAAATCCAATGCCTCTCTTCCTTTTCTTTTTCCTCTTACTAAGAACCTATTTTGGCTACTTTTTTTATCCTTTTAAGAACTATTCTTGGGGTCTTAGTGCTTGGACATCCAACTCTTGGATGTGAAAGAGAGGGAGGAGACATGAGGTTGGGGCATCCAACTATTAGAGATAAGATATGAAGGCGTAAGATAGAGGAGGCATCCAAGATGTAAGGCATCTAACCTTTGAACGCGTGAACTATTTCATGTGAGAGAAATTAGGGTGTCAAGGTGTGGGCATGAGGTTTATTCCCTTCTCCATATGAGGCATGAAGCCACTTATAGATAAGAGTTTATGTGGCACCCAAACTCTTTTGGGTGTCACATTGACCCCATCCAACATTTGGATGTAGAAGTTATGAGTTCCTCTTTCATGTAAGAAAACCTAGGAGGCATGCGTGAGATCTCATCTCATCCAAGGGTGTGAGGTATTCTCTTTTTAAAGAGAGAGGCATGAGAAACTCAAGTCCTTATCCCTTTAGGTGTCAAACTCTCTTTAGGCGTGTAGAGTTCCAAGAGGTGTGGACTCTAGGGGCACCTCCTTCTCTCGAAGAAACAATTTTGGGGCATGGAATAAATAGCATGAGGAAAGGTGGGTAGCGCCATCTCATAGGAGAGGAGTATTTCTATGAGTCAAACTCTTGACAAATCAAACTTTGATGGATCAACTTTTAACCAATTAAAGTTGTTAGCAATTCTATTATCTTTGAGTTTAATTGTATCAACTGTTTAATATTGTCAAACCTTTAAATTATCAACCTTTGACATGTCAAATTAAATCCAACTATCTGATCAGACAACCTCTTTGTGTATGACTCCATATATTCCATTCTATCTGATAGTGAGATATATTATAATTTTTATCAATAATATCATGAAAACTCTTTTCAATGGATTGAAATAATTTCAACTCATCCAATAAAAATTATTGATTATTAAAATAATTCTCATAAGTCTCGCAATCCAACAGTAATGCCTAGTAGCATGTAGTGGTATTTCAGCAGAACGGAATAGATGAACCTCTAAGTGTAGTTATCATATGATTCAATTTTTCTATCGTGAATCTTGATAAGGTGGAGGTTATAAAATTTTTCATCAAAATGTCAAATTTATTTCTCTCAAGTTCATGATGTGAAATACAGCATAAACTCTTTTTCACTATTTACACTATCTTGGCCAAGATTTTTTGAACTCAGTCTCATAAATCACATAAGACCATCTTTTTTATCAACTAAAGATAATAGATTTTATATAGGTGCACATTCTATTTTTATAATGAACCTACTATGGCTAACATGCACCCCAAGGATCCATATGACTAGGGATCAAGTATTTGTATAGTTAAACTACAACAAACCCTTTGTGAATAGCTGCAGCACTATAGATCAAAAGATTAGTCACACTACTACAGTATCGAGTAAGTCATTGACAAGTGAGTAGACATCTAAGTGACTTCTAGTATTAGTCATGCTTGATATTCTAGTTTTCTAACAACTACCTACACTCTCGCTTTAGTGTCTCCACACTGTAGACTCTAGAGTCATCTATCCTTCAAAAAAAGAGCGATCCATATGCCAATCTCATCAAATCAATTACCATCTTCATGATGATCCATCGATTGAGAGTATTCAAGAATTAATCATCAATAACACATGTCTCAAATTTTTAACTCTTGAAAATATGTGTCATCATCTTATTAATTTCTTAGATGATTCATGGACACATAAACAACATGAATAAAATAAATAATCCAATTTTATTAATAATAAAAATATGAAATATAAAATTATATCCTAGAATAAATATATATGTCAGTCTGATTGATTTCTAGGGCATACATCTAACACCAACTCCCCCAACCAAACACCCCCTAATGTTCTTCCTCATCCTTTTTTCATTCATGATTGGAAGGGTCGATTTTTTTTTGGTTCTTCATCAGATCTGTGATGCTTTCCAATATGGTGGGAATCATCAAGGAAGAAAGTTATGAGTCTTTACTCTCTCCTGTCTGTGGAAGAGAAGGTGGTAGTTTGGGAATTTAAAGAGATTAAATCTTCTCCTATGCTAAGCTACTCCACAAAGAAGGCTATCTTGAGCACTGCCCCTATCTTAAGCACTACCAAGGAATCAAATTCTACTAAGGTGCCTAAGGTCATTTTGGAAATTAATCCATTGGCTTCCATTCCACTATCGAGGAGCTCAACCAAAAATATTTTTGAGACTATTCCAAAGATGACCCTTGAGGTTTTAGAGGTCATTCTAGGTTCATCCACTATCCCCGAGGTCACCCTACTCTTCACCCCCACCCCAAGTCTACAGTTGCTCCATATGGCATTGTAGAACCTTCTTGGGCTTCATCCTTTATGTGCCTGACTATATAAGCTATCAATTTTCTGACTCGATTGGTCGGCCTCAATATCTGACTTGGAGTTCAACTAGGGTGAGACCAAGCTATGTTGGAGGATAGTGAATGGGCTTGTTCCCTAGAGATGAGGAGCAATTGAAGAAGCGGACACTTGATAGTGCCATTACTTTATCTTTTTGTGCCATCATTGAGCTAGGAATTTGAGCCTTTGCAATCCAACACTCATCCTTAGTTGCTTGAACTCACTCCCTTTTAATTTGCTTCCAAGAGCCTATGAAAGTCAAACCCTCACAAGCTTCGCTCAATCTTTGTAGGAAAAGCTAATGTATGTTGATCATCATCTCCATGAGATTGAGGGAGAAAAGGCCAAGGCCAAGGAGAAGTGGCAAGCAACCCTGAAGTCCTAGAGGCTTGCCCTAAAAGGATAAGGATTGATAATGCAGAGCTCAAGCTCAAGGAAGCTAGCACATCATCAAGGCCAAGGTTGCTCTTGGTCGAAAGGAAGGTGATATAGAGATTGCTCATCTTCAAACTTGGGCTATCAAAGCAGAGAGCAAACACTCCTAGGTCAAAGGGGGATTAGCCAAGTAGAAGATTAAGTAGCTTGATCTAAGGAGAAAGCCATTCAACCGAAGGAGAAAGTTGCTCGGGTTGAAAAGAGGGTGGTACAAGCTGAAGGAAAGGCTACTAAGATTGGAGGAGTTGTCCTTCTTAAGAAGAAGGTGATCCAGGCTGAGGAAACTACTCACCAAGCAATCGCCAATCAAAAAATTCAAGAGCTCTGGAGAATTCCATAGCAAAGTGCTTGAAGTTACTTGGAACTGCTTCTAGAAGGGCTTTGAATACTGCGAGGACAAGTTTGTCCTATAGTTTCCAGAGTTCAACCTTAGCTCCATTGCTTCGCCGGGATCATCATTAGGTAGTGGCAAAGAAGATGAAGATGAAGAAGGAGGGACAAGTCAGTAGGCCATTCATGATGGGCACTCTTTGATAGGCCCTTTGTTTGGGTATTTTGTAGCTCATTCCCTATAAGAATTTTGTAATCCCTTCCCATAATCTTCTTTTTTCATGGAATGAAACATTTTCTTTTTCCTTCAACATATTTTTTGTGTCAAGTGTGCTGCTTAAAGGAATCTGACTAGCATGGTTAGCTAGGATTTAGCCAAGTCCTTTAGATCATCCAAAATAGTTTGGTAATGCATCAGGTGAACAAGAAGTAGGTCTATGTTTGAACAAACATAGACCTAGTTGGATCGACCGACATCCCCTATTCTATAGTAGATGTCTGGACGAACTGAGCTGAGCTCAGGTGTGTCTTGTCTCCAACCACAATGTGAGGATAATCCTTAAGAATGTGTGGATGATATCAAGCTCACTCATTAAATAGTTCTGAGAGACAACTTCTTGGCTCAACACCTATGATGGACTTTGCTTCAAACATCATGTTGCCTTTAAGGGAGTTATTTCCCAAGGCAATGGCCTTCCAAGAAAGAAGTCCATGAAGAATATCTTCTAATTGGGGATCCATATTGCTAGAGATTGGAGAGCTTAGCACCTGGTGAGCAATCAAGGAGGAACAATCTGATCTTGACCATCCAAAAGCATTATAAATAGAGGGGGAAGTTGAGATCAACGTATTAACCAACCTTCATCTTCTCTCGTGTTTGCTGGTTGGTCACCAATTATTACCACCATGAGCTATACACTGGCAGACTAGCTATTGGAGTGGTTGGAAGCATTGCAAGCTTCCCTCATAGAAGCCATCTGGAAGGTGGAGAAAGATGAGGGAGAGCTAGCCATCCTTCACAACAGGCTAGTGGTGGATAATGTTGGAAAATGTATCCTAAAGCCAATCGTTTGACGATTGTACTAATTATAAATATATATGAATTGATCATTAATAAAAATTATTTGATCTTTTTCATCACAAGATTACATCTTCTAACGAACTTTTATGTTGTAATGAAGTTCATAGGACTACTTTGATCAATAAAAGAGGATTTATCGCATAGTCCTTAAACTGATTCGCGATCAAATGATACGTTATTACTAGGACGATAGCGATATCAAGTGTAGGTCATTGTGTGCCATATGTGTTAGTTGTCCTCATAACCAAATAGTGTAGAGACACTGGTATGGCATGCAGGTAAGATGTACGAGTACATGTCACTGAACGTAACCAACTGTGAAGCACTTTACAGTCAAGGATAGCTCACAAAGGGTATGGGTATGAGTGTCCCTCTGATCTGAGATCACCACGGTGACTTACAAGTAACTCACTGTACTTTGGTGTCAAACTATTTGAGTTTATAATTCAGTGATGAAAAATTTTTGGATGCAGTCAAGTATTTATCAAATCGATGCGTGAGTCAAGATGGGATTGATCCCTCTGAATTAGTAAGAGTTAATGTATCAATGTATTTGAATTTAGCAAAACCTGAGTCCGAATAATCCATGTGATGGATTTGAAAGATTGAAATATAATGTGGATGACTTATCTAAGATTGATAATTAAATCATAGGTTGTTCTCGAGCATTAGGGTCAAAGAAATAAATTATACAATAACCATACGTCAATAGGTCCTTGAATATTGCTTTGCCATCATTCGATCTATTCGGATGTCGGGTCATCATTGCTAGATGATTACATTGATTATTTTAAAAATTTATTTCTGTGCTACCGATTTAGATTCAAACCTATGGGATCATACTCAAAAGAAGTTTCTGACTGATCATGTGACTAATCAATGATTGAGAATCGTTCAAGAGCTTAATCATCAATTTGATTGATGATTAACCTTATGCAAAAGTTGTAATAAATTTATTCATCAAGTGTTAATGAATTAATAAAAGATTAATTAGTAATTAGATTACTGATTAGTTTAATTTGATTGAGCAAAGAAGATTAAATAAAATCTAATTGAATTAGTTCAATTAGATTTGACCTAATTTTATAAGGTTATGAGATGACCTAATTGCTAAGAGAGAATTATCTCTAATTTTATCAGAATATTGGTTCAATCAATTCTTAATTTGATTAAAATTTGATTAAATATTTATGAATCTAATTAGATTGAGTTTCATATATTTTATTTGGGCTAAACTAGATATAATTTGGTTTAGATTCAAATAAGAAAACCTAGAGTCCATATAGGATTGGACTCTTCCTCCCATGCGCCACAAAGTTTTAGATGCCACATTCCTCATGCACAAAATTATTTTGCATTAGATTTCTCCATGCCAAAGAAGTTCTCTGCCCTCCCTTTCTCTACATCAAATATAATTTGGTTTGATAGGAAGGTTTTAAAATTGGATTTGAAAACATTCCTTATCAAGAGAATCTGTTCTTATCCAAATCACTTCACACGCCAACTTATTTTTTCTCCTTATGTATGTGACACTTTGAGAAATATTTTTATCTGAGAAATTAGATTAGGATCTGATTTCACATGAAAAAATAAAAGAAGAGGTGTCCCTTGTTTCTTTTGGGGTGTGAAATTTGTGGAAGGGAGACATATCTTGAAAAGTCCAATATTCTTAGGACTCTTCATCCAACCCTATTACACATCAATAAAAAGGGATCTATTTCTCACTTTTATATGTGTAAGAGATTAGAGAAGGAGTTCTCCATGTTGAAAGGCTTTGGGGCATGGTTCTTAGCATGAAAAAGAGGAGGAGAGTCCTCTCTCTTGGGGTGTGCGTGAAATCTAGTCTTCTAGGATTTCTGCCTCAGGGTTTGGAAAAAGAGAAAAATAAGAGAGAAAATAATTTTTTCTCCATCTTTCTTTCACCTCTTCTTTTCTTTTATAAGTCCATCTTTAACCTCTAAAAAGATTCTAGAGATTTGATGAAGGGATCCAAATCAGCCAAGAAGAAGGTTATCACGTGAACTAGCACTCCCGAGAAGACCGATCAGATCGAGACTTTGAGTAGACTTCATGTAGAGGTCGGACATATGTGCGGCTGTGAGTAATCAGCAAAGATCATCCTTAGTATGTCTCTCAGTAGTGACGATCATCGATCTGTGCTCAGGTATCGAGTTCTGAACTCAGATTAGAAATAGATGTGATCTATTGCTTACATCCATGCATGCAGATTTTATCATGTGATTATTTCAGATTTTATATGCAACATATCATGTCATAGATCTTAGAGTAGGTTAATTTGATGAATAGATATATGCATGTTAGATTAATTTGATTAATCTAATTATCTTTCACTATAATTTATTCGAAAAAATATTGAACTACATGCATGAAATCACCTACGTTCACCAATAGTGGTATCAGAGTCCAAGTTTACTATGATATGTTATATGTGTATATTAAATCTAAATTTTAATTTTATTTAGATCTGATATATGATATTTTGATCTAAATTTAATTAATGGTTGATCGCACAAACTGATACAAGGTTATCCTATTGTAGGGTTTACCCCTTACAATGAAAAGGTTGTCCTAGTTTGTGCTGTTCTTTGATAAAATCTAATTTTTTATATTACATATGATATTTATGATCTAATTTAGATGTGATCTAAGATTGTGATTAGATCTGATTTAATTTAAATTATATCTAAATTTAAATATATATGATATGTGATTAGATTAGATGATCTGATTAACAAGTATTTGGATTGGGTTGATCACCAGACCGTTTGGTCATAAGAGCAAGAAGGATTTAAAGGCCCTCTCTTCCCATTTGATAGGGTACTCTTATGACATGTAGGGGTGCCATATGATTATATTTCATAAAAAAGAATATGAATGGAAGAACTTATTTTTCTATAAAATCTTAAATTTTGAAATCTTAGGTTTATTGTATGTGATACAAAATTGTATGAAAAATAAAATATCTAATCTATATGATTAAAATTATTTTAATCATGAAAAAATAAAATCTTGAATCATAAAAAGTTTTTGATATGATCTAAAAGGTATTTATGATTAATTTTTTTTTAAAATTATGCAATATTTTTCAGATCGAAAATATGCTCACACAATTACTGAGCTGATCCAATTTTGAACTGAGTTGATCCAGTCCCCTTGTGTAGCTAGCTCAATGTTGATTGAGTCGACCCAATTTTAAAATAAAAATTTTTTACATAATATTTATTGTAAATTATTTATAAAATAAAAAATTAAAATTATTTCAACCTAAACCTAAATTCATGTTGATGCTAAACTTAATTGAGAATTAAGTAAAAAATCGATTAGATCTAGAATTATGAATTAAAGATCTAATGTCATTCGCATAAAATATGGAGGCATAGGTTTGCTCAAATTAGATCATCTTAATTGGATTAGACCTAAGATTAGAATCAAAAAATTAATTGACCATGTAAAAAAATTAATTAAGTCTAACCAAATATTGAATTAGATTAATCAAAATTTTTCTAATACAATAGTTGTAGATGGTCAAGTCTATATCTTTGATCAGACCAAATAGACTTTGATTGTGGTTCAGTGGTTGAACCTAAATCATTAGGTTAGTCAAATCGAAACTAATTAATCAATTGATGTCTAAAGTACATTCAGCATTTTGATCGATAGTTTTTAATTGAGAATAGTTTACCTGACTATTTTGATGGTGTCTAAGGTAAGCTTAGCAGACCCTCCCATTGATCTCACTTATCTGGCCAATTTGATGAATTATGTCTTGATTAGATCGTTAAGTGATTCGAGTTGACCCATGCCATTAAGGTTGATCAGTGTGACTGATCTAGGTACCAGTTCGATCTGCATGACCCTAATCTGATTAAGTGACTTGATGAAGTCAGTGAGAGGATTGTGGTCTACTGATTGATCTCTTTTTCTCTCTTCTCTAAATTAATTAAATCTTCTAAATTATTAGATCTATAAAATGAGCTAGTTACGAGGATAACTGGATCATAGTCTCTCATTAAGATAAATGGTAATGGGTCTGTTATTTCTGATTGACATTGCATTCGCCATCCATCTAGTGTTCTCTCTGAATGATGGAGTTATCATTCATCATATGATGACTCTGTTGCACTATCTGATGATGGTTGAGTTGATTAAATCATCCTCAGATCTAATCATTCATTAGTTAGAATCACTGAGTAGGTTCATGTTAATGGTTTGACCTAATCGAAACATTCAGTGGAGGCCCATCACCTACTGAAATAAAATCTGGGACTAAATTAACTACTAAAAATTATTTAAAGAAATAATTAGTTGAGAACCTATCCATAGGTGTATATAGGTTGATCGAGCCATCTACAGGCCCGTATGCAGTCTATGTGGATTTTAGTACCCACTAAGGGATTAAAGTAATTCTTCAAATTGGAGGTACAGGCTATCAATTCATATAAAATAGTGAGAGAATCTTTAGACTAAAGTTTAAGTCTTTAGGCTTAATCAATTCATAAACATCGAGGTCTTGTATTTTTCTTTCAATTATGGCTAGATATCCATTGCTCCATTTACTGTTTGATAGTGACTTATTTATAAGATTCAACTTCGATTGATGGTATTGGAACTTGTAAATAATTCTAGAGCATGAATGGATCCTAAATATGATTATAGATCTAGTACCTGATGTTTTCACATCCAACACACATGATGCAATCAAAGACACTTATTAGAAGTGACCAAATGATCATATCACCATGTGATATTTTTTGAGAGCAGTAAAGAACATGAATTTAGTTGTAAATTCAATGATGTTCAGTGGAAGAAAATTTTTTAAATATTGAAGGAGTTCTTTTGCATCTTTGAAGATATATCTTCGGTAGACAATAATCTTTGAAAAAAAAAAGAAAAAGAAGGTGCAAAAAAATTATGCTTAGGCTAATGAGTCCAAACTGACAAAAGAGTCTAAGGTTAACCTAGTCTGGCAGATTCTCTTGATCCAAACAGGTTAAAAAAGAGAAATCAGCAAAGGATTGTTGGATATGGTACTTATATGATAACATCTTGTAATTTCTCTATCGTAACACTACTATCTGGATATTGGATATCGAAAATCCATGCAAATTATTACAATGACTTTAGGTTAGTAGAAAGTTTGAAAACAGTAAGAGGTTCCTAAACATTAGAGATCGAAGTTATGTTCCAATCTTGATTTTAGAAATCATCGAGCCTATTTTCAATTCTAACAATATTATTTTAGTGATTGTCACTATTGTCTAATGATTTTGTGATATCATTATGAATGATGTTAAAGTTATATAGACAACTAAGAAATGATATTTACATAGCCTGTTAGTGTACTGTACACAATAAACAAACTCCTTAGAGTAGATAATGTCATGAAAGCCTATCTTTGGCAATTTAGGCTCGGTCATATAAACAAGAATAGGATCAATAGGAGATAATTTTTAAAGTTAATGATTGTGAATCATTGTCAACCTGTCAATTCTATCTCCTTAGTAAGATGACCAAATCACCTTTTGCTAGAAAAGGTAAACAAACCAATGATGTTCTAAATCTGATATATACTAATGTATTGGATCTATGAACATATTTGTCATAAATTTAGATTATTTAAAATATTCAAATAATTTTTTAATAAGATAGAGAAACAAATTGAGAAGAGTATTGAAACTCTTCGATCAAATCAAAGAGAAAAATACTTTTTCGATGAGGTTTTTGGCATATCTAGAAGAGAATAGGATTCTCTCTTATTGATATCGACTTTGTTAAACATAGTTCGATCCATGATGGCATTTATAAATTTGCTAGTCTTCTTTTAGGATTATGCTTTTGAGACTGCTTGTTATGTTTTGAACTGAATTTTAAATTAATCAGTCGCAGAAACTCCATATGAGATATGGACTAGGCGTAAGCCGATACTTTCTTACCTTAGGATTTGAAAGTGTTCAGTTTATGTCGAGCATTTGTAGATCGATTAGTTTAAATTTTGATCTTATATAAATTATTTTGTAGGTTAACCTCAAAGAATTTTGGGGATATAACTTCTATCATGCTAAAGAACAAGAGTTGTTCGGCATTCCTTTTTGAAAAAAAAGTACCTTAGTGAAGGAATTGATGCCTCTAATATGGAACTTATGAAGTTGGATAGGTAGAAGCACCGACACAATCTAGTGAACCTATAGAATTGAATTTGATTAGATCAAACCCAAAATCTATTGTAGAGACACCATTAAGGAGATCCAGTAGAGTACCACGTTCGTCAGATAGACACTTCGATTTCTTGATCCAAGACATGATTCTGTTAAACTCGATAAGAACAATAAGGATCTGATCACCTATATGGATGTCATGTAGAGGTCCGACACTGATGAGTGGCTTGGAGCCATAGAGTCCGAAATAGAGTCCATAAAGGTCAATAGTGTATGGAGACTCGTTGATCCACTCGAAAGGATAAAACCCATAAAGTGTAAGTGGATTTTCAATAGGATCAGAGAGCATAGACGAGAAGGTGGAGACCTACAAAGCTTATCTAATTGCCTAAGGATATTATCAACATTATGATATTGACCATAATGAGATATTTTCTCTTGTGGCAAGGCTAAATATTTTGAAGTTGGAACACGCATTTCGATAAGTGATCAAAATGTATGGCTTCGTTGAGAATGAAGAAGAACCTTGCAAATATAAATGGATTAATAGTTCTATAAGTGTATTTCTTATTTTGTATGTGAATAAAATTTTTTTAATCAAAAATGATATTCCTTACATTATAGTAAATAAAAATTTTGCTATTATCATAGTTCTCCATAAAAGACTTTGAAAAAGCATCTCTCATCCTAGGGATGAAGATCTATAGAGATAGATCTAAGAGGCTGTTTGGGTTTTTTCAGTCCAGCATACATAGGGTGTTTATGAGTAAAATTTATTCTATCATGTACATTATGTATGAGACTGGATATGATATACTCACTAGGGTAGTAAGTGGATACCTGCAAGATCCAAGTTAGAATCACTGAAAGGACATCCTTAGGTATTTGAGAAATACTAAGGACTAATGACTCGGTTATGGAGAATCTGACTTAAAAGTTATAGAGTATGACTCCAATTTTTAGTTGGACATAATAATAGCAAGAACGTGTCGGAACACATCCTTATCCTAAATAATGGAGCAATCTACTGAAAAAGTTCCAAGAAGAAAAATTATAGCCAAATTCAATTAGCGAGGCAGAATGCGTTGCAGCATTCGATGCTTGCAAGAAAGCTATATGATTGTACAGGTTCACTGACAAGCTAAGAATGGCACCCTCCAATGATGGTTCTGTTATATTGTATAGCACCAGAGCCATAGTTCAGACCAAATAGCCGAAGTCTCATTAGCTTACCAAGCATTTTGCATTGCTACCACCTTATTCGAAAAAATCTGTTAAGGTGACATTGAACTTTAGAAGATCGACGGATAGGAGAATCTAATTAACCCATTTACTAAAGCCTCTTGGTATCTAGGAGTTCTGAAATGATAAATTGAAGATGGGTATATGATGCTATACTGATTGACTTTAGTTCAAGTGGGAGTTATTGAAAAATATATCCTAAAGTCAATTATTTGATGATTATATTAATTATAAATATATATGAATTAATCAATAATAAAAATTATTTGACCTTTTTTATCACAAAGTTACATCTTTTAACGAACTTTTATGTTGTAATGAAGTCCTTAGGACTATTTTGATCGATAAAACAAGATTTATCGCGTAGTCCTTAAACTGGTTTGCAACCAAACGATATGCTATTACTAGGACGATAGCGATATCAAGTATAGATCGTTGTGTGCCATATGCGTTGGTTATCCTCGTAATCAAATAGTATGGAGATATTAGTATGACATGCAGGTGAGATGTAGGAATACATCATCACTGAATATGACCAACTGCGGAGCACTCTACTGTCAAAGATAGCTCACGAAAGGCATGGGTATAAGTATCCCTTCGATCTGAGATCACCATGGTGACTTGTAAGTAACTCACTGTACTTTAGTGCCGAACTATCTAAGTTTATGATTCAATGATGGAAGATTTTTGGGTGCAGTCAAGTACTTATCAAATTGGTGTGTGAGTTAAGATGGGATTGACCCCTCCGAATTAGTAAGAGTTAATGTATCAATGTATTTCAATTTAGCAAAATCTGAGCCCAGATAATTCATGTGATAGATTTGAAAGATTGAAATATAATATGGATGACTTATCTAGGATTGACAGTTAAATCATAGGTTATTCTCGAGCATTAGGATCAAAGAGATGAATTATATGGTAATCATACGCCAATAGGTTATTGAATGTTGCTTTGCCATCATTCGATCTATCCGGAGTCAGATCATCATTACTAGATGGTTACATCGATTGGTTCAAAAATTTATTCTTGTGCTATCGACTTATATTCGAACCTATGAGGTTACACTCAAAAAAAAATTTTGACTGATCATGTGGCTGATTAACGATTGAGAATCATTCAAGGGCTTAATCGTCAATTTGATTGATGATTAACCTTATGTAAAAATTATAATAAATTTATTCATCAAGTGTTAGTAAATTAATGAAGGATTAATTAGCAATTAGATTATTGATTAGCTCAATTTGATTGAGCAATGAAGATTAAATAAAATCTAATTGAATTAGATTTAATTAAGTTTGACCCGATAAGGTTATGAGATGACCTAATTGCTAAGGGAGAATTGTCTCTGATTTGATCAGGATATTGGTTCAATCAATTTTTAATTTGATTAAAAATTTATGAATCTAATTAGATTGGATTTTATATATTTTATTTGGACTAAACTAGATGTGATTTGGTTTGGATTCAAATAAGGAAACCTAGAGTCCATATAGGATTGGACTCTTCCTCCCATGCGCCATAAAGTTTTGGATGTCACATTCCTCATGCACAAAATTATTTTGCATGAGATTTCTCTACACCAAAGAAGTTCTTCACCCTCCTTTTCTCCATGCCAAATTTGATTTGGTTTTAATAAAAGGAAGGTTTTGAAATTGAATTTCAAAACATTTCTTATCAAGAGAATCTGTTCTTATCCAAATCACTCCACACGCCAACTTATTTTTTCTCTTTATGTGTGTGATACTTTGAGGAGGATTTTTATCATGAAAAATCAGATTACAATCTGATTTCATGTGGAAAAATAAAAGAAGGGGCGTCCCTTGTTTCTTTTGGGGTGTGGAATTTGTGGAAGGGCGACATATCTTGAAGAGTCCAAGATTCTTAGGACTCTTCACCCAACCCTATTACATGCAAATAAAAAGGGATCTATTTCTCTTTGTGTATGTAAGAGATCAAAGAATGAGTTCTCCACATTGAGGGGCTTTGGGGTGTGGTTCTTGGCATGAAAAAAAGGAGGAAAGTCCTTTCTCTTGGGGTGTGCGCAAAACCTAATCTTCTAGGCTTTCTACCTCAAGATTTGGGAAGAGAGAAAAATAAGAAAGAAAATAGTTTCTTCTCCATCTTTCTTCTATCTTTTTTTTTTCTCCAAAAGTCCATCTTCAATCTCTATGAAGGTTTTAGAGATTTGAAGAAAGGATCCAGATCAATCAAGAAGAAGGTCTTCGCGTGAGCTAGCACTCTTGAGAAGATCGATCAGATCGGGGCTTCGAGTGAACTTTCTGTAGAGGTCGGACGCATGTGCGACTATGAGCAACCGACAAAGATCATTCTTACCATATCTTTCAGTAGCGACGATCGTCAACCCACGCTCAGGTATCAAGTTCTAAACTCAGATTAGAAATAGATGTGATCCACTACTTACATCCATACATACAGATTTTATCATGTGATTATTTCAGATTTTATATGCAACATATCATATCATAGATCCTAGAGTAAGTTGATTTGATGATTAGATCATATGCATGTTAGATTAATTTGATTAATCTAATTATCTTTCACTATAATTTATTCGAAAAAATTTTGAAATACATACATGAAATCATCTTCGTTCACCAACAGATAAAGTGGAGATTGCTTGTCAAAGGATGGTAGAGATGGAGGCAAAGCTTAGGATGATAAAATTTTATTCAGAATAAGCATACTAAGAGGTCACTGTCTTGCTGAAAAAGATGTAGACCACCTATTAGCAAGATGTGGAGGCTGAGAGGAAGGTCACACGACCAATGTAGTGTGACTCTTTGATCGGATCTGAGAGAGAGGTCACCAAGCCTTCGAAGGTAGTGACTTGGTGGAGGTCTCCATGATAAGCTTCTTGGGCCCTCCAAGGAGAGAGAGCATGAGATGGAGGTCAAATTCCTTCTGAATGTTGTAGTCAACAGGGATCTAGCCATCCTCGAGCTACTTCTTGTCAAGGGTGAAATCAAGGTGCAGCATTTTTTCAGCCAGTTGCCTCAATGAATCCATCTATAAATTTTAGGCTCTTTCTTTTCTTTTTGTAAATATGCTCAGACACCAAAATAACACCATGATAATCAGAAGTGATTCATAAAAAAGTTTATTTCTTCTATGTTATTATCTAATGGATGGTGTTGTTGAATAATTACTGAATTGATCATTTGTTTAGAGTGGAGAAATGACTACCATCGAAGTAGTCTTTGGGGCTTTGACCCCCAACCTCAATGATTAGCTGCTTGGAGATTGTCAAGGATCTTATTCCTCAATTTTGGCAGGATTGTACCTATCATGCCCCCGACTCGAGATTGTGAGCCGAGGATCATGGCAACCGCTGCATACTTATGAAGAACTCTCTCCATAAGCATGCAAGGCATCTCATCACGATATCAATGCATCATAGTAGAATAAAATTTAAATAATTATTATTTAATTTTAATTTAAATAATTAAATTAAATATCTTACATCCAAAAAAATTTTACTAAAAATAAAATAATAGATCTAAGTTCAATAAAATTGACAATGCTAAATCTCACCTCTAATAGCTCTATCCTAACATTATTATCCATGCTCATAATTAATTATCTGAATCTGAAAAAAATAAAAAGAATGATAATGAGCTAGACAGTCTGGTAAGTAACAAATATCTCAACTAGATATTTCAGATATTATATAATATTCAAGAATAATACTATAAATAAATATAAAAATATATTTTATGCTAATTCAATGCAAATCCAATCTTTTCAAATATTTATATACAATATAATCATAAATCTGATTCAAATCAAAATACTCATAACTCAACAGTCATGACTATGACCAATATTTAATCTCTATTGATGGAATCCACTGAATACCAGCACACAACCCTCACTGACAGGGTCCACTGAGTACCAACGTATAATTTTTATTGGTAGAGCCCATTGATTACCAATATATAATCCCTATTAGTGGTGCTTACTAAAATATAGTTAGGTTGAGAGCATAAATCCAACCTGTATCAAAATATTTTTGTATCATAACATATCATAACTTCCACTGAACAAATGCATAATCAATAAACTATAGTATTTCAAAATTATTTTTCATTCAAAATATAATTTTATAAATTATGTATAATTTCAAAGAGTAATTATTTACTTTCAAAATAAATATAAAATATCTGAAGAAGATGATTCATTACTTATCTTTCATAGATCACTGAGCGAACAAATTGATTAATCTTTAGAGGATTCTTCAATATCTATTATTTAAAATTATATTCTTACATTAATTCTAATTCAGAATTAGATCTAAACAAATCTCTAATCAAAACTCTACTTAGGATTGGATCCTTCACTAAACTCGATCAAAATCATCAAAAAGGAAGTCTTTCATTAAGCTAATCTTAGAAAAATAATTTCAAGAGAGAGAATCAATCTAGAGAGAGAAAATTTTAGAGAGAGAAAATTTGTAAAAAGAAATTAGAGAGAGAAAGTAGGATTCAACATAGAAAAAGAGGATAGAGAAGAGAGAGAAACTCTCTCTCTTTTTTCTTTTCTTTTTTTTTCTTCATAGGAGAGGGAACCCGCATCCCTCTCTCTTCCTTCTTCCATGGAACAGGAGATCCTTTGATCCCCTTGTTTGCAAGGCAAGGAAGGTCCACTCCCGACCGACGACCATGATGGCCGAAAGAGAAGGCTATGGCGGTGATGACATGCTAGGTTTGGTGATCGGCAATGGCAACTAACGATCGAAAAATCAAAAACATAGGAAAAAATGGGGCATGCAGAAAAAAAAATTTCAAAGGATTTTTGGCAGAAAATTTTAGCAAGAATTTAAGATTTAAAACCCATAGAACTTGCTGAAAAGTTGATTAAATATATTTACTTGATTTTTAGATGGATTTGATCGATTTTTTGGCGGCCAAAGTTGGATCAAATCATCAGTTATACAAGATGAGATGAAAGAAGAGAAACAGTAATTTAATTGATGATTTTTGATGATTTTTTGGTGAGAAGAAATCAAAAGGTTTGAAGGCCTTTAAATAGATCACAAAAAGAAAAGTTTTAGTTCGATTTTTACTCAGATTTCTGAGTGATATTGGGACTTTAAATCGGAGAAGAAACTTCTTTGAGAGTTCACGCACTTACTGCCCCACCTTCCATGCTATTTTCCAGCACATGCAGTGCACATGCTGGTCCAATTTTTTTCTATGCTTTGAGATTTGTGCTGTGGGACTGGGTATTACATTTTATCCTCCTAAAATAAATTTCATCCTCAAAATTCTTCTTACCTATCACCACTACATTGGAAGCCTGTGCATTCTGTTGAGTAAGTGCATAAATTCTTTCCTGAATTTTAGAAATCTGCCCACCATCCTTGTTTTGTCCATCATAAGTTCTTTGGCCAAATTGATTTTTATTGCTTAACGGGTAGTTAGCAATTTTATGATCCATCTAACCATATTTTAAACAAACACATGTATTCCACCAGCAATCCTTGTCAGCATGATTTTTACCACATTTGGAGCATCGCTCACCATCAATCTGTTGAGTCTTATTATCTGTTGCTCTCTTAGCTAAACTTTTGATATTTTTACTATTCTGTCTTTGTGTATCATTTGATCTCGCTCTCTTTCTTTGCTTCCTTTCCCTTTCCATGCATTATTCATTGACTTCTCTTTCAATTATTCATGCTTTATTTACCACATCAGCATAAGTAGTCAATTCATCGGAACCACTTATTTTCGAATTTTAGTTCTCAGCTCCATCTCATATTTGTGAACCTGTTCTTGCTCACTATCTACTAATCTCGAAGCAAATTTAGCTAACTCTATAAATTTCACTTCATATTCAGTCACACTCATACCCCTTTGCTTTAGATAAATAAACTCTTGCTCTTTCTGGATCCTTGTACTCCGAGAAAAATACTAATCGTAGAATGTAATTCAAAATCTCTCCCAGATAAGTATTTCACTATCTTATTCATACTTACACTGTAGTTGCTAACACCAGTTGTACGCTTCTTTTGGTAGTAAATAAGCTGCATATCAAATCTTTTCTTTATCACAGCACTCTTGGATAGCAAAGGCTTTCTCCATCTCTATTATCCAATTGTCAGCCTCTAAAGATTTAGTGGTCCCCTTGAAGGCTAGAGGAACTAGCTTTTTAAATTCTAAAATATTATTTCGTTGCACTGGTTGCTCTCCATATTGTTGCGGTGGATGTTGATGTTATTGTGCATCTTGTTGTATCTGCTGTTGTTCAAGCATTTACTGTTGTATTTGTTGTTGCATCTATATCATCCCAATTAGGGTCTGCATTAACTGAGCCATGTCCGATTCCTGACGTATCCTTGAAGTAGTCTCAATAGGATCTACGACTCCCTCTACCTGAGGGGTGCCACTAATCAGATGGGGAGTGCTACTACTCCGTGGTTGCGATGTCTCTTTTGCGGTCTCTTGAGTAGTTCTTGTCATTCGATGGAGAGACATAATAACCTTTATAGTAGTAAAATCTTATTAAATTCATTTATCTACTTGTTATGATGGATTTGTTATGATACTCATACTTTAACATCCCAATATTCATGATGTTTACCCATCTACACTTATACTATGTCCAATTCTATGTGTTATAATTTATCCATTTATGCTCTGATACCACAACAATTGTCACACCCCTAATCCAAGATTGCGAGCCGAGGGTTATGGCAACCATTGCATACTTATAAAAAACTCTCTTCATAAGCATGCAAGGTATCTCATCACGATATCGATGCATCATAGCATAATAAAATTTAAATAATTATTATTTAATTTTAATTTAAATAACTAAATCAAATATCTTACATCCAATAAAATTTTACTAAAAATAAAATAATAGATCTAAGTTCAATGAAGTTGATAATGCTAAATCTCGCCTCTAAAAGCTCTGTCCCAACATTATTACCCATGCTCTTAATTAATTATCTAAATCTAAAAAAAATAAAAAGAGAGGTAATGAGCTAGACAGCCTAGTAAGTAACAAATATCTTAACTAAATATTTTAGATATTATATAATATTCAAGAATAATACTATGAATAAATATAAAAATATATTTCATGCTAATTCAATACAAATTTAATCTTTTCAAATATTTATATATAATATAATTATAAATCTAATTCAAATCAAAATACTCATAATTCAATAGCCACAACTATGACCAATGTTTCACCCTCATTGGCGGGATCCACTGAATACCAATACACAACATCCACTGATAGGGTCCACTGAGTACTAACAATAATCCTCATTGACAAGGCCCACAATTATCAACATATAATTCTCATTGGTGAGGTCCATTGAAACATAGTTAGGTTGAGAGCATAAATTCGATCTGTATCAAAATACTTTTGTATCATAACATATCATAACTTTCACTGAACATATGGATAATCAATAAACCATAATATTTCAGAATCATTTTTCATTCAAAACATAATTTTATAAATCATACATAATTTTAAAGAGTAATTATTTACTTTTAAAATAAATATGAAATATCTAAAGAAGATGATTTATTACTTATCTTTCATAGACCACTGAACGAACAGATCGATTAACCTTTAGGAGATTCTTCAGTATCTATTATTCAAAATTATATTCTTATATTAATTTTAATTTAAAATTAGATCTAAATAAATTTTAAATCAAAATCTCACTTAGGATCGGATCTTTCACTAAACTCGATCAAAATCATCAAAAAGGAAGCCTTTCACTAGGCTAATCTTAGAAAAATAACTTCAAGAGAGAGAAATCCATCAAGAGAAAGAATAAATCTAGAGAGAGAAAATTTTAGAGAGAGAAAGTATGTAGAGAGAAATTAAAGAGAGAAAGTAGGATTCAACATAGAAAAGGAGGATAGGGGAGAGAGAGAAACTCTCTCTCTCTTTTTCTTTTCTTTTTTTTTTCTTTTTTTTTTCTTTACGGGAGAGGGAACCCGCATCCCTCTCTCTTCCTTCTTCTTCCACGGAACAGGGGATCCTTTGATCCCCTTGTTCACAAGGCAAGGGAGGTCCACTCCTGACCGACGACCATGATGGTCGGAGGAGAAGGCTGTCGTGGCGACGACATGCCAGGTCCGGTGACCGACGATGGCAACCAGCGATCGAAAAATCAAAAATAAAGGGAAAAATAGGGCATCCAGAAAATAAAATTTTCAAGGGATTTTTGGCAAAAAATTTCAGCAAGAATTCAAGATTTAAAACCCATAGAACTTTTTGGAAAGTTGATTAAATGTATTTACCTGATTTTTGGATGGATTTGATTGAATTTTTGATAGCCAAAGTTGGATCAAATCATCGGTTAAACAGGATGAGATGAAAGGAGAGAAACAGCAATTTAATCGATGATTTTTGATGATTTGCTAGTGAGAAGAAATCAAAAGATTTGAGGGCCTTTAAATAGATCACAAAAGAAAGAGTTTTAGTTTGATTTTTATTCAGATTTTTGAGTGATTTTGGGATTTTGAATCGGAGAAGGAACTCCTTTGGGAGTTCACGTGCTCACTGCCCCACCTTCCACGCTATTTTCTAGCACATGCAGTGCACGTGCTGGTCCAATTTTTTTTTCTATGCTTTGAGATTTATGCCATGGGTCTGGGTATTGCAGCACCAAAGTGTAAACTTGGGTGTTTGCCTGTCAGAAGCATTTGATCTCCAAGCTGACCATGCTTTAATTGCTAGGTTGCTGCTTATTTGTTAGGAGCTCTAATTTGGATGGCTAGATTTGCTAGAAGCTTCAACTTGGAAATGTTCAGTCTTGAAGAGGTTGGTTGAGTCACCAAGTCTTTAGCATAGGTCCAAGAGTTGTGCTTGGACTATTTCACCTATGTAGGTCGGTTGGCTCTTGAGGCTTTGGTGCAGGAGCTGGAGGTGCTCAAGCCATCTCGCCCATATAGTTCAGTGGGTCACTGAGACTTTTCAGCATAGGAGCCTAAGGTGTTTGAGTCATCTTGCTTGAGGAGGTCGGTTAGATGCCAAGGCTTTCTAGCATGGGAACCTGAGGTGCTCAGATCATCCTATCTGAGGAGGTTGATTAGACATTGAGACTTTCTCATGCAAGGCCCTAAGGTGCTCAAATTGTCCTACCTGTATAGATCGGTAGGTCACTAAGACTTAAGCATAGAAGTCTGAAGTGCTCAAGTCATGCCACCTGTATAGGTTAGCTGGACACTAAGGCTTTCGATGTGAAAACCTATGTGCTAAAGCTATCAGATAGCTCAGGTGACAACTAGAGGTGTTGCCTCTATAGAGATGTTGGATGGCTCATTTGATATGTTATGCTAGAGAGTATGTATTGGTGATTATTGTAAGACATGCCTAACCTTTGGTTATTTTAAGAGCCATATTCTTGACTTGAAATGCTTGAGAGAAATTCTTGCAAAAAAAAAGGTTTCATTAAAAGTTCAGGTTTATATGAATTTGATGGTACCTCATATTGATAATAGAGTTAGAGGTTGACTGAATTCCATGTTCAAGGAATATGAGTTCCATTTAGATGCTCCAGATAGTAAGTTCCAGGATGCCCGATCTCAAAAATTTGGTATGGTCCTTCCTAGTTGGGTCTAAGCTTCTCATGTTCCATCGGCTGGGCCACCTCAGTCTTCCTAAGGACCAAATCTTTAGGTCAAAAGAATTTGATTTTCACTATATTGAGTTACTCATTGTTGATATTCATATCCAAGCTCATTCTCTAGTTTCTTCAATGAGATCCAAGTTGGATCAGAGATCTTTATGATTCTACTAGTCCAAGAAGTTCACCTAGTGAGAAAGCAAACCAATCTCCAAGGGGATTATAGCTTCAATACCAAAGGAAATGTTGAAGGGTGTTTTCCCTATAAGAGTTCGGTGAGTAGTCCAATAGGCCTAGAGAATGTGTGAAGCTAATCCACCTAGAGTCCTTTGGGTCAATCCAATAGCATCATCTCTAGACTTTGCAGATTGTTCCATTAGTTACTTCAGTTTCCCCGCTAGCTTGAGGATGAAGTGAATTGATAATCAATATGTAGGTCAATAAAGAACTCTCTAAAGTAGTTGTTAAACTACTTCCTATTGCAAGTAATAATCTGAAGAAGTCGGCAGTGGCATATGATGAACTTTCAGATAAAATTCAGACATTCTTTTGAGTGATCCAGGTAGTGATTCAGCCTCGACCTATTTGGTGAAGGAGTTGATGGACCTATCTGATGGCTTATAAAAAGGTCCAAAGATGTCTATTTTTCATTAAGCAAAAGGCCAAGAAGAATTGATCAGAGTAAGTGGGCCCACCAGCTAATGGTAGATATTGGTATGTCCTTAGCATTTATCGTTCCTCTTCATAAAATCAGCTGCATCATTTTGGATACTCAATCAATAGTAGTCTTACCACAAACCTTATAGGACAAAGCCCAACCCCCCAAATGATTTATCTAGATTCTTCATGGATTTTCTAAAGTACACACTTTACTTCAAAGGGTTGAAGGCATCAGAGAAGGGGTAGAGAGAATGACGTCTTGTAGAGCTTCCCTTCAAGCAAAACATAGCGTATGACCTAGTCCTTAATCCTCCGAGCATCATTCTTGTCCTTAGGAAGCTTCCTCTCTTGAAGATAATCAACTAGCAAGTCCATCCAGCTGGCCTTGAAGTCAACTTATAAAATTGGGGTTGATCCTCCTCAATGCTCGATTTGTTGAGCATCTCTAGGTAGGTTATCCTTTGGAGATTAGAGCACTTTGAGGTTGCTAGCATTGAGAGAATACTAGCTCGGGCATTTTCTGACTTAGAAATCTGCAAAATCTCAAATTTGTCAAAGAACAAGGAGATATCCCATACCTCTAGAGATATTTTGCTATTCTTAGAGCTTTGGCTTTGAATTCTCCTAAGACTTTCCCAATGACTAACTGGGAGTTGTTGAGAGCTTTGAGGTGTCGGACTCCCAGCTCTTGGACAAGCTTTGGACTTGCAAAAAGAGTTTTGTACTCAGCCTCATTATTTGATGCTTTGTAGCTGAAGCATAGGGCATGCTCTATAACAACTCCATATGGGCCAGTCAGAATCAACCCAATCCTGCTTTTATTTAGATTGGAGGATCCATCGACATGGAGCATCTAGAAGTCTATTGGCTTCTGCTCCACCAACTCTATGCTAACCTCAGCCTCCTCAAAAATTGTGCACTCCATGAGAAAGCCAGTCAGTGCCTAAGCTTTGATGGATGGTCAGGGCTAATATTGGATGTCAAACTCTCCAAGCAAAATCACCCATTTGGCTAACCTCCTTGGAGTGTCAAGCTTCTTAAGAACTTGCCTCAAAGGTTAGTCCATCAACATAGTGATGGAATGAGCTTAGAAATAGGATCCAAGCCTTCTAGCTAAGACAATGAGGGCATAGCTACCTTCTCAATTTTGGGTTAGCTTGTCTTAGCATCTTGGAGGACTCTACTATAGTAGACCAGCATTTGTATTATGCCTTCTTCTCAGACTAGGACTGAGCTTAGCACCATAGGAGATACAACTAGATAGAGATAAATTATCTCCCTTAAGCAGGGCTTGGCCAAGAGTGGCAATGAGTTAAGATAGCTCCAGAGCTAGTCGAAGGCAATTTAGCACTCCTCCAACTGTAAAAAGTCATTGATATGCTTCAACGGCTTGAATATCAACAACAATTAGTATTTGAATGACATTATTTGTTTGACTTCTTTTTATTGTAATTATTGTTGTATAATGAGAGAGGTGGTGCTTGTTTTGCATCTGTATTACCCTCAATAAAAAATTAAAAAAATTATATTATTTATCTCTAAATATTTATAGAATCTAAAGAATTCATTTTGTATTGAGTGACAAGTGATTGTATGGGTTTTGCATAACAAAGCCACTTAGTTATTTGCAAGAAAATGTGAAACTTATTTTCTTGTTGTTGACCCCAAGGATAATATTAATGATGACCAAATATTGAAGCATAGAGGGATACTAATATGTTTTGAATTTTTCTTAAGAATATTTTTGTAGATGAAAAGTACCATTAAAATGGGTTGAAACAAATTGAGAACATCTTGAGCCAATGAGATATGAGTTGGAGTCGAATTTCATGCAAAAAAATCATTTGAAGGAGATTAAGTCGACTCAAGATGGAATTGAGTCGACTCTGGCATATTTTGAAGATGGCACACAGGAGTGGCACAGTATCGAGATGACTCGAAACAAGCCAAATCGACTCAGTCTCAGAGAACAGAAAATAACTTTCTATGACCTGAGATCAAGTCGACTCAAAATATTTTCGAATTAACTCGAAATAGAACTGAGTCGACGCGAAAAAAAATTGAGACAACTCTGTCTCAAAGGATAAGAATTATAGAGAGCCATATTTCTACCTTCTGAGATCGTGCCAACTCAAAAACCATTCGAGTCGACTCGAAGACCAACCGAGTCGATTCAAAGTCAGTCCGAGTCGACTCATGAAGCCCTGATAGCTATAATGGCTAGTTCTGCAGTAATCCAGATTTTTCACAAAACTCTTCCAACGGCTATATTTCATCTCCAATAGACAAAAATGGCAAGTTTTAGGCTCAAACAACATCAAACTTGATGAAAATTATTTAATATAAAAGAAAAGTTAAGGAAACAAAAAGAGATGACTGTTTTAACTATTCAAAGTAAAAAAGAGTGACTTTTCAGCATTCATTGTATTAAGAGAGTTCACCAACTTCCAACTTACTTCTTTTTGACTTTTGTGAGATCATTGAAGAAACATTCAAGAGTCTTAACTGCAAGCATTCAAGCACTCAACAATCAAGCTTCATCGGCTTTCAATCTGCTCATTAAAGGAGCTTTAGTGCTCTATTATTCTTCTCTTTGATCTTTCATTGTAACTAGTTTCAATTGAGTTTTGAAGCTAGGAGATAGTCACATACAAGTTTGAAAATTAGATTATAAGTCAAGGGGTGGTTT
Source organism: Elaeis guineensis (assembly GCF_000442705.2). Lineage (NCBI taxonomy): Eukaryota > Viridiplantae > Streptophyta > Magnoliopsida > Arecales > Arecaceae > Elaeis > Elaeis guineensis. Next base: position 34,585,069 of record NC_025997.2, on the reverse strand, counting down.
TGTGTAGGCTGTGGTTGGTGATCCAATGTAAAATAAACTAAATTTTGGATAATGAGTCTGAAAAAACTATCGAGCTGTAATCTTGGATAGATTTAGTGAAATTTTCAAGTGGTCTTGGAGAACGGACGTAGGTGCTGGGAGCACCGAACCACTATAAAAATTATGATATTTGTTTTATTGCTTGCTTACTCTTTTGCTCATCATCTTTTTGTATTTTAGTTTACTTAATCCCACAACTTTCAGCACACATTATCACTTCATTGTTTTGCAAAAATAGCATATATCTTATTTAAATTTTTGAAAATTTAATTCACCTCCCCCCACCTTTTGGGTTATCCTGCTAGGCAATAAGTGGTATCAGAGTCCGATACTTATATTTGATCTAATGATCAAGAGTTAAGATTAAATGGCAACCCAAATGAGTACGTCTCTTATCGAAGGGCAATCGACTAACCATCCATCTTTGTTCAATGAAACAAATTACACTTATTGGAAAGCATGCATATGGATTTACATTCAAACACTTGATTATCAAGTTTGGAGAGTTATAATCAAAGATCCTCATACACCCACAATTAAAATAGATGGTAAAGATATTCCTAAACCCAAAGAGGATTGGGATGAGCTTGATATGAAATTAATTGAGTTAAATAGAAAAGTTATTAATGTTTTGTATTGTGCATTAGACGCTAATGAATTCAATAAAATTTTTACTTATATTTTTACTAAGAAAATTTAGGATAGGTTGGAGGTTACCCATGAGGGTACCAACCAGGTTAAAAAATCTAAGATTAATATGCTTGTTCATAGATATAAATTATTTAAAATAGAATCAAATGAATCTATTATTGATATGTTCACTACATTTACTATATCATTAATGGTCTAAAAAGTTTAAAAAAATCTTACGATAACAATGAACTTGTTCATAAAATTCTTAGGTTACTACTAAAGGAGTTGGAGGCCAAAGTCACTGCAATCTAAGAAGCCAAGGACCTCAACAAGCTACCATTGGAAGAACTTCTTGATTCTTTTATTACCCATGAGTTAATCATGAAGCAAAATATTGAGAAAAGTAAAAAGAAGAAAACTATCACCCTCAAATCAACCACATTGGAAGATGATGAATAAGATGATTGATGAAGGTGAAGAAGATGATTTGGCATTAATAGCAAGGAAGTTTAAGAGATTCATAAAAAAAAAGAAGCAAAATTTTAAAAGAAGACCATTTAAAAGAGAATTAAGCAAAGATAGAGAGAAGAAGAAAGACAAGAAACTCTCTATATGCTTTGAATGCAAGAAACCTGGTCACTTCAAAATGAATGGCCCCTTCTCAAGAAATCAAACAAGAAGGTCAAAAAAAAGGTAATGATGGCAACATGGAACGACAGTGAGGACTCAAATTCTGATGAAGAAGCATAAGAAGTGGCCAACCTTTGTTTGATGGCTCATCAAGAGGAGGTAAATGCTGAAATTTCTTTAGATTTTATATTCGATGAATTGTAAGAGACATTTTCAAATCTTTTGACTGAATTTAATAAAGCAAGATTGAAAAATAAAAAATTAAAGAAGTAAAATCTCAGTTTGATTCATGAAAAGGAAGAGATTTCAAAAGAAGTTAAAGTTCTAATGGATGAAAATAACAAAATGAAAGATGAATTGAAAAAGATAAAACTTTTTGTTGAAAAAATTATTTTTAGTTCTGAAAAGTGAAAGTTGATTTAAATGAATAAGAGTGATTTTTAACAAATCGGTCTAGAATTCAAACCTCAAAAAGAGCAAAAATTGTTCAAAAATTTTTTTGTAGAAGCTTCATCAAATACCTCTTTAGGCATTACATGTTTTTATTGCGGAAAGATAGAACATAAATCATATATATGTGATTTTAGAAAATTGAATGAAAACATGATTAGAAAAGTATGGGTTTCAAAAGGAACCATGAGAACTAACCTTAAAGGATCCAAGATGACTTGGGTACCTAAGGCCTCTTCTTGATTTCTTCTTGTAGGCATGTCTTACAGCTAAAGAAAGTAAAAAGCTTTGGAACCTTGATAGTGGCTGCTCAAGGCATATGATGGGTAACAAATCACACTTTATCACTTAAATCAAAGGATGGAGGAATTGTTATCTTTAGAGATAATGGAAAGGGGTGCATCATTGGTATTGGTAACATTCAATTATCACCCTCTACAATCATTCAAAATATATTATTAGTAGATAGATTAAAACATAATTTGCTTAGTATTAACTAATTTTGTGATAAGGAATACAAGGTAACTTTTGAATCATTATTATGCATTGTATCTAGTTCCAATGACAATGGCATCATATTTATTAGATCTCGACATGATAATATATACATGGTTGATCTAAATGATCCTCATATAAAAAATGATCAATATCTTATTATAATGGATGCCAAGATTAGTGAGACTAGTTGGTTGTGACATCGTAGATTAGATCATGCTAGTATGGATTTACTTTCAAAGCTTATTAAGAGAGATCTTGTTAAAGATTTATCAAAATTAAAATTTGAAAGAAATTGAATCTGTGATGCTTGTCAACTTGAAAAACAAACAAGAAACTCTTTTAAACCAAAAAGAATTATTTCAATCACTAGACCTTTAGAATTACTTCATATGGATTTATTTGGTCCAACTAGAACTACAAGTTTAGGAGGTAAAAAATATGGTCTTGTAATTGTAGATGATTTCTCACATTTTACTTAGATTATATTTTTAACATAAAAAGTTGAAGTTTTTTTATTTTTTACCAAATTTTATCAAAAAGTTTTAAATAAAAAGAATACATCCATTATATGCATTTGTAGTGATCATGATATCGAATTTGAAAATCAGTATTTTAAAAATTTTTGTAATGATAAAAGAATTGATCATAATTTTTTTGTACTTAAAATATCTCAACAAAATAGGATGGTAGAAAGAAAAAATCACATATTAAAAAAAATGGCATACACCATGTTATGTAAAAATAATTTACCTAGATATTTTTGGGTGGAAGCTATTAACACAGCATGTTATATCTTAAATCATGTTTTAATTCAGTCTATTTTAAAGAAAACACCATATGAACTTTGACAAGAAAAAAAACCAAACATAAACTATTTTTATATTTTTGGTTGTAGATATTTTATACTAAATAATGGAAAGAATAATTTAAAAAAATTTGATGCCAAGTCGGATGAGGGTATCTTCTTAGGATACTCCACATCAAGTAAAGTATATAGAGTTTTCAGTAAAAGAATCCTTATTGTTGAAGAATCTATTCATATGATTTTTAATGAATCTAATGATAAATCTCCTAGAAAGAAAGATATTTTAAAGAAAAATACAAAAATTTTGAGCAACAAAATAGATAATCTCACACTAAAGGATGATCCTCCCCAAAATGAAGAAGATGATATAAAGAAGGATGATGAAGAGAAAAAGCATGAAGAACCCACTCCAAGTCAAAAGGATGATCTACCTAAAGAGTGGAGGTATGCTCATGGACATTCAAAAGATTTGATTATAGGTGATCCATCTCAAGGGGTAAGAACTCATTTCTTTTTAAGACATGTAAATAATTATCTAATATTTGTATCTAAAATTGAATTCAGAACTATTGAAGAAGAATTAAATCAATTTGAAAGAAATAAAGTTTGGACTTCAACTGAAAGACCTAACAACTATCATGCGATTGGAACTAAATGGGTTTTTAGAAACAAATTAGATGAAAATAAAATTATTGTTAGAAATAAAGCTAGATTGGTAGCTAAAGAATATAATCAAGAGGAAGGCATTGATTTTGATGAAATTTTTACTCTAGTTGTAAGATTAGAAGCAATTAGATTGTTATTTGTATTTACATATTTCATGAACTTCAAACTTTATCAAATAGATATTAAAAGTATATTTTTAAATAGTTATATAACTGAAGAAGTTTATGTAGAATAGCCATCAGAATTTGAAAATCATATTTACCCTAATCATATTTACAAGTTACATAAGGCACTATATGGTTTAAAACAAATACCTCATGCATGATATGAAAGGTTAAGTAAATTTTTATTAGAAAATAAATTTACTAGAAGGAATGTTAATAAAATACTATTTTTGAAAAGAAAAAATGATGATTTATTAGTAGTGCAAATTTACATAGATGATATAATTTTTGGTTCTACTAAGAATTTCTTTGTGAGGAATTTATCAAGTTGATGCAGAGTGAGTTCGAGATGAGCATGATGGAAGAGCTGAACTTTTTTCTCGAATTTCAGATTAACAAAGTAAAAATGAAATCTTCATCAACCAAACAAAATATATAAGAAAAATACTCAAAAAGTTTAGAATGGAGATCTCAAAACCAATGAGCACACCCATGACTTCCTCTCGTAAGTTTGACAAAGATGAAAGGGATAAAAAAGTTGATACTAAACTGCATAGGGGTATGATAGGATCTCTGCTTTATCTTACTGTAAGTAGGTCAGATATTATATTTAGTGCTTGCATGTACATTAGATATCAATCAGATTCTAAAGAATCTCACTTAATTACTGTGAAAAGAATATTTAGATATTTATCTAGAACTATAAATGTAGGACTATGATAAGCTATCTCCATTTGAATTAATAAGATATTCTGATGCTGAGGTTACAAACTAGATAGAAAAAGCATAAGTGGCACTTACCAATTTTTTGATGTTAACTTAATTTGATGGTTTAGTAAGAAATAAAATTCGATAGCATTGTCAATAGCCAAAGCCGAATATATTACTGTTGGAAGTTATTGTATTCAAATCATGTGGATTAAGCAACAACTTGAAAATTTTGATATTAAACTTAACAAAATCCTAATAAGATATGACAATATAAGTACCATTAACTTAACTAAAAATTTAATTTAACACTCAAGATCGAAACACATTGAAATAAGATATCATTTCATAAGAGATCATATTCAAAATATTGATATAATGCTTAAATTTGTACCCACAGATAAATAACTAGCTGACATTTTCATTAAACCTCTTAATGAGGAGAGATTTAATATCATTAAAAGAGATCTAGGGATTTGCTATCACTCAGATTAGATCTCATCCTCTTTACCAAAACTAAATTGATTCAAACTCAAAACAATCAATTTTATCTACATAACCATTGATTGACATCTTTTGAAAACCTCCAGTATACTTAGTGCACTGAATAATTAATGAAACAATAATATGTTTTAGACTCATGCTCGAGTCAATTCAAATATAAATCTGAGTCGACTCATGCATGAGTCGACTCAAGTAAAAATTTGAGTCAACTCATTTATCAGGGCTCATTTTTCTAAAAGGGTTCTGTAAATCCTATTCACCTTTATCTTTCATTGTTTCTTCAAGCCATCTCTCTCCAAGCCCACATCGACTCACTCTGATTCCCATGATTCTCTCTTCAATTTGCTTTTCTGGTGAATTCGAGCTACCCCATGGCACCCAAGACCGAATCTATTGGGAGAAAGTGCCAGAGAGACTTGCGGTCAGTCGAGAAAAGGGCGAAGTATCGATAAGAGGCTTCTGAAGAACCGTCTGCTCCTTCCCACTCTCCTCCCCCTCTTCCTCAACTGTTCATGGCTATGAGAGTTGTCACAACTAGGAGAAAGGTAGATTTTGGATTTTTGGATGATAAGCATTTCTGGATTAGCAATTGGATACGACGGCAAGGTTGGAAAAGGATGTGCTCTTTTGAGGTACCAACTTATCCAAATCTTATGCGAGAGTTCTTTGAAAATTTAAGGGGTAATGAAAAATCTATTGAGTCAATGGTAAAGGGGGTGCAGATTTCTTTATCTGAGAGAAAACTAGGGCAAATCTTGAAAATGCCTAGGATAGGAATCTGGTACCTAAATTTAGATGATAAAACTGAAGCTTTAAAATGTATATTGGAGAGGAAAATTGTATCAAATATTGAGCAAGTAATTGCAAATCAGTAATCTGTGGAGTTGAGGCTACTGTACAGCATAGTCAGCCTCATATTCTTCTCTAAAATAGGGTGTCAAGATTGGGTTGCTAAGAGAGAGCTGGTAGTAATGCTCTACTTGATTCAAGGGACTACAATGAACCTAACCTCAATGATGCTTCAACAAACCAAGGATGTGGCAAATAGATCAAAAGCTTGTCTCCCATACGGCATGGTATTTATTTTAATTTTCAAAGATTTTCAAATTGATCTTGAGGGAGAAGACTTCAGAGAACTCATGTGTACTAACTATTTTAATGCCAAGATCTTGCATCGCATGAAGATTCATAAGGTTCAAGGTAGATGGATTCGAATGGAGTCAAGACAGGAGTAGGCCAGAGGAGAAGTTGAGGGTGAACAGAGCACTTAGATGATTTTGAGCCATATGGACCATCCTCTCCTCCTTTTTCAGCTACTGCAGCTAGCTCACTATCAGTAGAAGGCCCCTCTTCAGCACCTCCTCCAGTAGTACCATAGTATTTCCCAGCTCTAGCCTCTCCCTACACACCCTCCATGCATTATAATGAAAGGGGTGTAGAACAGGCTATGGAGAGGGTGATGAAGAAAATGGAAGAGTTATTTACTAATTTTCAGCAGCAGGTCACTCAGAGTCTTGAGGAGCAAAGAGTTTCATCTAAGGGATAGTTTGAGCATCTTAGTCAGCAGATCAATATCTTGTCCTAAAGGTTGGAAATTTTAGAAAATACTCAATGTAAGACACTTGATTTATCTCAGCAAGTTGAGCATTTGAATGTGGAGGCTGCCAGAATTGCAAGAAGAGTTGAGGAAATTATCATTTCACAACACGACAGCATAAAGATTGTCATCACTACTATTCGAAGGGTTGAGGTGCAGATTGATCAGTTCATGGCTTGGATATCCCCACCTACTATTCAACCTAGACCCTCCTCCAGTTAGCCTCACTCATCCACTGTTAGACCCCTCCTTCAGTGCCTCTGTTAGACCTAGCACTGGCTTTCCTCCTATCTACCCTGAGCCCTTTGCAAGGACCTAAAGCAAGAGATCGGCACCCTCTTCCTCATCCTCTGAACCCATCATCGAGTTTCCATCAGATGAGGAGTAGCTTTCTTAGGGTTAGAAATTAAGTATGTCTTTTAGTCTTTTATGTTTGTTTTGAATGTCATCAAGTATTGTATTGTTTGAATGACATCTTTTTGTAAACAATATAAATATGTTATTTGTGTTTATATTTGTATTAGTCCTTAATCATGTGTTGCTGATAGCCTTGTGTATTGCTTAAAGTCCCTTTTTGTAAAGCCATATACATATATAAAATGTAATAGTTACTTCTTCAATGCAATGCACTTTTGCTTTATTGTCATTGTGCCTCATTGCTTGATTTTGATGATGACAAAAAGGAAGAGAAAAGAAGAGATAAAGAAAATGAATCATGAAAAACTTTGGAATAATAAAAAAGAGCTATAATGCGAAATGAATAATGAAAAAACTTTGGATTAAAAACTTTAAAATTTTAAGAGTTTTAAAAATCTCTAAGAGCCTAAATTAAGGGGGAGCACTCCTTGAGGGAGAGAAAAGTGCTTAATTTTTGCAAATCATACTTAATTATATAGAACTAGTATCATAATTAAGTTCCTATAAATCCACTCATACTCTATATCTAGTTTAATTTGAGTAAAATTTGAGTTATTCTGATGCATATGCTCAATATTTTGTCATCATAAAAAATGAGAAGATTGTTGACCCCAAGGATAATTTTGATGATGATCAAATATTAAAGTATAGAGGGATACTAATATCTTTTGAGTTTTTTTTAAGAATATTCTTGTAGATACAAAGCACCATTGAAATGGGTTGAAATAAAATGAGAACACCTTGAGCCAATGAGATATGAGTTGGAGTCGAATTTCATGCAAAAAGATCATTTGAAGGAGATTGAGTCAACTTAAGATGGAATTGAGTCGACTCTGGCATGTTTTGAAAATAGCATGCAGGAGTGGCATGGTATCGAGACGACTCAAAATAAGTCGAGTCGACTCAGTCTCAGAGACTCAAAATATTTTCGAGTCGACTCGAAATAGAATCGAGTTGACTCAAAAATATTTTGAGTTGACTCAGTCTCAGAGAACAGAGAGTAACTTTCTACGGTCTGAGATTGAGTCGACTCAAAATATTTTTGAGTCAACTCGAAATAGAACCGAGTTGACTCGAAAAAAATCGAGATGACTCAGTCTCAGAGGACAAGAATTATAAAAAGCCATATTTCTATCGTCTAAGATCAAGCCAACTCAAAAACCATCCGAGTCGATTCGAAGTCAGCCCGAGTTGACTCATAAAGCTCTGACGGCTATAACAGCTAGTTCTGCAGCAGTCTTGATTTTTTACAAAACTCTTACAATGGCTATATTTCATCTCCAACGGGCAAAAATGAATAGTTTTAGACTCAAACAACATCAAACTTGATGGAAATCATTAAAATATAAAAGGAAAGGCAAGGAAACAAAAAGGGGTGACTATTTTAACTGTTCAAAGTGAAAAAGAGTGACTTTTCAATATTCATTATGTTTAAGAGAATTCACCAACTTTCAATCTACTTTCTCTTAATTTTTATGAGATCATTGAAGAAGCATTCAAGAGTCTTAACTGCAAGCATTCAAGTACTCAATAACCAAGCTTCATCGACTTCCAATCTGCTCATTAAAAGAATTTTAGTGTTCTATTATTCTTGTCTTTCATCTTTCATTATAACTAGCTTTAATTGAGATTTGAAGCTAGGGATAGGCTCATACAAGCTTGAAAATTGGATTGTAAGCCAAGAGGTGGCTTTGTGTATGTTGTGATTGGTGATCCGACATAAAACCAACTGGTTTTGGACAGTGAGCTCGAAAAAACTATCCGGCTGTAATCTTGGACAAATTATAGTGGATCTTGGAGAGTGGACATAGATCTTGGAGGCATCGGATCACTACAAAAATTATGGTGTTTGTTTTGCTGCTTGCTTGCTTTTTTGCTCATCATCTCTTTGCATTTTAGTTTACTTAATCACATAACTTTCAGCATACATTATCATTTCATTGTTTTGCAAAAACAGTATATATCTTATTTAATTTTTGAAAATTTAATTCACCCCGCCCTCCCTTCCTTCGGGTTGTCTTGCTGGGCAACACTTGTAAAATGATATATGTATTTTATTTCTTGACCTAAGTCAAATAAATAATATGCATCCAATGAATTTCTCATACGCATACATTAAATATCCACTGCTACTACTTCTTTTGTAATAATATCCCAAGCAAAATCTTTTTTTTTTGGTGGGGGGAGGGGGATGATTAATAGTTATGTATACCATGCAAAACCCACTTTGAAAATGTCACTTTTATTTCTATGTTGTTATCTATTATTATATTGTAATATCAATTAATATTTACTATTTTTAATTTCAAATAATTTATGATAAATAATATTTTTTATAACTATCATAAGAGCCAATAACAAATCCAGTAGGAGCCCTTTATAGTATGAAAATTCTCTTATTGAGACCTTGCTTTTATTTTTGGTGAGCCTTGCCCAACAATTTAGGGAGCAAGTTTAGGGAGTTCTCTGGGTTGGAGTAGGAACAAAATAACCATTGACAGGTGGCAACCAAGTCCTATACAGATCTATCGGATGTAACCTGAGTGAAAGATTTATCAATCTAAATCCAACCTATTTATAACCTATTTATTAAATAGATAACAAATTCAGAGCCAAATTCAGTTTATTTATGAAATACATAATCCAATCCAACCTGTATATTCTATTTATTAAATAGGTTGAATCAAATTAAATGGGATAACCAGGTTATATATGGTTTTAACAGATCAAATGGATTTAAATGGATTAAAAAAGTTAAGCTAGTTAGATTAAATGGAACAGAAATAGATTAAGCAAGTTCAAATGAATTAAACAAATTTTAAATATAGGTCAGATCATGACTCGACCCAGTTACTAAATGGGTCAAAATGGGTTTAATAAATCAAAGGTGTAAACTTGAACCCAACCTATTTAATTAACAAGTCTAGGGAGGTTAATCTATTTATGACCTAAACTCATTTATATCAAACTTGAAACTGCTTAAAATAGGCTGTTTGTAGATCTAATTGATGGGTCAGTTATAAAATTGCTACAAATAGCCATTGTAATAGTTTTGGAGAGATCCAACTTTTATACATATCAACAATAACGAATATTTGAATAACATCATTGTTTGATTTTTTTTCTTTTATTATAGCAGTTGTTGCATGATGGGAGCAATAGCGCTTGTTTGGCATGTGCTTTGTCCTAAATAGAAAACTAAAATTTATATATTAGTTTTTCTCTACAATATTTATAGAACCTAAAGAATTAATTTTTTATTGAGTGACAAGAGATTTGTGAGAGTTTTGCATAACAAAATCCACTTAGTTCTTTGCAAGAGAATATCAAATTTATTTTTTTGTAAAATGATATATGTTAAGGGCTTTTCAAGTAATTTTATTCCTAGATCGAAGTCAAATAAAGAATATGCATCTAATAAATATCTCATACACATATATTAAATATCCACTACATTATGTAGACTATTACCTCTTTTGTGCTATATTCTAGGCAAAATTATTGGAAGAAAAAGGTTTTAATCTTTTCTTTGGGCGAAATTAATAATTAGGCATGCTTCATCCAAAATGCATTTTGAAAATGTCATTTTTATTTTTAAGTTGTCATCTATTATTTTATTATAATATCGATATAATAACAACTATTTTAATTTCAAATAATTTATGATAAATAATAATCATTATATCTATTGTAATGCCCAATAAACAAATTCGGTAGGAGCCCATTATAGTATGAAAATTCCCAGAAATGATGGGTGATATTTGAGTTGGTTTCGACTTTATTATTATTACTAGCAAGTAACCCATGCTATGTGGTAGATTTAATTAAATAATAGAAAAAGTCAGTAGGAAGGTAAGGATAAGCAAAATTTATAACTATATTGAACATTAGATAATGAAAAAAATGCTGATAAATTTATTTGAAATGATTATTAAGGAGCTATCATATCTAGTTGTAGATGATATCTAGATACAAAACAGCTATTTTTTCTTACAAAAATATAATTACAATTAACACTTTTTTATTTAGATGCAGACGATATTTACATGATATCTAATTTGTTTGAAATGATCATTCAATGAACAAATTGCTATTAGTCTTTAGGATTATTCGTTTAAATCTATCCATGAGGTTATTAACCATAAATTGATCCCCCACAAAATACCAAAATAGTATATTAATTTATTAAATACTTATAGACAAACTATAGCTTGTCCTTATCAAATATATCTGTTTAACAACCCATCGAAAAAAAAGTGACTTGTGCAAATCCAATAATCCACTATAACAAATTGCCAAACAAAAAAAAAACAAAGGGGGGGAGAGAGAGAGAGAGAGAAAAGAAACTCATCAATATTCTACAATATATCAATAAGTTTGTCTGAGATGATCATGGAAAAGCCAATATTATATCTAGCTATAGATGGTATCTAGCAAGTTCATATGTCTAGGGTATTTGTCTCATGTTCTAAATAGCCCTCAAAGTCTCGACCTTTTTTTAAGAAAAGTTAAAGATGTTCTTGTCCAAAAGTATCCATTATCGATTAATGGACCTATCTATCATCTTGATAACCCAACATGTGTTTTGCTAGAGTACTTATTTTTTTTACCATCTTTTGTGAGAAAACTTAAAACAATTATATCTATTGTTTTGTGTAAGGATGCAAGAAAAAGTAAAAGAGAAAATAGCAAACAGCTAGTTATAATTTATATAATTTTTATTATGAAGAGTTGTGAGAGTGGGTGAGATTATAATCAGAAAAATTTGACTATTATCAAACTATCAAATCAATTAAAGTTCTTAACAGAGTTGTTAAATCACCATTGGATCAATGTTCCTAATTTTGTATGGAGAAATAGGGGAAGAGGGGGGGATTGAGGGAGTATCTAAAGGGATAAGGGATGGATAGGGATGCATATGGCATCCTCTTGCCTCATTGTGATGTAGATGCAAAATAATAATAATAATAATAATAAAATAAAAAATAAAAGGAAGAAGGAAGAGGGGAGGACCAATATAGTGGTTCATCCAAGATTGGGTCAAAAAAAAAAAAAAGATTGACACATGGCATGGCTAATATGGATACTTGGCGGTCTAGAAAAGTTTTGGATTCTTGTTTAGTGTATTGTATATATTTTTAATACTCTAATTTACTTTTGAACTCCAGTTGCCGTACCGTCAACTAAAAAAATAAAAGAAAAAAAGAGAACTTGTTAGCATCTCCCAATCATGATCATATATAAATCTTGCAATGGTCATGATTGCATAAGCTTGTTGCTGTAAAGATGACAGAACTGCATAGGACATGTGCAATCATGACAATCATATAAAATGAAAGATCTTTAAATTAAAATATAACTAAATAATTCAATAAATTAAGTACAAGTAAATTTAATTTAATATAATGTATCTAAGAGATAAGAAAATGGGGGGATGGGGAAGAGATATGCGTACGGAGAGATAGGGATACAAAGGGGAGAGGGATGGGTCTAAGAGATATATGTATGGAGGGATAGGGAGAGAGAAGAGGGGGGATGGAGGGAGGGATGGGACGTGTATGGTGAGAGGATGCCTCTAGCCATGCCATAGATAGGAGAAAATGAAATGAAATGAAGGAGGGAGAGGGGAGGACTGGTATAGCCCAAGGGTTTGCCCTAGCTTTGAGAAAAAAAAGTGTTGACACATAGCTAATATCTGATAATGCCTTGGCTTAGGAGAGCTTTGGACTCTCCTTTAGTATATAGTGTATAGATTTGCTAAAGAGCTTTGGACTCTCCTTTAGTATATAGTGTATAAATTTGCTAAGGAGCATAAAATATCTTGGCAAAAACGAAGTATACTAGTATCTAGCATGACTTCCTTAATAGTACTAAATCATTTTAATAGTCTTAGACCACCTAGCTATAATATAAACACAATATAGGTGCAATGTGATATTAGATGTTCTAAAAGGTAGTGGAGCCCACGAGCTCTTATAGCACATGTGCAATATACTATCATTTGAAATGGATGTAATACCCTAACCCATCTGGGCTTATTAATGGACTAGGCCTAGTCCACTTGACCGGCCAAGCCACTAGAAATGGGCCCAAAAGGACTCCGCATGAAGTTTAAAGCATGACACAAAAAAAAAACTAAAGGAAAACTATGCACAAAGTTTATCAACGGGAGTCTTCCTCCTTGATAGACTCCCGATCAGAGTCAGAAATCGAAATCGGGAGGAAATCTAACTCTTCCCTATGGCTCTATTTAGTACATCGAGATCTCTCTTCCACCTTCCCATCAGAAATCTCGATCTTGGAGGGGATCTTGTTAGAGTTTTACTTGTGAAAGCCCATCACCGTGTCACCAGATTTCAGCCTGGGCACCATTAGATATAAGGTAAGGATCCATCTACCTTTGAGTTAATCCATTTCCACACCCTCTTTAACTCCTAAAGCATGGTTTGTCTTTGGCTATCACCAGAATTTTAGATGAGAATAGAGAACCTTTGTGGTTCTTTGTTTTTTCCCATCTTCTTCTCCTTTTCTAATGTTGTTCGATGTGACCAATCATTGGATCAGAAACCACCACCTGCACCATTAAGATCCCAACCAACACTGGTGGAAGAGAAGAAAGAAAAAAGAAAAAAAGGAAAAGACAAAAAAAAAAAAGAAAGAGAGAGAGTTTTCTTACTCATCCCTCTCTCCCTTCCCTCTCTCTTCACAGCTTTCTCCAATTTCCCTCTCTAATTTCTCTCTATATATTTCTCTCTTTAGATTGTTTTCTCTCTCGTATGATTTTTTGGATCTTTAAGATTGATCCTGGTAAAGGGGTCCTAACCCATGATTGTCAGGCGGCATGCCAGCACCCGCTTTAACTAGATCGGATTCTACTAGATTCCATCACTTATGATTTCTATTGAATTATCTGTATACTAGTTCAATCATAATTTGATGAAATTATCTTGATCATATCAATTGAGATGCCAAGCAATATCACTTGGTCAACTTTGTTCCATTCTCTTAATTTCTCTCTCTTCTTTTCCATCACTTTCTCTCTACTTGATCTATGAACCCAATGGTCTCGAGCCTTATTGCTTTGAATTTGAATTGATCAGATAGAGAAACTTCAAGCTATCCTATTGATTGAGCAATATGCCCACACTATATGAGTCTTTGTCAAACAGCACAAGATCTAATTTTTTTGATCTCTATCGAATCCATGTATCTTAAGAGATTTTGATTCAATGAAGTTATTTGATTAAACTAACCTCTAATCGTCGGGCAACATATATACCGACCTCCACCTCAACTCTTGTTGGACACTACTAATTTGACCATACTCGATCTATGTTAAGCCACTTATATAATAGTATGATCATAATCGAATAAAGTTAGATGACTGAACCAACCTGAATCATTGAATGTGGCTGTCTGTGAATCCTATCTTTCTTGATTATCCATATCTTTTCTAATTATTGGACTCAATTCTATATAGGAGTGTAGTTATCTTAACAAAAAAATATCCAATAGCATGATACTACAATATGATCTATTAACTAAAGATTTCAAAAAAAAATATTTTGTAATTATTTGGATTTGTTGAAATATGTGTAAGATAAGTAATACTTCATTTTTTTCTAAATTCATCAATAAATTCTATAGTATATATATCATTGAATTTTGAATCATATTAATTCTGATTTATGAATATGAAATATAATATTTATTTATTGAATTTATTATAGAATACTATTTAATTTATTATCGAATGTATTGATTCGATTTTGGATTATGATCGATTGATTTCGATTTTGGATAATTTTGCATATGTTTGATTTAAAATATGAAATCGATTATATATATATAAAAAAGAGATTTGATTTGAGATAGATTTTGGATCGCAATCTATGTATCAAAGTCCTACTGTACGGGTTGTGCACTGATACATCAATATTCTATCAGTGGAGATTATGCACTAACATATCGATAACCTATCTGTAGAGATTGTGCATTGATATATCGACATTCTAGCAATGCAAATTATGTGCTGGTATATCAATACCCTACCAATAGGGTTGTGTGCTTGTATATTGATACCCTGCTAGTTGGATTGTATGCAGATATATCAATATTCTGTTAGTGAGAATTATATGTTAGCATATTGATATACTAGTAGAAGTTATATGCTAGCACTTTGATTATTCTGAGCTCATTTTGACCTAGCCATAGAGTATAAGTGTCGTCATAATTCATAGTTGTCGATGTGAACCGGATATTTTGAAATAAATTAATTTATGAATGAAAATAAATTTTGAAAGATTGAATTTGTATACATTTTATTTTGATAGTGTAATATATTTTGAATTAGATTTTGAATTAATATACTTCGCATGTTTATTTTTAGTATATTATTATTACTTGATTTATCTAATTAAAATATCCAATGAGTTGTTGAGTTTATTATTTTATATTTTATTATTTTTATAAATTTTGAGAACTAACATAATATGAAATTATACTCAAAAAAGTGATTAGAGGCGGATCTTCAATATTTTTATTTTAGATTGAAAATTTTAGTAAAATTTGAAGTAAAATCTTTTAAATATTATTAGATTTTATGAAAAATTAAAGTTCAAATTTTAATTATTTAAAAATATATTTATTTTTTAAATTTATTATGCTATCTATTTTATGATATCATGAGAAAATGCCTTGCATGCTTATAAGAAATATTTTTTATGAATATGCAATAGTTACCACAACTCCTAGATTGCGATCTCGGATCAGGGGCATGATAATAGATGACTCTAGACAAAGGAGCATGAAGGAAAAAATCAGGCTAGAGAACAAAAAAAACCAAACTAGAGAATCCCAGCTGGCAGAAGTTGGTCTCCTCTAGTAAATTACCTAGTTGGGTTATACAAAAATGTTTTGATAGCACAATTTGTTGAGTACATGGTGTGAAGTTGACAAAGAACCAGGGCAGCAAGTGGTAAAACTTTAATTCTTACCAGAGATAGAATCAATTAATCTGACACAAATTTCACACAAGACCTTACACATCCTAATGAAATATAAATGAAGAAAGCAATTTGCCTCTTCCAAACAACAGTAGCTTTCTATTTGTGCATACAGAAGGTATCATGATGCATAGGATTTTTATATAGTCATGTGATTCAATAGGATGCCGTCTTGTTTATGTAACAAATAAAAACTAAATCAAGCTAGTTTAAATATACTTCAGAGCAACAAGCATAATTCCTTGTTAACCGAAATAACATATGCACTAAAGCTCTCACAAGCATCAAATGAAACTAAAGTAAACGGTACAACAAGGTGAACCAATTCTCTGTTTTGTTCCGTGATCATCAACTGATGCTCTCATGGTTGGCCGAGAAGAGATGGTCTGTAGAAGCTTTGTGCAATCTCAATCCGTTCACGAGGATCATTCATGGTTTCATCTCTTAATGCTTGAAGAATGGCCTGTGTAGAAACTTCCCTGCAGATCCCAAATCAATTATCATATGAGCCATGCCTACAACAATCAACTCCATCAGGAAAACAGAAATTATTCAGATCCTAATGGCAATATAATGTTATCTTCTTCCATCATTTGTTGAGGGTATGTATTCTTGTATTGTAGAAAAACGAAAGCAGTGCATGTCCTCTCATGACCTGCTAGCTGAGGAGGCCAAAGAGCAGGATGGACATACATGTGACAACCAGCCAATCAAAATGCTTATTACATTGGTATCTCATGTGGATGGCTCAAGGTGCTAAAGGTGTTTCCTTCATTTGTAGTTATAAGAGCTAGGATAGAGATCCCATAAAGTTACTATTGATGTAAGCCATCTTACAAATCCTATTAATTACCAAAAAAAAATTTGAAAAGAGAAGCAGGGAAAGATGGAGCCCAACCTTTTTATTAGAATTCTGTGAAGTGTTTTAAGGATGGGGCACAGCTCAACTGGAGCAACGGGCTTGTTTTCTTCAGGATGCAGCACACTTAAGCTGGGCTGACTAAGAAGCTCATAGAATGCATCAACTGCAGAGACACCCTGCATGAAAAAACAGAAGAATGTGAGTTTGTACAAAGGCATCAAATACAAAATAGTGCTAAATCATGTGAGATACTTAGTTCTAGTTTAGTGGAGCAAGTAAAATGTCTATTGGTTTAGCACCAGTTCAGCAAATTGAGATGAGTCAAAAGTGATTGAGTGCAAATATCTCTGCTGATTATGACAATACTAAGGTACCAGGATCGAGAGGCTAACCTGAATCATCCCTTTCCCCTTGATGCTATCACCCATATCAGGACTTAGTTCCCCTTTCGCTAGCATCTGGCCGTACCATGCATTGCGACCTTTTAAAAGGGTTACATAGGTATCAGCTAGTAATGGGCCAGCAAGTTTCTCTGGCTGCTCTGACAAGAGATGAGTAATAAATATCATCTCAGAAGTGCAGTGGGCAAAGTACACTGATTTGCTTGTTGCACTCTCATTTGTCAGAGCTGCTACCATTCCTGAAGAAGCAAAACTAAATTCACATAAGCATGATTCCAGGAAGAGATTAAAATGACCATCTTAAATAGGATAGATAAATTAACATGCAGTCATGAAAAGTAAGGGCCTTTTTGATATCACTTCTTTCACTTTTTTTTATTTTTAAAAGTGAAAACACAAAAGCCAATGCCGGAAATATATTAGGTTCCCTTTTTTTTTTTATTTTTTATTTTTAAAAGTAACCTCCATAATTTATTGAAAAAATGGAAGTGAAAAAATTTTCCTTTCACTATTTTTAAAAACAACCTTTTGAGCCATGAGATCAAATCAAGCCTTAGCTCTCATAATTTATTTCTGCCCTTGGCGACTACCACCTTGCCGCCTCCACCCACACTTGTTTCACCAAGAAGTTCCTCCTTCCCTCCCTCCCGCCTCCACTGCACCATCCTCCCAATCAACAGTGCTTCTCTGGCATCAACTGTGTCATCAACAACAACAACATGCCACATTGCAGTGGTGAGAGGGACCAGGAAGTATGTGAACATCTAGGGCTACGCTACCTCACCAACAATTGTTTGGCAGGTATCCATGAGATGGACTATATGGAATCGCTAATGCAGTTCATGGTATATCTTACATATCCTCCACCATCTGATGATCACCAGCGGCTGCATGCCTAACATCTACCATGGGAAAAGTATAGCAAAGGGATTTCCTATTTTGGAAAAAAAAAAAATCATGTTTTCCTATTTTTGTTGTGAAAAATGAAAAAAAAAAAAAAAAAAAAAAGCGACCAAGAGGTTTCTGTTGTCAGAACTTTCAGGAAAAAAAACAGAAACAGATTTCCTATTTTTAATTTTTTTGACAAAGAAAAGTGACAATGATGCCAAATGCATCCTAAGGGTAAGACCATATTAAAAAGCACTGAAATTATGTAAACTTGTCAACTGGTACTGAAATAATACCACCTTTTGAGCATTAACCATTATGATAACCAAAACAATATGGAGTTATAAACATGTTTAACTCCATAAATTAAGAAGTGGAAATTGAAAAATATGAACAATGAAAGAAAATTCACAAGCAGTTTCATTGCATATACCAATCACTGGGATCAAGCTGATCCAAGTGAAATATTGAACTGGTTCTGATAGAATCATTATACATTTCACAAGTAAATTTGATAGAGTAAAAGTTACATAGTATAGAGTTCATAGGTTGGATGTAGTCCAATACTATGATAAGAAGAATGAAAGTTAAATAGTCAATATATTCATGCCAAACAAATGATTCAACTAATTTGCTCTTACACCAAATTAACAGGACTATACAAAAGAGCAACATGTAACAGAACAAGAAACAGTGCTCTTTGACTGGACATCGTGAATGCATACATAAAGAATAATAACCAATACTTTTTGATATATCTTCTCATCTAGGTCTCCAATTTATTCTTATCATTGATGAATATGGTCATGTTATTCAATTTAAATTCCTTTTGGCTCTCCCCATTCTTTCTGACCTTCAACTCCTTCCTTTTGGCAATCAGTGATGGCTTCATAGACATATAATCATTCCAGCAGTGAACCTGCAGTGTTGACCGTACCATATGACCCACATGACATCACCTAGGTCCTAACTTTAGTTAGTTCTTAATGGTAAGTTATTATGATCCACACTGTTAATATTAGAGAGAGGAGAGAACAAATTTATAGGTATAACAGTAACTCCAAACATTTGTGGAACTGCAATACATCTTAGTAAGCCTGTTTTGACTCTATAACATCTTCAGTTCAGCAATTAAAGAGCATTTAAGTATCACCAACCATAAAACTTATCCAGAATTGCTTCATAATCAAATAATCCTTTTGAAGACCATTATATTTATAATATGAACATGTTTGAAGATCATGAACACAATTCTACCATAAATTCATGGACCATAACAATATAACAGCTGCTCAATTCTTGCTTTGAACAAACTATTTGACCTATATGAATTCAAGTATTTACATAGAACTTCATACATTGCAGTAGAATCACCTTATATTAGCAATCATTTTGGGAATGACCATAGACATGTACGTGTGTAAGCTCATATATCTAGTGTATCAATGTGGAGATCAAATTTTCACCATCTAAGCCTAAATATGTAACATCTCTTCATCATTCACGTTTTGTTAATTTCTTCTTCTAACAACCAGATGTTGAGAGGAATTGCAAATAAAAAACAGAGAAATAAGGACACGATTAATTTCTCATACCACCATATTCTTTGCCGTTTGTAATCCAACATCATCAGGTTTAAGTCCATCCATTTGAAAGATATATTAAACTGAGCTGTGAAAACCAATTTACTGAGTAATTTGAAAGCCATCTTATATCTAACTTTTTATGCATCTTCACGATAACCAATGTATTGTTGAACTTTTTACTATGGTTCTTATCATGCTGGCAATTTTCCCATCCTTGGTTTTACACTTTCTTCTTTTATGTGTTCCATTTCCATCATCTTTGCATTTTGCATGATCTTAATCTCTTATAACTACTTGGCTTCTGAATGATTTAGTAAAACAACTCTTTTGATGAAATTAATAGTGCCACATTTTCCCCTTGAATTAAGCATCTCACTCAGTATTTTTTTGCTTTTAAATTTTATAACGTATGCAACGCATTGCATTATATATATTGAGCAGAAATGATTTTTCCCTCAAAATCATCGTGACTGCTTCACTTAATACTAGCAGTCTAGGCTCAAATGAATGGTCAATAAACTGCTACCACAAATTTGAAAGTAGAGTATGACCATGTATGTTCAACAGTACTAAGGCTGTGCCATAGTACCAAGGTAAATAAAATACCACCACCCTTCATTTGTTGTCAGATTACCAAGATACATTAAAAATGTAGCACCAATGTAAACAAAGAACTATGATTTTACATATTAAAATCCCCTTATACCTTTAGTAATTCTTCCTTTATAGCGACCTTCCATATCATTTTTAAAATTTATATAGTTATGAAATTTTGTCATAAATTATATAATTATTCCTCAAGGATTCTACCGATAAGAGGGAGGAGTATATAGACATGCATGTGCTTTCTTGGCCAAAATAAAGTAAAATTTTGAAAAATAATCAATTAGATGGTAAGAAAGAGGACTCTGTGATATATGATGGTTTATGGTAGTTGGTGCTAAAGAAGTGCCTGCTTGTTAAATGATTACCAGATAAGGGTCATACGGACAACGGATGCATAATATAATAATCATGATCACTCAAAATTGTTTTCTAATCTCTTCTATTGTATAATTATATAAGAAGGCAAAGTAAGAAATGGGTGGAAGAGAAATATGACTACAATGCACATTCATTAATCCTAATCTTATTTTTTGCATCATGCAATATCAAGGCATACACTAATTTGGAAAGAAAAGAAAAGAAAAGAAAAACTCTTAAAACCCAATTCCAAACACAAATGAAAGTTCAGTAATTAACAAAATGGAACAAGAAGTAATAGTCTTATGCAGTAAGCTATACCCCAATTCTAACACCATAAGAAGATAATAAATTACTTTAGTGGTTCATATATCCTGATCATTGTTTTCAGTGTCATGCAAATGCCAAGACATAATTTAAATTGGGAAAAAAAATATAAGTGGAAAACTTTTGTATTTCAAACTCTAAGAGGAATAATAAAACAAAACTTTATAGAAAGAAAGAATGTGAACATATGCAGCAAGCTTTACTGCAACTAAAAGCAATGACATGAAGAGGAACTGCTATGCTGGTTCATAACTCCTCTTTTACTGTGCATTATGCAATGGTACACTTTAATGTGGGAGTAAAGGTAAAGAAAACTCTTGAAGCCTAGTACTGATTCAAAAAGGTCTATGACACAGAGTTAACAGGCCAGAAGTTTGCTAAGACAATAGAGAAAAAGTAAACATAACATTAAGCAGGCCATAACACTGTTATGGATCAACTTTTTATAGACCATTCTACACGATGACTCCTATGAAGAATTTTTTTCCACTGTCCATACAAATTTATACTATGCAACATGTTCTTACTTTGAGACTACATGCGAAACCCTCCCTGTACAGACCTTTCCTAATCTTGTTCCCATATCCAAATTATCTTATTTGTTTCTTCAAATTGGGAGTCAAAATATTATTCCAGATCATCATACCAATAGGGACTCAAAAGGCAATATCACATAGATCTTCTGAGAAGCTATATTGTAGCAACGCACAAATGATGACTTGTTGAAGTAACACTTCCCTCAGTTCTCTGTAACCCCAGATAGAGCTAAAGCATAATTTCATCTATTCTTTTGATTACTTGTGCTCAACCCCAGATAGCGCTAAAGCATAATTTCATCGGTTCTTTTGATTACTTGTGCTCAACAGCATCAGTGTATGTCTTCCTATAATCTATTCAATGACTATATTATGCACCAGAGAACTATAAAATATATGAATGCTATTGTAGTTTATTTTCTTTTTCAAACAATGAAATACTGACAAAATACTAAACTTACCAGCACCAATAGCATATACATTTTTCAGGCCACCCATAACTTCATGAGTGACAAGATCACTATTATCCCACACAATGAAATGTGGCTGCCTCAAAAACTTAGCAAGAGGTTTTCTCCACTTATCGGATCCACATATTCGAGCATTAGCATATTCCTTGTTATAAATCTCCGAAGCAATGTTTGGGCCCCCAAGATAAAGAATGTTCTCAATTGGAACTCCAGCTGCCAGGCACATATATTCAAGATTGTAAGAGACAAGAAGACAAACTAAAGACTCAAATGGGGATAATATCTTAAAATTTACAAGATGTGAAACCGTATTTCTGGATAAAGGAAAAAAATATTTGAGAAAAAAGAATAAATAGATGTTTTTAAAGAGATTTATTTCTTTAAAGCAAATTAGTGATGAATTTTACTTATGGAAAAAGGACCCAACAAATACAATTTTGAGATTAAAAAAACAGGATGACCATCAGACAGGAACAGTTGTGAAGGGTCATCTATATTTTTTTTAATATCAAAAAAAAAATGATATCATCTACTTCTTTTCCTTACCACACAGATAACAACATAAGACATCACAATTGAAAATTCTAATTTATTTTAACAACATAACATGTGAAATCAGAGGTGGCACCACCATTTAGTTCAAAACAGAAAAAAGGAAAGAAAAAGGAAATAGGGTGAAAACAAAGCTGTATGGATATTGTACTTTGTTTTCCTGTCTGGAGATAAGGTATATAAACTGTAACTAAGTTATAAAAATACAACAACAATGGTGAACTCATGTTTCATAACTATATCCAGTTTGTGGATTTAAAGGAAAAAGAATGTTCTCTTCTAATATTTTGCACTTATAATGCATCCTAGAATACCAATAATTTTGCAATACATCTCTGTTCAATCAAATAAATTGTTTGTGTCAAAGAACAGCCATAAAGATGAGACATAAATCAAGACACACAACTTTGAACAATTGAAGGCCTACATCTGCGTAGTTCCATAGTTTTGCTATCTTATTCTTGGCAGTTACAACTTGCTCACTTACAACTAACTGGGGACTCAACAAGTGGCAAAGCTAACAATCTAAAACTCCTTGCATGATGATTGTAAGCTAGTGGAAAAGAGCAAGAGTACATACTTGCACATCTGATCATCTGTGTGGGCGTTACTATCCTTGGTACTGGATCTAAAGCCGCCTCAATACCCTTCGCCAGAGAGATTATAATTGGAACAGTGATTCTCTCCTTCCAGTATCTATTGATCTCCTCAAACACTTCACGGGTCTCTGTGGAAGGCAAACCATTCACAACGATATCAGCATCCCATACTGCCTCCTGCAAATTAGTCACAACCTTCAGCGGGCAGAGCGGTGTGTCAATCATGTTCAAGCAGAAACCATCCCTTAAGATCTCATCTGCATACAGTGTCCGGTCCCCAAGCCTGCCTTCAACATATTTCAAGTAAGCACACCGTCGAATCAGACGCCTCAAAACATCCTCCCTAGAATTGATTACCTCAAATAGATGCTCTGCTGTGGACCTGTCAACCGATCTCCCAGCCCGTCTCCATATTCTAATCTGAACCTTCTCACGAAAATGACCATAAGCATCTTGCAAGAGAGCAGCAAAAACACTGCCCCAGGCACCAGCCCCTATACCCACAATCTTTAACAGATCTCCATCGGACTTGCCGAGAAGGCGACGGAGCTCATCCAGCCTTTCTTCAGCACCACTGGAGTTGTGAATAGATCCATTAACCTGAAGAGAACCATGATCCCTTTCCACACTGCCAACCATCTTGTTCCAAGCAGAACACCCTGAAATCTCCCAAGTTTGAAATTCCTTATATGTTCCCAATACTCAAATTCTCTGAATCATAGGACAAACAATTTAACAATTCATCCAACAATACTAAGTTTCAATACTTCTAACAGTTTTCAGCGAAACGCAGTTCTCTAATTCTTTGGCTACCAACAAAAAAAAAAAAACTTTATGCCTCTCCCTAGATATCAGAATTTCTTCAGCTTTCACTGATTTTGTAAACAAAAAAAAGAAAAAAAACCAAAGTTGATGCCTCTCCTACCAACCAGAACTCCAAAATTCTATAATTCAAGATCCTGGACGATACAATCTGCCTCAGAACCCTCACAAAGACCCAAAAAGCTGTCGTTTTTGCTACAAATAGTACCAAATTCCTCTTCAAAAAACCAATCTTTCTCCAAGAGGTCGACTCCAAAACACTCAAACTTGTCCTATCTACCTCTTAACTCCTGCCAGATCAAGAGATAAAGCCCGCAAGTAAACTCAAAGCATACCTTTGTGATTGCCGCTGGAGTTCTGGTCATCTACTCCAACCAATATTAAAACACCCAGATTTCGTGTCGGAGACTCCAAAGCCGGCACTGCCCACGTGATCTGCTATAATCCTTTCACCCAAAGCCCACAGTAACAAGAGAAGGAGCTGGTTGAGCAGTAGACGGGCGGTTGGGCTCCTTCAAGCTCTCTTAGGCACAGGGGAAGGATGGGAACAGCGCCTGAGATTTGAAGGCCGAAGTTTCGATACGGAAATGGGGAAGATGCGAGAGAGGAGTAGGAGAGTGAAGGGTTGGGCTTTTGGAGGGGTCTGGTAAAGCTGTTATGATTTGGAATTGGGTGTGGCATTAAAGACTTGTGATGTTGCCAGCTTCCCAACGGCCATAAATAGGGTGGCCCTCTTGTTGTAGGTGCAGGAGTTTCTAAGCGCGGATACTCGCGCACACAGGAAAAAAAAAAAAAAAGTCTCGCAAAGGCTCGTTTTGTTTGACGGCCGTCCATCGCTTGACCACAATCTTAAGCCTCCATATTACATGCATCACGTTCAATTGGACCGTGTCAAATCCTATGAATAACACGCCATGCTATGCTCCATATTTCACCAATTTCCGGTTGCATAGTATCTACCGTGTATATGCTTCAAGATTTGCCTTATTCATTTACACTTGATGCATACAATAATTTCTCGTAGTCTCGAAGCACTGCACAGCATTCTGCGGTGCAAATCGGATACCACAAAGAGCCCATATTTTTGTTGATATTAGACATTTGGCAGGATTTCAAAGTGACAATGTGGCAGCTGGCACTAAATGTGTTTTTGCATGGATTTTTGCATGACCGCTTGTTTGTTTTTTCATGAGATGTGAACATGATATAAGTGCACATGTGGCATCTCTGGTGTGAGTTTTAGATCATTTCTAATTCTGGATTGAAGTGGAGAGATCCAGCTCTAAATCATGGATTATTCATGTAGGCTTGCAACGAAATAGAGCCCACCATCCATTACAGGGCCGGTCCTGACATTTTTTTAGACCTAGGGCTAAATGAAAAAATGGGACCTTCTCTATTAAAAATTAACATACTTTAAATATTAATTATCATTAAAAAATTAATCTACGTGCAATAATTTTCTATAGATATATTCGTTAAGCAGTGTATAAAACCCATTATTAATCTATTTAATTATTTTTCTTGTTATAATATTATAGAAAATCATCCTTGCACCCTATTGGAACATCAATACAAGGTCTAGGCCTGGGGCCTGGGGCGGTCGCCCAATTTGACCTGCCCCAGGGCCGGCCCTAATCCATTATGGTCTCTTGTCAATCATGGGCCATTCAGTAACATAGAGACAGTGATGCGGAACTAGGCTTCTGTAATGCAACATCCAAACTCATTAAATGTGTCAATGTGATAAATTTAATTAATCCTTTGAGAATACAGTTTTGGATACGTCATGGCACAAATTTAATGCATGAACATGCTAGAACTTATTGATTCTTGTAACTTTATTATTTTTTTTTTTTGGGTAGGAGTAACTTTTTCGAATATATGCATGCAGCACTCACTGCTTACAGAAAAGTGAAATTACTATGAAAGACCTAGAAGAGGGGTTTCCTGGTCTAGTTACACATGTTTGGACTCTGAATTCCTCGTATAGCAGAATGCTGTGCTGCAGTATACAGTATGAGGCATCCCATCATGACAACAATCACATTGGTGGCCAAGCGACTCATCTTGCAAAAAGCTATCTGATAAGCAACTTTTATGGAATGGAGAACAGCATTAAGGATCATCTGGGCTATTTCTTGCTTTTTGAGATTGGTCCTATCAAACTGTCCTTGCTAATTTGCAGTGTTTTGATGAAAATTTTGGCTGGCAGAGATCAACGCACGGCAATATGAGCCCATTTATGTTGATAACGTGGATCATTAAGGGAATAATCTAGTCTCTTGGAAGTGATTGGTTAAGTAATGTATTTTGATGCCATCATTCTGGGACTGATCTGGCAATACAGAGAGTCTCAAACACTATGAGCTTGTTTTCAACGGTATTCCAAGAAAAAATATTGGCAGTCTGGTATTTACAAATAGATCTAGGAATTAGTATAAATACTGTGACAATTTGATACTTGAAAACATATCCAAAAAAAATATTGCTAAAAGAAATACTCTTTGCATGGCGCTTTCCTTGGCATCCTAAGGATGGGCATGCTAGAAAACTGATTTGACAAGTCATTAAAAAAAATAAATAGATAGATGCATGGGCATTCTACCGACGTTAATGCAACTGGAGAGAGTGTGATTAAAAAGAGCAAGTATGCAAATGAGTTAAGCTACTTGCAAGTTTTTCAAACTCAACTTGACTTGGCTATTATCAAGCTCGAGTAGCTCAAATAATTTTTCGAGTTGAGCTTGAGTAGTAGGATAATCAACTTGAAAGTTGCGGGTTTATTCTAGTTTATAATATAATTTTTAATTAATATTTTTATTTATAATTTATATTAATATATATTGATTATTAGAAGGCTAAGGTTCGAATATGAGTTCGAACTCGAGCTTAAGTATGCTCAGTTGGTATTCGAGTCAAATCAAGACGATCTTGAGTTTTACATTTTCATCGAATCAAACTTAAACTTGATATATTATGGCTCAATAGATCTCGAGTTGAGTTTGGAGCCCAAATATTTCGAATCGAGTCAAGCTTGAATTTCTAGCTATTCGATTTAATTCAGCTCGATTGCATCCTAAAAAAGAGGATATGAGAGTAGCACATGTAAGTATTTTGATTTTTAAGGACTTCCGCTATCATAACATCATTGTTCAAGGAAGATGGATTGGGATGGATTGTAGATTGGGTACAATAGGAGAAATCTAAGTTAATACTATGACTAAGGTATCAGAAATTAAAGGATAAAATAAGATTCATCAATATGGACATCGAAGGGTCTTTGTTTTTAGATTATAATGTGATAATTGTAAGTGGCTCTAATTATATCATGCCCCACATAGCATAGCCGGTGGTACCATGAAGTATCGCCCATAATAACACAAAGCCTACAATATAAAATCTATATAAAATTTATACAAAAATAAAAGTCTAAAGTTTTTTTTCTATTTATTAAACAAAGATGTGTGGGTATAGAGTGCCTAAATCCAGTATTTAAATATCTAAAACTACATAATCCATAATTTTGTAGCCATAACTAAATTTATTATTAGCTTGTGACTAAGCTTGGAGCTTGTTATCATGACTTTCACTTGGTTTATCCCTTAGTGCTTCATTTTAGGTCAAATTTTTTTCACTCTTAGTAACCTTATTTATCTAAAAAGAACAAAAAAAAAAGGATGAGCTTTACAACCCAATAAATAACCATGCACTAACTTACTAGATCAAGTACCAATTTTATATAATTTATAATATCATTAGAAAATAATTTTTGTTATAAATCAAGCATTTTATAGATACAATAATATAATAACCATGACATAAAAATTTAATCATGTATGCATAAATCATGCATATTCATAAATACAGTCCAAATATATAACTTAAATATAATCTTAATTTATTAAATCATTTAGCCATGTAATTAGAGCATTTCATAATTACCACACGGTAAAATATATCATAAAATCAATCAGGTTATTGCTTATACACAAAATCATTCAAATTTCATAAATAGCTATATCATAACACAAAAACAATACTCTCAAACCAAATACTAAGGTCACTTTATATTTGTGATAGTGTCGTAATCGACTGGATATCATGGTTTGCCAAGTATTATACCTATTGGCAAGGCCATTACCAACTATTATACCTGATGTCGAGGTCACATGCCAACTATTATACTTACTAGCAAGAGTTGTACATAGTTATCTGAGAACCTATAATTTTATTCTTGAATCATATTTTCTTAAAACATATTTTTTTAATCACACATAAATAAGATATTAAGCGGCTTTATAGAGTTTGTGATCCATAAATAGTCTCTAATAATAAAACTATCATGAAATTATTTACAATAAATCAATTATTTTTGAAAATTTATAATTCATAATTGGACTCTATATATATCATCTTAGTAGCAAAATGCATTTGTTTCATAATTTGGAAATCATTCACTTATAAGTATCCATGAGACAATGCTATGAAAACATGAATTATTTCTTAATCATATGCTTGATCCTAAATTTTTAAGAAAATATAGAGCTAATCATATCAACATAATTTATATTTTCATACTTGATATAAATTGAAATTCACCGGTAACTAAAAAAATTAATAAGATTTGTATTAGGGTCAGTTACATTGATTCGTCCAAAGATTACTAGGTTTAGATGGGCAAATCAGCTACACCTATCCAAAACTATTTAACAAAATAAATAAATTTAAACTCAACTATTTAAAATTTAAATAAAAAAATAATCTCTAGGGGATCGAAATGGACTCAATCTAACTTCATACCCAAATTAGGAGAAAGAGATAGAAAAGACTGATCCAAGCAGTTGCTGTAGTCTAGGATCCTCTATTGAGGTCCATCCAATGTTACATAAAGGAAAATAGAACTTTCAAATGAGATCAATATATAGGTTAAGTAGAGAGCAAAAGATTCAATCAGGTGATGGAATCTATTATTTCTTTTTTTTTCTTTTCTTTCTCTCTCTATCTCTCTTCCCTTCTCACAAACTAATAGGAAGCATGAGGAGGCCACCCCATGGGGCTAGCAATGGCTGTGACCGATTTTTTAGCTAGGAAGGGGGCTGGCCATGTGAGTCATGGAAAGAAAAATAGAGAGCTTGATTATAAGGTGGAACAAAGGAAATGCTTTATTTTGAAATAAAGCCAGAGGGTCAGCATGGGACCATGCTCATAGTACACCACTACTATGCAGTGGTATCCAATAGGAGCACAATGACTATAGGCCACTCGGGAGTAAATGAGATAGAACCAAGGGAAAGGAAAGCAACAATGACCTAGCTTGAAGGGGAGAATTTATGCTCCTAAATAAGGTTGATGCTAATCAAAGGTTGGGGGAACTGGAGGAGGTGGAGCAGAAATGGAGTCATGAAGGAGAGATAGAAGAGTAGGATTGGATCATAATAATGGGAGTCATGAAAAGGAGGAAATAAGGTGGAGACTGGTTGACTTGCAACCTCCTCAATTTGCTTCCTAATTTAGAGAGGAAAAATCACTCACCATGGTGGAAAAACAATGAAAAAAAAAAGCGGGGGGGGGGGGGGGGGGGGGGACAAGGCTCTAATGTTTTTACATGCCATTTTCCTCTTCAAGGCAAAAGATCATGCTCACTTTCCCCTTCTTTTCTGTTTCTATTTCTTTTTTTCTTTTTGGGTGGTGTCACCATCACATTTTATCCAGTCAAAAAATCAAATTCTCATAAATTAACTACTAAGATGGGGGCTATTACTCATTTTAGATACTTATTCTTACTATTATATGCTGTATACCCTACTATTGACATAGTAAATAGTACTATTATACCTCTTATATCATTAGTAGGAAGATGGATGCTACTAAGTTTGGACAAATGTCTTTACTATTATATGCCATTGCCCACTATTGCTATGCATGGTAGATAATACTATCATTCTGCTCACTTTTTAGATAGTACGTTTATCCCTCTCACATTATGGTGGACCACTATCTTTGGACTCCTCCATTGATAGTCTTACCTTAAGTCAATAGCATTCTCAATACCTTGGCCTGCAACCTTTTTTTGTGTATTGGTCTTCAAATCATAATTGGTCTAGATGAATATGTAGAAAATCTTAATCTGAATGCAGAAAACTATCATACCTTCAGCTATTGTTGTTCAAGTCCCAGATGAATCAACGATTAAAAGCTTGCAATGATCAGCAACCTGCAATCACAAGAAAATCAATTCTGAATATTCCTTATTGTCAATAAGCAATACCTTGGTTTTTCTGACCCTAATCCGAGTATTTTCGATGGAGAGGATCTCACAAGCTCTTGAATAGACAAAGGACCAAATCCGTAGAAGCCCATTTATAACATGCCTCACCCATCAGAAACAGTATCTGAATCAGCCATAAAGATTAGAAGATGGATTGTATTCATAATGGTTGTATTAGGCTCAACTTTATTGAACCATCTAATATATTTCTTTCACTCTATCAGAGATTTATCTTTAGTCAGAGTTCAGATCAATTAAAATATATAAAATAAATCTGGATGCGTGTTAGTGTGGACCACATCCGGATGGGTTTAATAAGAGAAATCACAATATTCTCCCACTTAGCCCAACCTAACAAAGTATCTTCTTTTTAATTATTTAAAGCATTTCTAAAACTTTTAATAAAATTTTATCTGGATCTGATAATTGAAAAACTGGTGTGGCCATATTTAAAAAATTTAATTTTTCTATAGGATATATACTGTATACTTGATTATAAAATAATCATCAATACGAATCATGATGGCAAATATGTTATGAATCAATACACATGACCTTACATATATCACAATACCAATGACACCTCACAACTAAGTTCTTTATATGGAACTTTACTTTATGAATAGATAAAACTTTATGCATATTTCTTAGTCATCTTTATATCATACGGTAAATAGCTGATCAGTATAAAATAAATTAAACTTTATCATAAAATCTAATATAATGACTTTATATATAGTATCCAATACATATCATAAAATAAGCTATATCACATATGATCCACTTGATGCACAAAATTTCAGAAATGATTCTTTTAGTCAGTGGATCTACAATTATCAGCTTTTCTTTAATATATTTTACAGACACTATGTTCTCCTTTATTCTTTTACGAAGAGCAAAATATTTAATATCTATATGCTTGCAAGCATATGTATTCTTTGTATTATAAGAGAATCTTACTGTAAAATTATCATAGTATTTCTTTATTGATCTGCTGATAGAGTCAACCACTCTAAGTCCTATGATAAAATTCTA
Source organism: Elaeis guineensis (assembly GCF_000442705.2). Taxonomy (NCBI): domain Eukaryota; kingdom Viridiplantae; phylum Streptophyta; class Magnoliopsida; order Arecales; family Arecaceae; genus Elaeis; species Elaeis guineensis. Next base: position 34,553,641 of record NC_025997.2, on the reverse strand, counting down.
CAATCTTAAAGCTTGTGAAGAGTCTCATATAGGCAGTACTTTGCTTCCATAATAGATATAGTAAACAAAATCATATTTTACATACATCCCTAATATAACACTTCCTGTAAATAGAAAGATATATCGGTAAAAGACTTTCTACTATTGGTGCATCCAGTAAAGTGTAAATCCTAATAGCCTATTACTTTATAATGATGAGATCGATTGTATGTAAGTATGTAAACTTTTATACCCTATGAGTAATATTTAATTTTCTTTGCAACTTTCTTATGCTCCACTTCTAGATCATGTTAATAATGTCCAAATATCAATGCAATATAACCAAAATTAGATCCATATAAATATGTACATGGGCTCTCAACATCAGATGCATAGGTTATGAACCTTATTTTCTTTATCTTTATCTTAATTCTTGAATATTAAGTTTTATTGAATTTATCACTTTTTACAATATGAGCACATCTAGAGGAATATTTTTTATCCCAAATTTTGTATTATAGATATAAGCCCCTTAAGACAGTCCAAGTAGCCTCAAGGATCTATTTCTGTGAATCTGAATGTCGATAACATAAACGACTTCACTTGTATCTTACATCTTAAAATTTTAGAATAAAAACTGTTTGGTTTTCTTAAGTGGACTAAAATCATATTGACAAGCAGAATATTATCTATATAATATCAAAATTATAAACTTACTCCCACTAACCTTCAGATATATACATTAATCAATAGCATTTATCTTTAGACCCAAAGAATGTAATTATCCCATTAAAATGAAACACCACTATATGAAAGCCTATATAAGTCCATAATTGAATTTCTTTATTCTACAAATCATATGCACTTATCCACTGACCACAAAAATCCTCAGGTTGTTTTATATAGACCCTTTTCTTTAGATCATCATTAAAAAAGGCCGTTCTTACATCCACCTGATATAGCTCTAAGCCAAAATGAGCTACCACGGTGATGATAATCTTAAAAGAAGAATAGTCAATGCCTTTATTTTTATATAGACCCCTTTGCCACAAGTCTGGCTTTCTATTGTTTGACCTTTTCATTGGGATTCTTTTTGGTCATATAGACCTGTGCAACTTATTTTGTCGCATTCTTTAGGTAGGTCAACTTATTTTTAGGCATAATTGTTATCCATAGAGCCCTGCTCTTCTTTTTATGGCATCCAACTATTATAAGGAGTTCTCACTTTTTGTGGCTTGTAAGAATATCTTAAGGTCATCAACCTTTTCATCCATACCTATCAAATATACCATATAATTTTATATTAATAGATCTCTAGAGAGCTATCCCTTGATCTACTTATGGCAATGGTTAGACAGTTACTTCATCGGCAATGAAAACCTCATGGAGTAAAACTTGATAAAGTGGTGATCCCTCTTGAATGTTATCTCGAGGAATAACAATAGGAATCATCACTTTAGTCTGCTTTACAGACCCAATATTACCTTAAAGACAATGTCTCTAGGTTCTCCACTCCTACTAAATATGCCATTCTCTAGAAATCTAGCTTTATTAGTTCTTATTATCTATGATTTATGAGATGGATAATAAAATCTATACTATTTTTGATCTCTCCAGATAATCAATGAAAAATCACTGATCATACAGAGATCAATTATCTTTTCTTGTGGGTTATGAATTTTGGCTTCAGCTGGACAACCCCATATACACATATATTTCAAAATAAATTTTCTATCAATTTATAACTCATGAGGAGTCTTTTGAACTGCCTTAGTAGGGACTTTATTCAAGATATGTATAGCTGTCTTTATAGCCTCACATCATAAATAAATAGGTATAACAAAATAACTTATCATAATATGAACCATCTTTTTTAAGCATCATATTCTTTCTTTTAGCAACACCATTTTGATTTGGCATGCTTTGACATTATATAATATAATGCCATGTTCTTTTAGGAATTTCGTTAATGGTCCTGATCATTGTTCCATCTCTATTTATTTATCATATTATCCATCACTTCTATTAGATCTAACTACTTAAATCACTTTCTTTGATTATCTCTCTACCTCCATTTCAAAATTTCTTAATGGCCTCAAACATATCAGTCTTATCAAATAGAAGGTATAGATTTATATTGCGAATAGTTATCCGTGAGTGTGATGAAATATTTTTCACCTATTAGATATGGAGAAAAGATTTATATACAATAGTGTAAACGATTTCCAAAGTTCTTTTAATCAAACTGGCATCTTTTTTAAATATGTATGCCTGCTTTTCCTTTCAATACATAATCAAAATCAGTGAAGTTTAATGATCCTAAGATCCTATCCTTCACTAGTCTTATAACTCTTCCTTTAGAGATATGTCTCTCTTTCTAATACTATAACATAAAAAAATTTCAAAAGAATATGAAAACTTACTCCAAGATCTAAGATTATTCTGTAGCATCCAACTATCTTGATAAGTGAATATACTTGATTTTTCATGAGAATAGATTGTTCACTTTCAGTCAGACGCCTTCTTAATAGGAAGCCCTATAATTTGTTGGCAATGGGCACAAATGCACTAGAGTCGATGTACTAAATAGAATTAGAAATATTTACTAAATTGGATTGAAAACACACTCAAGAGTAAAAGGTTATTCTTTTGCAGCAACTCTTCATACTTTATGCAGTTTTTCTTTAAATATATATATATATTTTTTTTTTTACAGAAGAAGCATTTGACAACCTTATTAATAGTTTTACCTAATGCCATAACAAATATTTTTTTCTTTTGCATTGGGTACACTATTTCCTTATCTACTTTTCTATTAACTTGATATGAAGCAAAGTTCATACTCTCTATCTTCTCTTTCTCTCAATCTTTTCTGTATTTGCACACATTTGATCAATAATTCACTAGCTGTCCAATTTTTATTGTGCATACTTGTAGGAGATCTTAAAGAGATCATGCTCTGATGGAAGAGAAGTGAGAGTAAAGTGGACAAAAAAATATCTGATATAAAAATTTTAATATCAGATTATTATGGTGTAATATTTCTTATCTATATAATATGCTCACGGATGTCAGTCTTTGTGTTATTAGAGCTTATTTATTTCTGCTCTACATTATCTAAAAAAATACATACTTTATGACATGAAGGAAAGAATCTCCTAATGTGTCATGTCAGATTTCTTATAGAGCAAAGTAAGTTGAATAGTTCACTCACATTTTTCAAAAATACTCTTTTCTTTTTTAGTATTCTTTCATCCATCAGTGGAGAAAATTTATCCACTTAAAATATCATATTAAGATCAGAACATCCTAATTTGAGTATTATATTACTCTCTTTATTCCAAAAAATTCAATCTATTAAAAAGAAAAATTTTTCTATGCTATTATCAATAATAGTAGGAATTAATGCCGTAACTAATATATGCTCATGATATCATCAAATAATGAGATTAACTAAACTATTATCTGAAATAATCAATATTATTTCAGTAGTAAATTCTAACCTTCCTGTGGGCAGAGATTGCATCACGCATAGAATTTACTAATACTTTATTAATAAGACCAGTAATATAGATATCAAAAATAAAAAATTTTTATACCTGTAGGCCTAGAAAAAAATCTATCCTTAATATCAAGATTACCATCTTATTCCAATTAAATCACAGAAATAATCACTCTCCGTGGGTAAAGTTAATTATCTCTCTAACTTAATTATAATTTTATTCGCATACCATTAAATTTTAATTTATAGTCTTTATGTGATTTTTTCCACATTCAGAATACTGTGGCTACTCTTGAACACAATAAACCCACTAACTTTATATAGTTTTTATTATATCCAAAATATTGTGGCTACTCCTGAATATAATAAACCCACTAATTATATGGCATTGAACAATCCAAATAATTATATAAAATTTTATTATGATTTTTTATCTCTATCATGATCACTATGATAATAGGTCCGTAATTTTTTATTTGCATATAAATAAATTAAAAAAAATATATAAATCGACCATATAATGTCTAAATTTATAATAAAACCATGTAACAGGACCTTATCATAATTATCAAAAAAAATCTTTATATAATTAAGTTTATGATAGGGACTAAATAATAATCTAAGGATCTATATGTAATAAATTTTATTACAGAAATCAAAATACAATTTAATGAATTTTTATGAAATTTGTTATTTTGTTAGGGATTAAATTGAAACAATCTCTAAATTTGCCGATCACATGAAAGAACCTTTATTGAATATATACCTTTTTAGGGGCTTAAATGAAAAAATACCCATTTAGTAGACGGGTCCTACCGGATTTCGGGTTGGGACCCAAAACTCAAAACCCGTTTAATCTGTTCTTCCTCCTTACTCCCCTCTTTCCCAATCAAAACCCTAAATCCCCTTTTGTCGGTGATTAACCACCCATAAACACCGCCGGGGCGGCACGGGACCATCGTTAACCACCGGCGGCTGGCCTGAGATCGCCGTCCCGACTGCCGGTGAGCCAGCGATGGTCCAATTTTGATGGGAGATGGGCGGGTGCAAGATGACCAAACTGGTGGTTTTATCCTCCAAATCCCGGCCAGTGGCCGCCGGAATACCTCAATCGACCGACCGCTGACCTTTTCGGGAACTGAAGACTCCTTTTGCCCCTGATGAGGGAGGGGAAACCGCCGGTTTGCCTTGATCCGGTGGTTCCAACTTTACCGCCTGCGATTTTTTATTTTTATTTTTATTTTTATTTTTTTTTAAACAACGGGCGGGTTGAACGCTGGTGATCTATTCCCCTTCCCCCTTTCCGGTCGGCTATAAAACTTGATTCCGGCCCAGATGGTTGCCGGCGTCGGGTCCGGAGGCGATGAAACCCATCTCCTCTTGAATCTGGACGAGAGACAAAGATGCAGGAGGAGAGATCTCCGACGCCACGGCTTCATGAGACTCGCCTCACCGTCGGTCTGTCCCCGCAGCAGTCGGAGGTCGACCGGAGTCCGGCCACCGTGATGGGAGGAGGAGCAAGGCGGTCGGCCCTCTTCGTCTTCGTTATCCTTTTATTATTTATTTAAACAACAAGTCTAAATCACAGGCCCAAAAATAGCAATACCATGAATGATAGGTGCTGCTACCTTTTTTTTTTCTTACTTTTTGAATAGTACGCCTATCCTCCCCATGTCATTAGTGGATCACCATCCTTTTGACTCCTCCATTAACGGTCTTGGCTTAGGCCAATAGCTCTTTACCTTTTTTATGTAATAATTGCTAAGTCTTATATATCTTTTTGGTATATAAGACTGCACTTTTAGTATTTCAACTTGCATCTTTTTTAGTGCATCGACCTTTAGATCACAGCCTATTTGGATATAATGCAGATAAAAATACAAATCCAAAATATGTGACACAAGAAATAAAATAAAATGAATTTTTTAGGACACTGCTTTAACTCAAGTCGGCATATGGTATTATGATATAAAAATAAAAATAAAAATGTATGCAAGAATCCCCATCCCCCAATTCAATATTAGCTAGCACTGCACAACCGTTGGCCGAGATAACAAGTTGTTTCAAGATCACATTATATCCTTCAAAGAGAGATTTCTCTCTTCTGAGCACGGTATTACTGCAGAGAGAATAACATCATTTGCAATTGAGAATGTGTCTCATTCGTAAACCAAATTGATAACGAACAAAAGTACGGCTAGCATCCAATTAAACTACCAGACTCTAGCAATGTTACTGTCCGTGAATACATCAACATGTACTGTTGACCAACAAATCTGGTCTAAAATGTTGATATTTGTAAAGTGAAATGTATACTATCTGTGTTGGAGTGAGCAAGGTGGTCTCGTAAGGACAAGAAAAAAGAGTGGGGAGAAAAGAATTTTAGGCCGAAGAACATTAAAAGCCATATAAGTTTGTATAGTAATATTGAGTACAAGAGTTTAGCCTTAGCAATAAACGAAAGAAAGAAAGAAAAAGGACCGTATGTGAGCATTGAGAACTGGAGTCAAAACAAAAAACTATGACAAAATGATGAAACTTTTTTTTTGAATAAAGTATTTGCCAAATGACAACTAAGCTCTTATTGAGAGAGGAGATCTCGCACTCGGTTGGCATTTTTGACAGAAAGTAGAATTCGGGTGGAACAAACAAATCAGGTAGTTTACTTCCAATCAAATTTTAACGTTACACGTATCCGTTAAGGGGTAGGGCAATAAGCAATCACAGACATCCATCAACATCATCATATATCTTGTGTTATCAACATATGATTTATTTTTTAATTTTGTGCATAGCCTATTGTCACTAATTAGTTGGAAGTCCTGTACCACAGTAGCTAATTGATGACATTAGCATTAAATTTCCTTGTCACATGGATTAAATCCACATGGGACCTCTGCAATGGTGAGATGTGCCCATAAACTTAATCATCCAACCAACTGCTTAAGTTTATTCTGATCCACCTGGCCTTTGCATGAGTGCCGGTATGCGGGTAAGTCAACGTCATGGTGCAGTGAGTTGGCCACATATGCCCAACCCACTAACAAGGTTATGGGTTAGAAATGCAGAAACCCAGTTATGGGCTGTATGTGCAGTGACCTACGGGGCCTATTCGAGGAAGGCTTCTTCCCATCATCCGGCCTGCTAGCCTTAAAAATACATATAAAAAAATAAAAAAGAAATCACATTTTGAGTTTGCTCTTCCCCTCTTTGAAAAAAAGAGACAAATGATGGTTAAACAACAACAAAAAACCGAGAGCCATGCGAAGTGAACGCATAAACCATGTTGTTATATTTTGATACCAGACATCACTTTTGCTAATTTTGTGAATACATATGAATATGCTGATAATATTTTATTTCTATTTTTATTTTTATATCTATTTTTTAGTTATTTAAATTCTTTCAAACATCATCCTCGAACCATAGGACATAACGATACACATGTAAGCGGGTTACAGCTAGCATTAGCGACACTCAATAAACATTCACCAAAGTATGGACTCAAAGCATTGGTTTGCAGATAATTTAGGACCTAAAGCCTGTAACCCAGTTGCTGTTTGAGCTACGGAAGCCTTCACACTCCAATAGTGAAAGCCCTAAATGTCAAATTATGCTCCATGCACCTGCCCGGCTATCTGGTATTAGTATTATAACCCCATGCACTTCTTAGTTGCCGATAGCCTTTAACAGAGATCACACACAAAACCACCGGACAAAGTTACGGTGCAACATCAAATTACAAGGAACACCTGCATGCCATAAAAGAAAAAAAAATGCAGTACTTTGTATTCCAGGCATTTGAATCTGTTTCACAACATATTTAACATCTGATAACCAGATAAGAACTCAGAACCAATCTTCAAAAAGGCAAATACTGAAATCTAGCATCACTCGTCACCTTTCATTTTGGGCAGCAATGAGACAACCTCAACATGCCACTGCTCACGGGAAGAAACACATTGATTATTGACAGATTTCCTGCAATTATAGCAAACTGTTTCCAAAACATTGGACCAAAACAACCAAACACAGGGAAGACAATCTGTTCCTCAATAAGCTGCCCCCAATTTCAAGCTTACAGAGCTTGTCCCGTGCAGGTGATACATGTTTTGATAAAAGTGTTGCTCTAACATCCAAGTGACATCATAGACAGCTAAGGAATCTAGAATAACACATTTAGCAGCTCAAACAAGCACATATAAAAGAAAATAGATTTTACAATAATAAAATAGCTGCAATACTCATAACATATGTCCAACCATAACATACCCAGCAGATATTTTTCAGTTGTAATAAAAACACAGTCAGGAAAGTCATAAAAACAGAGTCAGGGAACTCTTCAACCATGCTACAATGACAGGCACACCATAGTATAATATCAAACAGGAAAGGTGTCTGGTTATTTGACACAAAGACCTCACAAGGCACTAACAAACCAGGGTCTCAGCAGCGGACATCTGAGAAATCTTCAATTTACCATGTCATATCATCATGACAGCCCCTGAAATGATCCATAGTGATCACTGTGTATCTGTTCGTTTGCTCCTGAAGGCAAAAATAAAACCATCTATCAGCAAAATGAAGATCAACCTGAGAAGTGTAAATCCAAAAAATCATGATATGGAAATGCAAGTGTCTAAAGATCAACAGCAACAGAAAGAAGGCACAAACCCATCACAGTTTTTTTGAAGATATGTGCAGCCCCCGAGGAGCATGTCCGGCCACAGGCAGGGCCAGCACAGGCTCCCCCTGGACCGGATCCAGTTCAAGGTTGGTTGATTGCTAATCAGAATCTTCATAGTATTCTCCATCCGACAGCTCATCAAAAGCCCTTATATCCAACTGATAGCGAAGGATCCCACCAATGCCACCAAAGCCCCTGCAAAACTGAGAGCCCTCTTGAGATTTGTTGGTAACAAACTCGAGAGAGCAACCAAAACGCTTGTACTCATTAGCAAACCACTCCAAGAGAGACATCTTCTCTTGCACCTCCAAATCTGCAGATGTTACAGGATCTCGAAAGTTGTTCTGATCTGCTTCTTGATCCTTGTTATAATGCTTTATAATGACTTCCCCACTAGTGCTGTGCTTTAGCACATATCTGTTGATATCCAAATTTTCCCACACAATTAGGATCTCAACAGCACCCATTTCCAGAGCTTTAAGTGTATCATCTACACCAAAGACATATTTTCCAGTGTCTTGGCTTATCTCCTCAAAATACTTTCCTATCAACTTCTTTTCCTGTATGAACTTGACATTCGATAGAATCTCTGCAGACAATTCAATGGCCTGATTGAAACCATTCTCACCTCCATATGAGACATCAACCACGTTGAGAATCTTAGCCTGTAGGCGAGCATCAAACATGTCAGACTGACTCAACTCTGTCTTAAAATCAGCAGAACCAGCCAAAATTAATCCAGAAACATTTGGTTGACTTGTGGCAGGATTGATGAAGAATTGTGTAGCCAGTTCAGCTGTCTTGCGGACATAGTTATGACGCTTCTCCATACGAAGGCGAGCAAATCGCAATGCCGACTGCCCTCCTCTTCCATGCTTCTTTGGAAGATCCACAGAGAACTTGTGAAGCACTTCACGAGTATTGCCACTTAAAGTACCAAAAAGAGTTCCATTTCCATCCATTACTATGAAACCAAACTTGTCATCAGATTCAAGAAGCTCATTCAGTGCCTCGGTATGAAACTTGTTATCACAGAGGTATAGCGATGCATTAATGGGCTTGAATGGCTCAAAATCTATGGTGACCTTCTTTTCTTTGCCATCTTCAGTAACAATGGTACCCGTATACAGAACTAGTCCATTGGGAGGAACCTTGCTGTAAAGCTTCAATCTCTGCTGCGCAGAGGTAATGGCAGCCAACACAGATTGTCGATTGACTCTGCTTTTGATGTTCGAGGCAGTTCCATATTCATCACCCAACATTTTAGCAACCCGAGAGATTTGATCACGAGGTGGCATGATGAGAGAGATCATGCTAGTGCCATTACCTCGTGCAGTTTCCAACGCCTTAATTAATTTCTTAATCTTCCATATCTCAATATTCTTATTGGTTTCATGTCCATCAGCCATTTTAAGAAAGCCCACAGCACAAAGGGCAGAGTTCTACCTGCACTAATATATTATCCATAAATATATGCTAAGAAGCACATCATGAACAAAATAAAGAATGATAGAAAATGCAATGTAGATAAATAATATTTCTTAAAGAACCACAGTAGACACTCAAATGTTATATAGCATGCTGTGCACAAAATGTTGGAAAGCACAATTGAAAATGTTGGCACAAAATAAGTGATAGTATAATGAAAACAAAATGGAAACAGTAGTGCACCCAATGGTGACAGCACATGTCATGATTTGGTAATTTGATGTACCATACATGATACAACTACTCCAGAGCACATAATTATTTAGGATCATTAAAACCACCTATGTCATAGATCATTGCCCATTTGTTAATAAGATCCAAGACAACCCTATATATCGCACCAAGGCCTTTCTGATGTAGCTGCATGACCATCAACAAATAGATTAATTGCAATGAAAATGAGATATATTCTAGTTCATATGACCTGTTTGTAATTCTGATAAACCAGGAGTCATTTGTGAAGGAACTTGATTAAAAAAGTAATCAGATTCAAAAGGAAATGGCATTCAGCTAGTATACTAGAACTCAAACACAGACAGCTCCTCCTCCTTGACAAAATATGTCCAATCAAATTTGAAGTTTACTCTCTAATGTCAGCAAGTGAAAATCAAAAAAGAAAAAGGTAAGCAAAAAAGCTTTAGGCCCGGTCTCATCACCATAAATATAGGATAAGATCAGATATATCTGAACTCATGCAACATTCCCCTCCTATTCTCGGGTGATCACTTCTCAGTCAGTTCCATAATTAAAATTAATAAATTTTTGCCTTCAAATAGGTGTCAGGTCATATAACAGAGAACCATTCTTAAAAATTCTTTGGTTGATCATAGCATGGTTAATTGGTGTGACATTAATCACTTCAAAAAACTCTTGGGTCAATCACATTTAGTGGTATAAGCATGGACAGAATAAAAAAATATTTAGTATATCAAATGAAAGACGCAGCAGAAATGAACTCCAAGAGTGTACTGATCAATGTATCAGAAAATGTTACTGATAAAACTTTTCCATAGAGTACTGAAGCTACATATATTGGGTCACAATGATGTTGCAGACACATATAACAGGCATCAAGGCTCTTTGTAATTGCCAGGAAAATGTAATAAAAAGAAAGTAGATTCATCCCAAAAAAAGAAAAGAAAAGCAATTGGAAGTCTCCATGTGTTTGGTTGAAATAAGAGTTTTCAGAGAAACTTATGAAGGAAGTGACTAAGATATGTTTAAATTTTTTGATCCAATTCTTTTCTCATTGTTTCTTTCCACACTGCATTTAGGACAACAAAATTTTAGGAGCCTTAGGGAACATTTAACTTTAAAAAAAAAAAAAGATCAAATAATGCATCCAGGCTGTTCTTGTTGTTGCCAACCAATGGATAAGAAGATTCTCCTCCTAAATTTCCTCTCTAATTGTCTCAGGAACCAACAAAACTTAAGAGACAACAATGATAGAATAGGTAACAATTTAACAAAAATAACAAACTAGATAAAGCTTAGATGATACATTGGAATAGAACAAAGTGATCCTAAACATTGAGATGCTTAGCTTGCAGGTTGTGAATGGGGAAGGGAAAGTTTGATAACCCCCATTCATCAATATGGCAAGCAATATCGACAAAAAAAACTAGGGCATTCAAGAGTAGACACAAAGTGATAGGCTTGTCGGGCATGATAACTACATGCAAAATATCACATATGCTGAGTTGCTGACCAAGAATTAAAAAAGAAATCAACATTCATGTAGAAAAACATTAATGAAGGAGTTATAATAGTGTATACCTCAAAAGTTAGGGGGCCTCGGCATGTATGGGTTGGTTAACAAAAATGCAGGTAAAAACCTAAGAACACCTGGCCAAATTTCTGAATTAAGGATCACAAGGCCTATAGAATATCATAAGATGAAAGTACAGACATATCTGTGGTTTGTAAGTTTTTGGCTATGCACATGTCAAGAGGCGAGAGGTACAAGAAATTACAAAGAAAAACTTGGCTAATGTGTTCCACAACATTCAAGATTATAATTCACTAAATTGATAACTTCAGGACTCCTGCTGCTTAAATGACCATTTACACATAGCTTGCATTTTCCTATTAGGCCCTCCACAAAAGGTTCCTCTGTCAATGTGTGTTGTGCAGCTAGCTTGTCCTTCAGCCATGATAACCCTTAAACAGACCTCAAATCTATTGATTTATCATAACAAAGTGAATGTGGACCATTAAAACCACTGCACTGAGTTGACCACCCATTTAGAACCAAGAAGATGGTGGAAAAGTAGAAGATACCACAAACAACTTTTTATTTTAATGAATTGAACTAATATCAATGGAATTCAGAAACATATCCATTAGGAACCAGATTTACATGAATCCAAGACTAAGGCTGATCTAGAAGAGATCTCAGAGATAAAGAAAGAAGTTTGGAAATTAAAAGCAAAAAGAATGCAAAGAAAGACAATTTTCAGTTTAATATTTCCAAGCAGAGAATTGAAGGAAAGATGATAATTAGAGAAGCAAACCACAACAGAGAATAATATTTTTTTATTAAATGATTTTCTAAAATTCCAGCATATGGGGAGGTGTGCTCATTAAGTTTCTCATCCTGGTAGTGACAACATCAACTTCTAATCAGGTTTGTATTTTTTGAGATCTGATAAAACAAACAAGAGAGAACAAGAAAGGATCCGCATGGCTGGTATGCTTAATCTTCAATTCTTTTCTAGGATGACCCCATACCTAAGAGATAAAATTCATCTTATATTGCAGCAACTGTTCTTATCAAAGAATTCCAAATAGAGCACAATTAGTGAGCCTAACTATGCTAATCAAATCTTTAAATTACCATAAGGGACTTCTCCCAATAGCTGTCAACTGAACACATAGTGATCATTCTGTACTCAAAAATAAGTTCCCTTGATATCTTTAATAAAAAATGTTTGAAAAAAAGACAGATCAAATCTGAGCCCAATTTCTTTCCTTTCAAGATGGTCCAAGGGGAAAACTGCATGCTTGCATGACTTGGATAAAGGCTCAAGATTTAGAGAGTTTCAGGATTCAAGTACCCATCATAGCTTCCAACCTTCGAAAAATTCCCTCTTTTCCAGGTTTTCAAAGCTTGATAAGTGGATCATGGATGCGAATAGATTCTTCCTTGTAATATAGTAAAGAAGATAGTAACGTTGGACCAATCAACAAAGAAGGAAAGTAATTTGAATTTTCATGGTCCAGATGCAAAATTGAATTCTTGTCACCAATTTCCAGCAAATGGCTCCAATTGGCTCAATCCCTAGCCCCCTAATCACTAATTCATATGGAAAAGCTTGTTTCCCAGCAACTACAACCTTGGATACCCAACTCTACATCAATGCAAAATAGCATGTAATTCATCAAAGAAACCAAAAGGATTAATCAATTATTATCTATTATCCAGAAAGGATGGGACAATGACTCCAATCAGGCTGATCACCTGTTGCTTTTAGCTGGGAAGCTAGTTTCTTGGCAGCTATAATTAGAAGCATGCAACTTCACAGCAAAATGCAATAACATGCCTTTCAAAGAGAACTGTGTACACCAAAAAATCTCAAACAGTTCAAGTCACACAAATGAGTCGCTGCCCTAAGTCAGCATCCTAACAAACAGCAATATCTCCCCTCAAGTTTGCAATCACTAAGCATGTCCACAAAACTTACTAACTCTATATTACAGGTTTCTTTTTTGCCTAAAAAAAAAATAGCAGATTGAATTCATAAAAGGATTACAGCTGATGTGGTGTATATTTGCCAACCTGACCTCAGTAACTTATCCCAAGTGATGACCTCAGCATGAACCAAGCTGACAGTCTTGGCCGCTCATTAGGCCACCAGCCACGGAAGTCAACTGAACTGTTGACCTTGGTGTTTAACAAGGTGCCAACTTGAACCTTCAGGCTAATCATAGCAAGTTGGCCAACCAAAGATGAAATATCACGTCTCCAATTCAAGTACAATTAAAGCAATTAACCACCATTGTTACTAATGATTCCCGAGGTGGCTCCAAGGTTGGTGTGTTCAGTAGGCGCCAGGATGAAGTTGAGGTTGGGCTAGGCTTGAGTGAGCCGAGGTGGGTGGCACCAATCGGTGGAGGAACTTGCAAATGAAGTCCCTGACCTGAAGCATTTCTAAAGGGGACTTTCTGATGCTCAAGTCAGTAGATAATCAAAGAACAGGGAGAGATAGAGAAAGGAGCGTTTACGATGGATTTTGACTTACCTAGGATCTCCCTTTTCCCCTTTATTTATGGAGAGGGAGCAACATCCCTTCCCGCACTAAGCGGTGGCCGTTATGGAAGGTGCACGTGGATGCACCAGCGAAGATCGCATTCCGCATTCAGGACGCAGGGCAAGCTAGTTGTCACCTAGCTGTCGCATGGATCCTCCTGGTGCGATTAAGATTGTCTTATCTGGCTCACCACGACCAGAGGATTGATCCCCTTCAGAATTAGGTCTTACCAAATTGGCCCAACAGTCTCTTCATTGTCGACAAGGTCCGGTCGATTGGGTCCGACCTTGCATCCTCGACAATGACCGACGTCATAGGAACCTCATATTCAGTCGAGGTCAGGATGACATCCCCAACACTTGGCCCCCACTCTCGAGCTCGAGCTGAAATTGAGGTCGAATGAAGGGAGTTAGATATGTGACCGAGGCCAAGTCATGCTCGGTGACGGGGGTTGTAATAAATGTGTCTCGGTGGGTGAAACAGTGGGCGAATAGCGAGCACCACATGTTGTGATCCTGTTCGTCCAAGCCGCCATCTCTACTGATCTAGGCCGTTGGTGTTGGCCATCAGCAGGAGGTCATGTGCTCCATCCTCGAGCTGCCACCTATCAACCATCTACTGTGGCTAAGTGAATCATCACCTAATTGGAGCCACCTAAAGCCCTATAAATAGTTGGTTCCCCCACGCTTTCATTTTCACTGTTCATTGAGAGAAGGTACTGCCCTTGGTAATTTCCAACCGAATTCTCGGTGATCACTGTCGGCCACCTCAGTCGGAGCTCTGTTTGGTCCGAACTCTTTGAGATCAGCCCCAAGGTCAATTGCGCCCGAGCTGTTTGGTCATATTTCTTCCACGGCATTCTCCAACGTAGGTTAGCTTCTAAGCTCCAATCCTCATAGGTTTTTGTCAATGGTCTTTTATTTTCTCGGCTCTCCCTTCTCTCTGGATGAGCCGATCAGGTACTTCAATAGAAAGTTGGTCCTCAGACCGTGGCTCGTCAAATGACCAGGGGTCCCTAACTCGGGACCACGACCCTACCTCGGATGGTTCCAAGGTGGGAGCAGGGCCGACCTTCGCCCTTACAAAATTGTGTCCATCCTCGCTCGCGAGGATCTGGAGGTTGTACGCCTCCAATTCCATGTTCCTTCCGGGTTCCAGCTGGAGCTCGCTGATCCCGATGATCGGATAGTTGAGCCCCCTCTAGGCCAGATCAAGTTGCACAAGGAGTCACTCAAAGTCGACCTGCGGCTCCCCTTCCACCCCTTCATCGTAGAACTTTTTAGGTCTTTCCAATTGTCCCGAGTTCAGTGGCACCGAACTCATGGCGGTCGATTGTCGCCTTTTTTTTCCATTGTCTCCTCAAAGTCGTGCTGACCATGCACCTCTTTTGAATGTGCTTCATCTTTAAGGAGATCCTACAGAGGTCGGCTGATGGTACATTTCTCCTCGAACGAGATAAAGTCTTATCTAAGGTGCTCCTTTGGTTCACGGATGGTACATTTTTTCTTTGTTTCATCCGAACAGTCATGGGGGTTCAACACCACATGGGTCGGCCTTGGAGGTCGTTGAGCAAGGCTCCAAGGTTGTCCGATGCCGAGGAGTGATCCTTGGACACAATTTATGGGCATGCCATTCCGCCCTTATGGGAGCTCCTTTTCGAGCAGACTCTCTCCAATGTCAGCTTAAGCCCTGCCGGCCCTAGTGGTAAGCTCCTCAGTAGTATAGTTTTTTCTTTAGTTTTTAGCTCATTTTGACTTCTGACTTTGGTTCTTCTTGTTTCAGACATGAGGCCCAAGAAGCTGGAGATGGTCCATCGAAGGTCACGGTCGGGCCCCCAATGCCCAAACGAGGCAAGACCGAAACGATCTTGGTGCAATCGACAGCCGAGACTTCCCATGCCTCAGGTTGAAGCGCAACGCCAAGGAAGGGGACCTTGTAGTTTGAGGTCCAAAACGCCAATCCCCTTCGAGCAGTCGGCCCAGGGTCATAGCCCCCAACTCAGGTGGCCCCTCCAATACCCCAAGGTGAGGCGGGACCTTGGGGATCTTCTGGTTACTCCCCCCACCAGGCCTGGTCTGCGGTGCCGGACCCTTAGTCGGCCCCTGCCAAGGTTGGGAAGGGGTTGCAAAGTTCGAGGTCAAGTTTGCAAGATTATCGAATTGCCTAGGAACTTCGGGCACCATTCTCCCGACCAATATGGAGCTCCTGAAGGCCGAGCAGCCTGGGTTCCATACCAAATACTCCTACCATTCAATCCTTCAAATAAGTCTAATCTGCCCCTCTGTTTATTCCTTCGCAACTGTTTTAACCTCCTTTCCTTTTCAACTCATCCGCCACTTCAAGTACTTCGTCGAGTCGTTGAAGGTGACCAGGAAGGCTACAGAGGAGGTCAAGGCCAAGGGGCAGTCGAGGCAGAGGTGGTCTAGACATAGGCGGCCAAGGACAAAGCTCGAAGGGCCGTCCTCGAAGCCAGCCAAGAGATTTGCGGCCTTAACATGAAGCTTAGAGAGACCAAGGAGAAAGCGGCCCAGGCTAAGGCTTGAGTCGTCGAAGCCCTCCGTGGTGTCGACATTAAGTGGGGGGAAGAGCTCCAGGCTACAAAGAAAAGGGTGGTTGTGGAGTTCCACACCTTGGTCGAGCTTCAGGAGAAGACCGAGTTCGCCATTGACTCATACCTGGAGGGTGTGGTGGATTGCCAGGCTCGAGTATAGTGTCTCTTCCTCGAGCTTGACCTTAGCTACCTAGACGACGACGACGTGGAACTGGCCAAGGTCAAGGTGATCGTTGAAGTTGAATCCCAAGAAGTCACTGATGCAGAGGTCATCAATGCTACCATCCCGATCCCAGTTACTACCGATGAGGAAACTCCCCTGCCAGTCGATGTCTAAGCTTTTGATGGCTTTTATCTTTTTTCTTGTCCTTTTGTAGGTATTGCTTGGGCCTGTCCAAGCATACTTTTCAACTCAGTCTTGCCCGACCTTTTTTGTCATGACTTTCTAGTGATGAAGTTTTCTCCTTACAAGTGGTTGTGTTCGTATGCGAACGAGGATCACTTCGTCTTGCACTTCACCATAGGGACCCATTGGGTTTTTTCTACAACCCAAGTCAAACATCGCTGACCTCGCACTCGAACAAGGTCGGCCTATCTTCAACTCGACTTGCACTCAAACAGGAGCTTGGGGATCCCACTCGAGGGTATCCCACGTGGCCCAGATCAAGCATCTCCAACCTTGAGCTCGGACAAGGTTGACTCGTCTTCAACTTACACTCAAAGGAGGACCTTAGGGATCCCGCTCGGGGGTATCCTAAATGGCCTAGGTCGGGCATCTCCGACCTCATCCTCGGACGAGGTTGAATCATCTTCGACTCGACTTGCACTCAGGCAAGGAGCTTGGAGATCCCACTCGAGGGTATACCAAGTGGTCCAGATCGAGTATCTCCGACCTCGCACTCGAATGGGATTAGCTCATCTTCAGCTTGACTCACACTCGGACAAGGAGCTTGGAAATCCCAATCGGGGTATCCCAAGTGGCCCAGATTGAGCATCCCCGACCTCACTCAAACGAGATCGACTCGACTCGCACTTAGGCGTGGAGCTTGAGAATCCACTCGAGGTATCCCAAGCGACCCAGATCGAGCATCTCCGACCTTGCACTCAGATGAGGTCGACTCAACTCGCACTTTGGCGAGGAGCTTGGGGATCCCACTCCAGGTTATTCCAAGTGGCCTAGGTCAGGTATCTCATATCTCATGCTCGAACATGGTCAACTCGTCTTCGGCTTAACTCGCACTCGAACAAGGAGCTTGGGGATCCCACTCGAGGGTAACCCAAGTGACCCAGATCAAGCACCTCCAACCTCACACTCGGACAGGGTCGGCTCATCTGACTCGACTTTCACTCGGATGAGGAGCTTAGGGATCCCACTCAGGGGTATCCCTAGTGGCCTAGATCGGACATCTCCGACCTCATGCTCGGATAAGGTCAACTCATCTTCGACTTGAGCACTTGGGCAAGGAGCTTGGGGATCCCACTCGGGAGTATCCCAAGTAGCGTAGGTTAGGCAATGGGCATCTTCGATCTCATGTTAGGACGAGGTTAACTTATCTTCGACTCAACTCGCACTCTGACAAGGAGCTTGGGGATCCCACTCAGGTATCCCAAGTGTCCTAGGTCGGGCATCTTCGATTTCGTGTTCAGACGAGGTCAACTCAACTCGCACTCTGGCGACGAGCTTGGGGATCCCATTCGGAGGTATCCCAAGTAGCCTAAATCGGGCATCTCCGACCTCGTGCTCAGACAGGTTGGCTCGACTCGCACTAGGACGAGGAGCTTGGGGATCCACTCGAGGGGGTCCCAAGTGGCCCATATCAAGCATCTTTGACCTCACGCTCAGACAAGGTCAGCTCGTCTTCAGCTCGACTCACACTCGGACGAGCTTAGGGATCCTACTTGAGGGTATTCCAAGTGGCCTAGATTGGATCTCTGACCTCGAGAGCAGGATCGGCTCGACTCACTTGATCGAGGAGCTTAGGGATCTCGCTCGGGAGTATCCCCAGTGGCCTAGATCGGGCATCTCCAACCTCATGCTCGGATGGGGTCTGTTTGTCTTCGGCTCGACTCGCACTTGGCGAGGAGCTTGGGGATCCCACTCAAGGGTATCCTAAGTGACCTAGGCCGGGCATCTCTGATCTCCTACTCGAACGAGGACGGCTTGTCTTTGGCTCAACTTAGACACATCCTACCAGCTTTCATTTGGAGCACATAAAGCTGGTCCAAGTTTGAGGCCTTTTGTTTATTGTAGTCAAAGAATACATCATTGAGAATAGGTTCGCATATTTTTGAAATTCCAAGTCCAAAGAATTAAAGTTCTGTCCAAATGCTGAAGTTGATAAGTTCCTGACCGAACCACATCATCGATCCAATATAGGCCTTCCCAGTTTGACGATACTTCCCTTGTTCTCCTAGTTGAGATACTTATGCCCTTCGAAGGACAAAAAGTCCCACTCAGAATCTCCTGATCGACCCTTGAATAGTAATATCGAACAACCTTTTATTGATAGGCCGCCATCTAAAGCCATGCACGTTCTCAGATTTTTTTCTTAATAGATCCAGGTTCGCGTGGAGGCCCTCTAAATTATTCCCCAAGTGCAAGTTCTCGATCCGAAGTGATGGAAGGCTGATCTTAAGGGGTATGACTGCTTCAATCCCAAAGGCAAGGTTGAAGGGAATCTCTCCAGTGGGGATTTGTTGTGTCGTCCGATACACCTACAGCACGTGTTCTTCCATCCAGAGGCCCATAGCTCGGTCCAACCTAATCTTCAGTCCTTGTAGCAAAGTTTGGTTGGTTACCTCAGCGTTTTCATTGCTCTGTGAATGGACCATCAAGGTTAGACGATGTATGATTCCGAGCTCTTCGCAAAATTTTTTGAATTTTATGTTGTGGAATTAGCGGTCATTATCAATGATGACCTGTGGGAGTCCAAACCGACAGATGGACTTTCAGATGATGTCATGGACTTTGGCTTCAATGATACAAGCTAGTGGCTCAGCCTCGACCCACTTCATAAAATAGATGATGGAAATAAGTAGAAACTTCCGCTATGCAGATGCCATAGAGAATGAGCCATGGATGTCCATCCCCCACCGCAAGAAGGCCCAGGCCGCAATGATCAGCGTTAAGGGAGCTAACGGACGACATTGTATGCTAGCATTCCATTCACACTAGTCGCATCTCCATACTAAGTCTGCTGCATCTTACTGAATGATCGGCCAAAAGTACCCTTGCCTCCAAAAGTCAGAACCATGGGGGCTAATGACCTACCCCCCATATGAGTAGCCCGGATGCCTTCATGCACCTCCTAGAGCACGTAGTCAGCTTCAGACGAACCCAAGCAGCACAACATGGGCAAAGAATAAGCACTTTTATACAATTTCCCATCATAGAGGATGTAGTGGGGCACTTGGCATCTAAATTTCCTTGCCTCATCATGGTTGGCAAGGAGTACTCCAGCTCCAAATACTACAAGTTGGGATCTATCCAGCTTGATTCTATACTGACCTACCTCACTTGAGCTTCTTCTTCGGTGCTTAGCTTGTCCAAGACTTCGAAGTATGAGCTCTTCTAGAGGTCAATCACCCTTGACATGGTGAGCTTTGCAGGAGGTCAACCTCGCATTTTCAATCCTCGAGATTTGCTGGACTTTAAAGTCATGAAAGTTGAGGAGAGATCCTTCACTTTCTGTAGGTATTTGATCATGCCAGATTCTCACACCTCATATTCTCCCCATACTTGACCAATGACGAGCTGTGAATCACTGTGGACCTTCAGGTTTTGCATTCCTAAATCCCTGGCAATCTTGAATCCAATAACAAAGGCCTTATATTAGGCTTCATTATTCAAAGTTTAGAATGCGAAGCACAGAGCATGTTCCACGACAACTCCTATCGAACTGGTGAGAATCAGTTTGGCTCCGAAACCTACCGCACTGGAGGACCCATCTACATGTAAGAGCCAGCACTCTCCAGGCTCTTTTTTCTCCGATTCTTTCTCGGGGGCTTCCTCCTCTTTCGGGATGGTGCATTCCAAAATAAAGTTGACGAGGACCTATGCTTTGATGGTCGGCCAAGACTGATACCTCACATTGAATTTTTCGAGCTCAACTGCCCACTTGAAAAACTAGCCTAAAGTCTCTAGTCGATGAAGGATTGCTTTCGTTAGTTGGTCAGTCAGGACAACCACCATATAATCTTGAAAGTAGGGATGTAGCTTTCTCACCGAGATTACCATCTTCTCAAGCCTGAAATATCTGACCTCTGCATCGTAAAGAACTCTACTGATGTAATAGACTGGCTTTTGTAGGATTCCCTCCTGCTAGACAAGTACCAAGCTGACCGCTGATAGGGGGGCCATAAGATACAAGTACAACTCGCTTTAGGTTCGGACTTAGTGAGAAGTGAAGGGGAGCCAAGGCACTGCTTTAGCTCATCAAATGCGGTCTAGCATTCCTCAGTCCATCGGAAGTTCTTCGTTTGCTTGACTTTAAAAAATGACAAGCTTTTCTCGATCGATCTAGATGCGAACCTACTAACAGCTATCCTCCCGATCAAGTGTTGTACCTCCTTAATTATCTTCGACAAGGCCATCTCTCTTAGTACTTGAATCATCTCAGGATTTACCTCAATCCTTTGCTGTGACACCATAAGACCGAAGAACTTATCGGAGGTTGACTTCGAAAACACACTTGATCAAATTAAGTTTCATTCGAAATTGCCAGAGCATTGCAAAGGTCTCCACGAGGTCGACTATATGTTGGTCTACAGCTCAGCTCTTGAACATGTCATCTATGTGGATCTCCATATTTCTCCCAATTTGCTTTTTGAAAATTTTGTTCACAAGCCTTTGATAAGTCGCTCTCGCATTTTTTAAGCCAAACGACATAATCCTCTAATAAAAAAGACCACAATCAATAGTAAAAGCTGTTTTCTCCTCGTCCTCGCGCACCATAGGGATTTGATTATATCTCAAGAAGGCATCTATGAAAGAGAGGAGTTGGTGGCCCAAGGTGGCATCCACGAGCTGATCAATTCGAGATAGTGGGTAGCTATCCTTTGGACACATCTTGTTGAGGTCGATATAATTGATCCATACGCACCATTTCCCATTTGCCTTTTTGACAAGAACCACGTTCATTAGCCACTCCGAATAGTTGACTTCTCAAATGAAGTTGGCTTTTGAGAAGCTTGTCCACCTCATGTTCAATCACCTTCTGTCACTCCAAAGTGAAACTCCACTTCTTCTATCTGACTGGTTAGTGCCCTAGATCCACATCCAATCGATGCATCATCACATCAGGGTCAATGCCAAGCATGTCTGAGATCGACCAGGTGAAGACATCAGCATTCGCACATAAACATCAAGTGAGATGCTATCGAACTGCTTCATCTAGGCACGAGCCGTCTGAACAATTTTGGTCGGATCAGCTTCCTCCACTAACATCAGGACAAGGTCCTCGACTGGTTCTCATTTATCTAGCTTGTCTTGCATGTCAAGATCTTCAATAGGTAGGGACACCATAGGGTCTTTCCCACATAAGGTTGCCATATAGCACTGCCTCACCAATGCTTGGTCTCCTCGTACTTTGTTGACCCCAGTTTCAATTAGAAACCTCATCAACAAGTGATACATCAATGCGATAGCCTAGAATGCATTAAGCTCCAATCATCCCAGTATAGCATTGTAAGCCAAGGAGACTCTTACGACCAAGAAGTTGAGATGAACGATCGATTGATATGGTGACCATCCTGTGGTCACTGATAGGATGATAAGCCCTTCTACAAGTACGGCATCTCCAAAAAAAACCAACAAGGGGGGAGTCTAACCTCCCGAACCGATCTCGGATTAGTCCCATTCTTGAGAAGGCATCGTAAAACAAAACATCCGCTAGACCTCTATTATCAACCAAAATACAACATACATCATAATTCGCGACATTAAAGACACTATAACTGCATCATCATGTGGAGATTCCACTTCTTGGAGGTCGATCTCAGGAATGTGATGACATCCTTTGTCCTCTGCCTTTTTGAAGCATCTTCTCCAATTCGATCATGGCTCCTGGTCAGGCTGCCAAGGTGCCCCGGAGATTGTATTGATGACGTCCATAATTTTTTGATTCTGAGGATTCCTTTCGAGCCACAGGGGCTCAACTTGTGCATCATCGTGATTTGGCCACGTGTCTACGTATCGCCTGAGCCGACCTCTCCTAATGAGTACTTCGATCTCATCACACAGCTGCATACACTCCTTGGTGTCGTGATGATGGTCGCGGTGGTACCGACAGTATTTTCGAACATTACGCCTATAGCCCGAAGTTAACATGCTCCGAGATCGAGGTCAATCTTCTTCTCTTTCTATCTCCATGATTATTTGGGCCCGAGGCATATTTAAAGGTGTAGGTCTCATACTTCCGAGGAGTGCAAGACCAGCAGTTACAAGAAGGCATCTTGGATTGGTTATTACAGGGAGGGATCCTCGATCGCCGTGACTTCCTCGCACTTCGACAGCTCTCCCACCTTGACTTGCTCTTTTTGTCCTCATTGCAGTCTCTTCCTTCTTGAGGCTTCTCAACTGGCAATTCTTTGTGTAGCTCCATCGCCTCTTTGGCATTGGCATACTTCTCCATTCAAGCCAGCTTTTCAACGAAGTCCTTAGCATACCTCTTCTCTAAAGAGAAGAGGAATAAGTTCTTTCTAAGATCATCTTTGAGTGAGATCATGATGACCGAAGGATCCAGATCACGCACTTCCAAGGTAGCAGCGTTGAGGTGGCTCATGTAATTCCTGAGGGATCCATCTTTCCTCTATTTGATGTCAATGAGAGAATCCAAGCTGTGGCCCTGCTGCCGAATGCTAACAAAGTGCACCAAAAAAACTTGATTGAGCTGCTTGAAAGAGTCGATCGAACCTGATTGGAGGCTGGAGTACCAGTACCTTGCAGCCTTCCAAATATAAGAGGGAAGGCTCAGCAAAGAATGCCGTCAGTTACTCCATAGAGAAGCATGAGAGCCTTAAAGCTCTCTAGATGATTGATGGGATCAATGGTCCCATCGTAAGACTCCAATTGTAGCATTTTGAACCAAGGTGGCATTGGTTCATCCATGACCCTCTTGGTAAAAGGTGAATCAGTTGAAGTTTGGTTCACCGTTTTAAAGCTGTGCCCGACCTTGAAGTGCCTCGATCCGTGGTTCATCTCTCGAAGTTTTCTTTCTACCTCGACGTCTCGGACAGTTTGGTGGTCCAAGGGCCGAGGTGAAAAATGTCTTAGGATCAAGTCTTTCCCCAATCATGGGCTCGAAGAGCGCCTTCTGGGTCTATGATCAGGGCTTCCAAGTCGACTATGGCGGCTAGGATGCCTCTACCTTGGACTGCGAAGAAGAGATTGCTGACCTAGAAGTTGGGCTAAGGCCTATCAAGGCGGTGCACACAGCGGTTGAGACGTAATCATTTGCTGCATCCTTTGTACTACATCAGTGAGGGCCTGCACCTGTTGGATAGCAGATTGAACTGCTCATTGATCACCACAAGTGTCTGCTAAGATAGAGCCGATGCTTCAATGGGAGCAGGCGCTGCAGGTTCTGGCTGAGCACCATTAGAGCAGCACGAAGCGTTCGATGTTCCTCTTCGAGATCTCATGATGGTCGAAAAAGATTCTTTCACAAATAGGGCTGTAAATGATTCTTCTTCTGGCACCAATCTATTGCCGTCGATTTTCAAGCATATTTCGAGGTCGGTGGACTCAACGACACCGAGCTGAAGTTGAGATCAGCCAAGATTGGAGTGAACTGAGGTGGGTGGGGCCAATCGATGGAGGAGAAACCTGCAAATGAAGCTTCTGACCGAAATTATTTTCAGAGAATCCTCCGACACTCAAGTCAGTAAATAATTGGAGAACAAAAGAGACAGAGAGAGGAGCATCTACGATGGGTTTCAACTTACCTTGAATCTCCCTTTTCTCCTCTATTTATAGAGAGGGGGCAACGGCCCTTCCTGCACTGAGCGCTAGCCGTTATCTATTGAAAATCATGTTTTCTATTCGAGATGCAGGGCAAGCTAGCTGTCGTCTGGCTGTCACGTGGATCCTTCCTAATGTGATTGAGATTGCCTTATCTAGCTCACCATCAGAGGATCGATCTTCTTCTGGATTAGAAGGTCTTACCTAATTGGGCCAACCCTCTTTTCGTTGTCGATGAGCTCAGGTTGGCTAGACCAGACCTTGCATCCTCAGCAGCGGCCAATCTCATAGGAACCTTGGATCCAGCTGAGGTTAGGATGACACCCCAAACAACCATTAAAGGCGAGACCTGCCAATTGAGAAGCAGTTATGGCTCATCCCAGGCAGGTCATTTGTTACTACACAATTAGTGCAGTTAATGCTCACCACCTGCACAAGTTGGAACCATCACCAAGCAGTTAAGCCCCGCTTCTGCCATACTCAGTAAAACCCCGCTTCTGCCATACTCAGTAACGGGCGTCAGCTCTCTTTCTATATAAGAGGTCAGGGGGACCCAAGGTAAGTCTATTCTAAGATCTCACACACCCTCTCATTCTCTGCAACTCTCCCAAATTTCTCCTGTGCATCTGGAATCCAGAGAGTCCCCTGCCCAACAAATCCTGGTCAGACCGAAGCCGCCAAGACTCTCCCAGCAGAACTTTTTAACTCAGAGCATACCTCACCGCTTCACCTCAGATTCCATCCGACCTCAGCGATTTAGCTCAGATTTTGGCGACAACAGTAGCCACAAGCAAAATCATCCTACTGGTTCTATATCCCTTGGGGATTTTAAGAAATCCCATACAAGCCAACAGAATCAAACAAAACATAGAACAAACAGACACAAATTAAAATAAAAAGTGAAAATCCTAGCATTTAGGAATTATAGGATTTCCCTCGCAAAACCAAAAAAAGAAAAAGGAAATTCATCAATCAAGAATCACCAATACATACTCATGGATCTAAACCGGATTCATGAGAAATCTAAAGAAAAATCCAGATCAAAGAAGCAGCAGATTAAGATAGGATCAAAGAGAAACGGATTAAAATCCTAACAATATCAATCAACAATTATAGCAAATAAAAAATTAAGACAAATCCTTAGAGCGATCGGAGGACAATAGAATCAGTAAGGGGAAAAACGATAGAAAAGAGAACGGAAGAGATGACCTCGGAGGGCTGCAGCGATCTTTGGTCTTGGGTCCGAAAGGCCGCAGTGCTTCAGGGAACTAGATATTTATGCCGGGGGAGCGGAGAAACCTGTCCTTCTAAAAGCATTATCGAGGCCCTCATGGCCGTCGGACTTTTTTCGATCTAACGGTCTAAAACTTTTCAACTTATTAATAAAAGAGTGTTAAAATAATAAAGGGGACAGTGCGGTACCCGGTTTAGATTTCGGGATGTCGTATATCCGCGTAAATGCTCCACGGCCCTCTCGCCTTTACGTATCCTGTTCAAAAGCCGCCGCCCGCCTGTCCGAACCCAAGCATTTCGGATAAATCCGAATCTGATTTCTAAGCCCGACGGCTCAGATTAGATGTCAAATTTGAGCCCGTATATTAGACAGACAGAACTCGAAATTAAAATGATTTAACCCGAACCCATCCAACCCCAATTATTCATATAATATATATAAGGGTGGCAAATTGATCGATCCATCGAATATCCGATCTGTCGTGATCCAATTAAAATCTAAAATAAATATAAATTTTATAAAAAAATATTAAAAATAGATTCGAAATGGATATACTTGATGATATATCCTAATAATATATATATATATATATATATATATATATATATATATATATATATTGTTGCCGTCAAAACTGAGGTCGATGTGGTTGGATCAGTCTCCTTCGGATAAGACAAAGTGAAAGAGTCCTTGATAAGAGATGAGGTGGAAGGATCCTTGACCGATGACGAGATACCAACGAAAATGATGTCTCCTGGGCAGTGGAGCTAGACTTGCAAAAAATTTCAGATCAGAAAATTTTCTGATAGGACCCTTCGACATTTAAGTTGGCTAGGAATTAAAGAACAGAGAGTAGTGGAGCATCTTGAGGCTCTCGAGAACTTATCTTTTTTTTTCCTTTTTTATGAAAGGCGAGTAAGAGTCCTGCATATCGGAGGCACTAGCCGTTCCTAGAAAGTGTGCAAGAATCATGCTAGCGAGAATCACGCATCATATTTGCAATATGAAACCAGCTAGTAATTGTCTGATAAACATTTAAATTAAGTCACTAGAGATATATTATTTTATTTAATTATTTTTTATTTATTAAGAATTTGATGTTTTCTAGTCTATTTTGCAGAAAATTAAGAGATTAGGCTCATACAAACAAAAAAACTTAATTTGGCTCAGATTTGAGTAAACCAAACAATCAGCTTAAGAGCTAATCGAATCCGAGTATGAACATAACTTACTCATGAAGGGATTAGATACAAGCTCTTAAGATCAAAGGTCAAGAAGCAACCTCTCCAATCAAGGATCCAGATTAGAAAATAATATTTCATCCAGATTCCAGTGTGAATACAAATACTCAATCAATAAAAAATAAGCAGAGCACTCCATCTAATAGCTCACATTGAATTCATCACTCCAAAAACCCTAGAAACAACTTGGCGCCACATCCAAAGCCCTCAAGTGCTGCCCCAACTTAATTTCAATGTGGAATTTTTTACGTGAAGGAAAAGAAGGAAAGAAGTGCTGCCCCAACTCAAGTCTCACGCCCCACCTCCTCTCCTCTATTTTTCATGCCATATCCCACATCCTTTCACACTGAAATCTTTCTCATCAAAACTCTACATGCCTCCTCACAAAGTCCTCATGTAAGAAAACTCCTAATGCTCAAGATTTCACATGGCTTATTTATTCACACTAAACCCTAGCAACCCACTCCCTCTTCTATAAATAGAGCCTCACGTCCTCCTCCTTTAATAGATTCTCAACACCCTAAAGCCTCCATCCTTTCCTCACATTCTCTCCCTAGCCGCCATCCTCTCCCCCTCTCAAGCACTCTTTCTCCAAGCCATCCCCCTCATTTCCCTTCTCTTCTCTATGCCCGAGAAGTCTAAGTGAGGTCTTAATCCTAGCATTCCTTCCACCAAATCTAGGAGAGGTCCTAATCCTAGTGCCTCTATCCTTCTTCTCTATTATCTCCATACTTCCATGACTTTTCTTCCTTGGAGTTTCTAAACTAAGCCTTCCAGTCATCCTGCCACTATCTACATGAAAAAAAATAAAGGATTCAAAGAAGCACACCTACCATCAGATGTAGTTAGAATATTCAACTTGGAGTTAATTGTCTTGTATCACTTTTATTTTTTCTTTTATGTATGCTTTATTAGATTAATAAAAAAAAAATTTATTGCAATTCTTTTTTTATTTATTAGTTTCTTTCAATCTATTATTTATTTTTTTTTATTTTTGAAATAATTTGACTAAGACCCTTGTAGATACGATTCTGACTCATCCTATCTATATAGTAGTGACTAGGGTTAATTTCGATGCGCTATGACATGCATCATTGCCATTTTGGGGCATGAGCAAATCCTAGTAGTTAGGATTTTCTTATCTAGTCTCCCTGCAATTGTAAGAAGGATTACCCACCTACTATGGTCATCTTAATGAATTGGGCTAAATCTGGTAGATTGGGACCAAGATCCTTGGATTACATCAAGTCGACCATAGCCGACCCTTACACACCTTGGCTAAAATCAAAAACTAGATCAACCAAGGTCGGGGTGAAGGCCCATAACACTCGCACCCCCCCACTCTCGAGTCCAAGCTCGAGTTGAGGTCAGGCAAAGAGAGTAGAAGCGTAGGGCCGAGTTTATCCTGTCAGGCCTAATCAATGCACCTCGGTAGTTGAACCTATGGATCGATTGCAATCGACCATATGTCACAAGTCCATGCACTCGATCTCTTTGATCTTTCAATCTAGGCTGTTGAAGGCATAGATCCATATAGAATCAGCTGCATCCATCTTCGGGCTGCCACCTAACGGCCATCTATGTTGGCTAGATAAATCATCACCTGATTGGAGCCATTCGAGCTCCTATAAATAGGCACCTTTCTCTAGTTTTACCTTTACCATTTTATAGTTTCACCATTGTGGAGCAGAAAGGTGAAGCCCTTAGGTAATTTTCGATAAGCCTCCGCTGATCATCGTCGATCACCATGGTCATCCTGCTAAATCTAACCTCCAAGCTCAAGCCCCTGAGATTTGGTTATAGGGCTGTTTAGTTGCTCCTATCCAGCCATAGGTTAGTTCTCCTTTTCTCTTCTTTTTTAGATTCCATTGAAGATGAGCCTCAAGCTCATCGGCAGATAGTTGGTCTTCCGATCGAGATCCATTTAGTGGGGATCCTTGATCTCATAGTTTGGAGGGTTTTGATCGAGGAGGTATCAAACTTTGACCCCTTCCAAGTCGCCTCTGTCCTTACCTAGAGGACTTGGAGGTCGTCTGCCTTCAATATCAAGTTCCTTTAGAGTTCATGTTGGAGCCTGCTGGTTCTGACGATGGGGTAGCTAAACCTCCCTTAAGTCAGGTTGGACTTTGCAAAGAGTCTTTTAAAGCTAACCTTAGGTTACCTCTCCATCCCTTCATCATAGATTTTCTTAGGCCCTTCCACATTTCTCCCTATTGTGTAGCACTGAACTCTTGGTACCTCATAGTAGCTTTCCTCTCGCACTACTTTCTTCTCAGTGCCGAGCAGACCACGCGCCTCTTATGGATGTGTTTCTCATTCAAGAAGTACCCCAAGATGATTGAGTGGTGGTATGTCTCTCATCGGATAGGATGGTGCCTCATTTGAGGTGCTCCTTCAATTCATAACTAGAAGGAGCATTTTTTTTCATATCAACCGAGCAGCCCTGGGTTTCGATACTTCATGGGGTCGACCATGGTGGTCATCAAATAAGACTCCGATGTTTACTGATGCTGAAGAGGGAGACTTGAAGTTTATTTTTAGCTGTGCCACTCCTCTGTGCATACTCCTTTTAGAGAAGATGCTTTATAAGATCAGCTTGAGCCCCACTGACCCTCAGGGTAAGTGTAAATATTTGTAGTTTATTTCATCTCAGTTCTTCTTGACTTATAGTTTTCTATTTTTCAGATGTGAAGCTTGAGAAACTTGAAGAACTACGCCGCATCGCCAAGAGGAAGAAGCCCTCGGGCGGTGCTTTCGCTCCCAAGTGAGGCCGAACCAAGGCGGTCCTCACCCAACCAACTACCTATTCTCCTTGGGTGTTAGCCCAAGGTTTAGTTCCAGAGAGGGGCATCTTCCTCGGGAGCATAGGTCATCCCCCCCCCCCTCTAGTTAGTTACTCGAGGGAAAAACTCTCCCTTCGTCTACTTCATCTTTCCTCTGAGGTGGGGGCAATACCTCGAGGCTCTTCCCACAGATCTTCTCGTCGAGCCAATCCTCCATCCTTAGCCCCTCAAAAGTCCCTTATAGAACCTGGACAAGGTGCTCAGGATCGGAGGTCTGGCTTGACGAATAACTGGGTCACTTGTGAGCTACTTTGGGTTGCCATTCTCCCAACCGACATCAAGGCCATTGATGTAGAAGGCTTCAAATAATGCATCAAGGAGTCATTCGACTCTCTCTTTTGGGTAAGTTTGAGAAATTTCCTCTCTCTCTATGTTTTTTTGGACTGACCTGCTCTCCTCCATAGCTCATCCACCATGTGACCACATCATGAAAGTTCTAAAGGTGATCCAACAAACCTTAGAGGAGGCCGAGACCTAGGCTGTACAAGCCGAGAAAAAGGCAGCCAAGGCCTTAAAGTTGGATGCAGTGGCCAACAGGGAGATCGAATCCTGAAGGCCAAGATTAGATTGGGGGAGGTCGAGATCACTTATGTTCGAGCCCAGGCTGAGGCTAGAGTGACCTATGCCCTCTACATGGTGGCCACCTACTGGGAGAAGAAGCTTGAAACTGCGAAGGCTGAGGCAGTCCAAGATTTTCACTCTTCAAACTACTTTTTAGTGTTCAAATTGGAGTTCGCTGTCGAATCTTACTTGGAGAGTGTGGTGAATTACAGGGCTAAGTTCTAGAGCCTCTTCCTAGATCTCGACCTTAGCTAGATGGATGCTAAAGATCAAGGTGCAAACATCGAGAAGAGAGCAGGGTTGGGCGACATTGAGGATGCACCGATCGAGGTTGCTGAAGCTACCCCTCCACGTCCGTTCGTGATCATATTGGTGAAACCCGATGCTCAAGCCAAGAGGCCTGATGCCCCTACCAATGCCCAGAACTAGGATTTTTTTCTTTTTTATTTTTTATGCTTAAGCTCGGCTGAGGCCAAGCAAATTTTGTGGTTAGGCTTTTTGGGTATTCTTCAACTTCGATTGAACTAATTTTTTAATTGACCCGACCAACCTAATGTAAATCTCTTCTCTTTTTTTTTTTAATGCAACCCTTTTTTCTTTGATTTCATCTTTATTGCTTGTTCTCCATTATCGTTCATAGAGTCCCCCAAGTAGCAGAAGTTGGGGTTTCTCTGGTTCATCCATTGTGTGTAGGACCTAAATAATCCATGCCCTATGGTTAGAGTGTTGAAAAAAATACCTCGAATTCGACCCATACCGAGCCCACGACAAGCCCAAATGGAAAAATCCATGAGGAGGATAGTCCATAGCAGCATGCAGCGCAGCAAGATACAGCATGCAGCAGGCCATGCCCACAGGCTTGCACTAGGGCCCAGCCCAATGGAAGACAGGCGTAGCCCACATGGGCGCACAGCCCAGGCTTATGCAGCTTGTGCAAGCATGGCCCAGTGCACGAGCGCACGCATGGCCCGTGTGCAATGCAGCCCAGAGGCACCCCTGCGGCTCACCGTGAGCCGTGCGATGCAGGAAATGGAGGGCACTGATACCTCATGATATTATCATCAGGACACCATGATTGTCAATTTAATTCTGACTTTAAAAAAAATTAAAAACATGTAGAGAGTAGCGACTCGGATCGAATACATGGAGAAAGCAGTGCTTTGATTTGAAAATTTTGATTTTTTTTTAAAGAAATATTTGAAAAAGTGATCGAAGTCAGAAAGCAGTAATTAAGAGTGCAAAAAAAATAATTTGGTACTAAGATCTACTAACTAGATCCTAACTTCTACTTGCAATAAAATAAAGATAAAAAATTTGAAGTACATAAAAATAATTTTTATATTAATTAAAAATAAAATTTAATTATAAAAATTTTAAAAAAATAGATAAATAAAATAAAAATTGTAACAAGTAAATAAAAACTGTAACAAAAATTTTATAGTCAATTGATGCAGCCTCGTCTGAAAGATGGTTGATTACCTCTCCTTCTTTCTTCAAACTCCTTAGAGTATGTTGGGCTTCCTCTTCTTCTTCCTCTTTGAATCTTGATCTCAGATCGGTGTTGGCGTGGAGATGGCATAGGAGACAAAATTCTTCTTCTCAGCACCTCTTGCCTCAAAGCAGCCTTCAACTCAAGCTTTACCTACTACCCCCTCTATGCCTCTCCCTCTCTTGGATGATTTTTTTTGTATGCATGGACTCCTTTTTATAGCCTTCCTAACCCTCTCGTATCAAAACTCCTTTCTATCCATGAAATACATCACATAACAGGACTCCAAGATGCTCCAAATCTCCCAAAATCGCATCCAAAATGTGTCCAGGTCAAAAACCCATTTTCTGGCCGTCGGATTAAGTTTAAACGGTTCAGATCAGGCCAAAACAACACTTTATCAAATCAGGAATCAATGTTGGCTGTTGGATCAACCCTCAATGCATTCTAGATTGTCGGATGGCACTCCAATCTCTTCGCTGTTTAGTTTTCCAGCTGACATCAACCCCATCCATTGGATCTTGCGTGAAAATCAATCTCAATTGTCCGTCTGCGCATAAGAGCCAGGCCGCCCATGCATCATGATAATAGACTGAAGGAACTATTCTGTGGACCATGACTTATTTCTGTGGATCGAGCGGTCGGTCCACCATACATCGAAGGCACTAAAATTGATTTTTTGGATTGATTTTTGGCTGATTTTTAGGCTTCTTAACTTGTTCTCCATTCCCAACATTTCAATTGCTATGTATGTGTGAAATTGAGCTTGAATTTGGGCTAAATTGGGTTTGATATGATTAAATCTTCATAACTAATAATTTTTAAAAAAAAATATAACAAATATCAAATATAAAATAATAAAGATTAAATATCAAATATTTTAATACTTTTTTATGCCATATTTAATATATTGATCATACCACCTAACTTGAACTTTGCTCGTCTTTGAGTAAAGAAAAGATTTAGAGTTAAATACCTTTTAACTTAGAGTTTTAAATTTCACCAAGCAATTTTCAAAAAGATCATTGATGTTTAATAAAGCATGAGTGAGGTATGTCATTGGGGTATTAATACTAATCAATGCAAAAGTTAAGCCAAAAATACTAAATCTTTTCTAATTTTTTTTTTAAAATTGCTCCTATCTTTATCTCTAAATCATCTATTTTTTATATAGACATGTGTATTGTTACTTCTGTTCTTCATTTATTATAAAAATATCTTCATATTGTCCATTTTTTGATGTGAACCATAATGATTACTTAGGCGAAGGGGTCTGATTACTCGAAGAAAGATCAATATTTAGATTTTATTTTATTTTTAATATTATACTATTATTGAATGTCTTAACCCCTTAAGCTTTTTATCTGATCCATGTAATGAGCTTTCAGCTAATGACTTTCGAATCAGATGGCTTTAAGATACTTGATATAAAATATTTTTCAGACTTAATTACTTAAATTAAATAGACTACGAGTTAAAACTAGCTTTATAACAGAGTTTCTTTGTCTTTCATATCTTTTGATATGAAACTCAACACTTACTTAGGCAAAGAGAACTGATTATTCAGTATGAAATTTTTAAAAACTTTTTTTTATAAAATAATTTATTTTATGAAGAAACGTATAGTTATCCTATACAAGTTCATAGGAAGTAAACTCTTCTTTGATATTGGTGTGAAAAAAATTCAGTGCAGGGGTAAAATGGTAATTTTAAAACTTTTTCAAAATCACTATTTTACAGTAGAAATTATTAATTAATCTAATTAATTAATAAAAATTTATCCTACACTAGGATCTAAATATGATATATAGCATGCATACATTTAAATTTGAAATTCAAATTTGAACAGTAAATACTTTACTATAATATGTTCAGAATATAATACCTTTGTGCGGGTAGTAGATCGTCACAATCTGATCGCCGTCGGGAGAGTCTGATCATCGCGATGTAGTCACACAATGTGTCTGATCTCTGTGGATCATCCACACGAAGCTTCCGATCTGATCGACTCCTCACGAGTGCTAGCTCGTTGTAGAGCCCTTTCGATGCCGATGCTGATCGAACTCCTTCGATCGATGTCTGTCGATTCTTCAGATACTTCGAATCATCAGCAGACGTGCTTGAGAGGATGTTGAATATCTCTCTAAAATTTGGTGGGCTCACGACACTCGTAGCTCACCTTCTCACTTTCCGAACTCCAGGCTGAAACCCTAAAGAACTCACTGAAACCCTGCGCACACTTTTTCTTTCTTTTCTTTCTTTTTCTTTCGGAAGGATATAGATCTTCACCTTGCACACAAGGATTCCTCACGCTCAAATTTTCTCTCCAAAATTTTTCTTACACATGCCCCACTCTTCTCCTCCTTTTAAAACAATATCAAACGTCTTATCCACGTGAGAGGATAAAGATGAGTAATTGCACATTTGAATTCAAATCAAATTTTGAATTCAAATGAAAATCAATTTATCCCTATCCACAAAGGGTGTGAGAAGAGGAGAGCGTGGTTTAATTTGTGCGTGAGTGATTTCATGAGAAATATTTTCTCGTGTAATAAATGGGATGCTAAAAGAGGATAAGGTCAAGGCGCTAAGATTTGTTGCTCATTCAAATTCAAACTTTGTTTTGAATTTGAATGGCCAACCAATCATCCTTATCCACTCATTTGGCATATTAAAGTAAGGTGTGAGGAAAAATTTATGAGAACTTTCTTCTCGTGAATTCAAATGGGCGCAGTGGAAGTGAGGTGGCGCAGGGAGAATGGGTCAAGGTGGTTTCATTATTTAAACCAACCTAATTGAACCAAATAAGTTAGGCCCAATTAGACTAATTTAAACCCAACTTAATTAGGCTTAGTTAGGCTCAATAAAATTCTAATCAAATTAGAAATTGATTAAGCCCAACCCCTGATCAAATCAGGGACCAAACCATCTCGACGATTAGGTCAACTCTTAACCTAATCGGGTCAAACCCAACTGAATCCAATTCAATTGGACTTGATCTAAAAATAATTACTCAATCAAATTGAGTTAATTAGTGATGAAATCACTAATTAAATCTCTCATAAATATTGAGTCCAAATTCGATGGATAATCGGGCATCAGAATTCATCGATATGTAACCCTGATCGAAGAGTCCCAAACCAGTGGGACTCTTGACCCCGATACCCAAAATGTGTGGGACTCGTGATCAGAGAATCCTGATTCTCGATCATAGAGTCCCAAACACGTAAGACTCATAGTCCACGAGCATTAGGACTCTTCATCAGCCATCAGATCAGATAGAAACCTCTAATGTGTGTGACCCCGTAGGTTCGAACCTAAACTGGTAGCACAGGAACTAATTCCTGTACTAATCGAAGTGACCATCTAGCAATGGTACCCGACGATCGGATAGGTCGAATAGTCACAATCGCAATACTCAGAACCTACATGAATATGGTTACTGTATAATTCATCCTTTTGACCTCTGTGTTAAGGACGACTCAGGGTTAAACTGTCAACCCTGATTAGATCATCTGAATCATGCTCAACTCAAACAGTCCTGTGACTCCTCACAAAGACTACCCTGATCAAGATTTTACTAAATTAAAATACGACTGTACACAGCTCCTAAACTAGAGTGGTCAATCCCATCTTGACACACGCACCGACAAGTCAAGTACTTGACTACACCCAGCAGCCTTTCGTCACTGAATTAGAAATTCAGGTATCTAGTGCCTAAGTGCAGTGAGTTGCTTGCAAGTCACCATGGCGGTCTCAGGTCGGAGGGATATTTATATTCATATTCCATCGGAGCAAATCTTGACAGCAGAAATAGCTTCGGAGTCGGTCACGTTCCGTGCAGATGTACCCCTACATCTCACCTGTATTCCATACCAGTGTCTCCACACTCATTGGTTAAGAGGACAACCAACCTATATGGCACACAACGACCTATGCTTGATAAACGTTGTCGTCCTTGGTAACAACGTATCATTTGGTCGCGAACAGATTTAAGGACTAAACGACAAATCCTCCTTTGTCGAGTCTAAATAGTCCTAAGGACTTCACCACAACATAGGAGTTCATTAGAAGATGAAATATTTTGTGATGAAAAATATCAAAATAATTTTTATTAATTCATAATTCATGTACATATATAAAAATGAGCACAATCGTCAACAGGCTGACGGTTGATTTTGGGACACTATTCCCAACAATCTTCCACTTGGCCTAAAGCCAATTGGTGCAGTATCTAATACCCATCTTCGACTTGTAGTCGTCGAACTCCTTCACCCCATGGCTTTAGTGAATGGGTCGGTCAGGTTCTTCTTTTCGTCGATCTTTTGAAGGTCGTCGTCACCTCGATCCATAATTTCTCGGATGAGATGGTAGCGATGCAGAATATGCTTCGTCCGCTGGTGTGCCTTGGGTTCCTTCACCTGAGTAATGGCTCCAGAGCTGTCACAGTAGAGCAGAACTGGACCAACAAGGGAGGGTGCTACTCTGAGCTCGGTGATGAATTTTTTCAGCCACACCACTTCTTTGGCAGCATCTGATGCAGTGACATACTCCGCCTCGCAAACTGAATCAGCCACTGTGTGTTGCTTGGAACTCTTCCAGCAGATAGCCCCACCATTAAGGGTAAAAATAAATCCCAACACACTTTTACTGTCATCATGATCAGACTGAAAATTAGAGTCTGTAAACCCTATAAGTCTCAAGTCTGATTTACCATAAATAAGCCACTGGTCCTTAGTATTTCTTAAATACTTCAGGATGGTTTTAACAACCTTCCAGTGATTCTCTCCTGAATCAGATTGGTATCTACTCACTACCCCTAGTGAGTATGCCACATCTGGTTGTGTACATGTCATAGCATACATGATAGATCCCATTGCCGAAGCATATGAAATTCTACCCATACGCTCTCTCTCTTGAGGTATTATCGGACAATCCCTCTTCGAGAGAGAAATTCTATGGCCTATCGGTAGATAGCCTTTCTTGGAATTCTCCATGCTGAACCTCTTCAGCATAGTATCTATGTACGTAGATTGGGATAAACCAAGCAACCTTTTAGATCTATCCCTATAGATCCTCATCCCTAGGATGTAGGAAGCTTCTCCCAAATCCTTCATGGAGAACTGTGACGACAGCCAAATCTTTATTCCCTGTAATGCAGGGACATCATTCTCGATTAAGAGAATATCATCCACATACAATACAAGAAATACCACTACTGGATCGTTTGCCCACTTATAAATGCAGGGCTCTTCTCCATTCTTAACGAAGCCATACGTCTTGATCGTCCTATTAAAACGTATGTTCCAACTTCGAGATGCCTGCTTAAGTCCACAAATGGACCTCTGTAGTCTGCACACCTTAGACTCATCAGTGGATGTGAATCCTTCAGGTTGTATCATATACACCTCTTCATCCAGCTTTCCGTTTAGGAAAGCTGTCTTCATATCCATCTGTCAGATTTCATAGTCCAGATGGACAGCTATCGCAAGCATAATCCGAATGAATTTGAGCATTGCCATAGGAGAAAATATCTCGTCATAGTCTATACCATAATGTTGACGATATTCCTTGGCAACCAGACAGGCATTATAGGTTTTCATCTTTCCATCTACGCCCCTCTTCCTCTTGAAGACCCACTTAACCTTATGAGTTTTACGCCTTCGGGTGGGTCAACCAATGTCCGCACATCGTTGACCTTCATGGACTCTATTTCGGATTTCATGGCCTCTAGCCATTTCTCAGAGTCGGATCTCTACATTGCATCCATGTAGGTGATCGGATCCTCATCGTTTTCATCAAGTTTGATAGGATCATCATCTCGGACCAAGAAACCATAGTATCTGTCCGATTGACGTGGTACTTTACCAGATCACCTTAAGGGTGCTTGAACAACGGGCTTCGGATTTGATCTAATCAAATCTGATTCAGGTTTAGCAACTTGTGTCAATTTTTTTACCTGTCGAACTTCATCAAGTTCGACCTTAGAGGCAACAGTCCCTTCACCAAGAAACTCTTTTTCTAAAAGGATTGTCTTAAGGCTGACAAACACCTTTTGCTCATCAGCCAGATAGAAATAATATCCTTTGGTCTCTTTTGGATATCCTATAAAATTACACTTGTCAGACCTAGGTCCTAGCTTATCCATAATTAAACGTTTAACATAAGCCGGACACCCCCAAACCCTAAGGTGCAAGAGTACTGGTTTACGTCCTATCCATATCTCATATGGCATTTTGGTTACAGACTTACTCGGAACTCTATTTAGAAGGTAACAAGCCGATTCGAGTACATATCCCTAGAGAGAGATCGGCAGACCAGCAAACCCCATCATGGATCGAACCATGTCCAACAAGGTCTGATTCCTCCTTTCAGAGACACCATTATGCTGTGGTGTTCCAGGAGGAGTCCATTGAGAGAGAATCTCATTCTCCCCAAGATATGTCAGAAACTCATTGGAAAGATATTTACCTCCTCGATCAGATCGAAGAGTTTTAATACACTTCACAGTTTATTTTTCTACCTCATTTCGGAATAGTTTGAACATTTCAAACGACTCCGACTTATGCTTCATTAAACAGACATACCCATACCTCGATAGGTCGTCTGTGAAGGTTATGAAGTAGAAATATCCACCTCTTGCACTTATGCTAATAGGTCCACATACATCAGAATGTACCAGACCCAAGAGTTCACTGGCTCGCTCACCTTTTCTAGTAAAAGGTGACTTGGTCATTTTACCAAAAAGACAGGACTCACAGGCTGGAAGTGATTCACAATCACCTACTTCAAGAATTCATTCTTGAGCCAACCTGTTTATCCTATTCTTATTGATATGACCTAGCCTATAGTGCCAAAGGTAGACTTCTGACACATTATCCATTCTAGGATGTTTACCGAAGGTTTGAACCACATTAACAGGTTGTGATAGAAAGTAAATTTCATTATAAAGTTGCCCAATAAATATTGTAACACCATTCAAAATGATATTGCAAACATTTTCTTTTATTAAAAATTGATAATCGTTCATGGCCAAAAGGCCTACAGAAATAATATTTAATAAAAAGCTTGGACAATAGTGATATTCACTCAGAATTATATTTCGAGAATTGATTACAAGGTTCATGATTCCTAATGCTAGAACTGGAACTTTGCTTCTATCTCCAATGTTCAAGAATCTCTCGCCTTCATCAAATCTCCTACTAACCTACAGATCCTGCATCGAATTATAAATATGATAAGGGCTTCCGGTATCCAATACCCAGGCAGTAATATCATAAATGAAAAAGTTACAAGGTGTTATCATATAAGTACCTTGCTTCTTCTTCGGCCTGTTCGGATCCAGTGAGGCAATGTATAGAGGACAGTTCCTCTTTCAGTGCCCCTGCTTCTTGCATAAGAAGCAGTCCGTCTGGCTCTGGTTGGGCTTGCGCTTCTTGGTCTGATCCTGTGCAGACATCCCAGCATGCGGCTGCACTTTCTTATTCTTCTTCTTCTTGTTCTTCTTCCCTTTCTTAAAGGATCGGCGATCAGAAGAAGACCCTCCCACAACATTTACCGACTCCTTATGGAGCTGGTGGTCCTTCTCAAAGTTCTGCAGCAACTCCAACAAGCCGTGGTAGTTCACTGCAGGCTTTGTCATTCGAAAATGAGTAAGGAAAGGAAGGAAGGACTTGGGTAGAGAATTAAGGATGTCATCTTTACCGAGCTGCTCGTGCAAGGAAAAACCCAGTTTACTTAGGTGCTCAATCATTTCAATCATGTACAGTACATGATCAGTGACTGAGGCTCCATCCCTCATCCGAGCATTGAAAATGGCACAACTAGTTTTGTGCCTTTCAACATCGTCAGGCGTGCCAAAAGAGTTGTTCAACATTTGAAGCATCTCCTGTGGCTGGACGTTCTCGAACCTGTGACTGAACTCATCATTCATTGCCGCCAGCATTATGCATCGGACATTGACGCGGTCGTTGAGCCACTTCTGGTATGTGTCTCGGACCGTCCCTCTAGCGTTCAGGGCTGGCTCCTCAGGTGCCGGATTTGTTACTATATAAAGGATCCGCTCATGCTCAAGGATGATTTTTAATTTTCGATACCAGCTATCGAAATTAGGTCCAATGAGCTTGTCATTATCTAATAATGATCGGAGCGACAGGGTAGTGGCCATAGCTGCATAAAGAAAAACCAGATCTATATTAGTACATAAATTATTAATACTAAAGACTTGGACTTTAGTCTAAAATTTTTCTCAGTATTTTTACGAATTGGTAGCCTCAACCTCCAATTCGAGGAATTACTTTAATTCCTTAGTGGGTACTAGAATCCACACAGACTACACACGAGCCCAACTTTGGTTGGTCAACCCATATGCATCTATGGGTAGGTTCATAACCAGTTGTTTCTCTAAACAACTTCTAGTAATTAATTTTGCCCCAGAACCTAATCAGTAGGCTTTGGCCTCCACTGAAAAAATCTGGTTAGGTCCAACCATTAACATGATTTGATTTGGTGAATTGGACCAATAAATGATCAAGCTCGACTTTGGTCAGCCAACCTAACCACCATCAGAAAGACTCAAACCAAATTATCATACTATGAATGATAATTCCATTAGTCAATAAGCACCAAGCCTTTAGGCCTCCAATGATTATTAAACTAATGGACTCATTATCACTCACTTAATGGGAGGCTATGACTTAGTTATCAATATAACTTAATCATTTTTAGGACCTAATATTTTTTTTTTGAGGATTTTATTAAAGAATAGATGAGAAGAAAATATCCAGCCAATTTCAATCCTCCCACTGACTTCACCAAGTCAGATTAAAAAGGATTTACTTAAAGCTGGCATTAGGAGCACCT
This sequence comes from Elaeis guineensis, assembly GCF_000442705.2. Taxonomy (NCBI): domain Eukaryota; kingdom Viridiplantae; phylum Streptophyta; class Magnoliopsida; order Arecales; family Arecaceae; genus Elaeis; species Elaeis guineensis. The sequence goes on along the minus strand of NC_025997.2, from coordinate 34,512,994 downwards.
AAATCAGTCAAACTGATTTACCTAATGACATGGGTGAGCCCTAATCACCAAATGATCTAATCAAAACTTAATTCACCAGGTTGGCCAGGTAAGTGAGATCAGTGGTGGGGATAAGCCATTAACTCGTCAGAGATCGAATTACTGCGAGTAGCTCCCACTTAAAAATCACTGGTCAAACTGCCAAACTTACCTTAGACACCAATCGGTTTATTAATTTTAATTTGATCAACTTAGTAAATAGGGTTCCACCGCGTAGCCATGAATTAAGTCCATCTTGGTCTAGTTAAAGACATGGACCCATTCAACTACAACTATTGGAGTTGAGTCTAGAGTATCCTTGACCTAATCTAATTCAACTTTTGATTAGATTTGACCAATTACTCTAATTTAGTCCATTTCTTTAAGCTAACCTTAGGTCTAACCCAATTATGGACCTAATCCATCTAACCCATTGACCCACAAGTTTATGCAATTGTCTTAGGTCTTAATTCATAATTCTAGACCTACTAGACAACACTTAATTCTTTTAATTAAGTATTTGGGCTGATGGGTCAGGATTTGGCATTTCGAAAATAATTTTCAAATTTGAAAGGTTTTATTTTCTGTTTACCAAATATGTTGACTTATTACACAAATATATCAGCACATTTCATAAATAACAATCCTATTGCTAATTATATAATAAAAAATAATTCAATCAAAATAAATCATGAATATTCCTTTCGCTGCTTCATCTGCATGGGATATAATCGCATCGGCACCCCTACCGCCATAGGAGACCCCATCGAATGGGAAGAGAGGGCCTTTAAACCCTACTTTTCTCCTATGACCGGACGGCCATGGCAACCAACCCAATTCGATTACTTGTTACTTGGATCAAGTATATCTAAATATACCAATTTTAAAATTTAAATTTCAAATTTCAAATTTTAAATTTTAAATTTTAAATTTCAAATTTCAAATATTTGAATTTCAAATTTCAAATTTTTAATTTTGAATTTTAAATTTAAAATTTCAACCAAATTTCAAATTTTAAATTTTAAATTTTGAATTTCAAAATTTTAAATTTTAAATTTCAAATTTCAAATTTTAAAATTTAAATTTCAAATTTTGAATTTCAAATTTTTGAATTTTGAATTTCGAATAACTTTCAAAATTCAAATTTTAAATTTTAAATTTTAAATTTCAAATTTAAACTTTTAGATTACAACTTAATCTATGCATGCAAATATATATATCATATCTAAGAATCCACTCTGATACCATTTGTGGAGAAAATTCAGTGTAGGGGTAAAATGGTAATTTTAATTTTTTTTCAAAATTACTATTTTACAGTAAAAATTATTAATTAATCTAATTAATTAATAAAAAATTATCTTACACTAGGATCTAAAAATGATATATAGTATGCATGCATTTAAATTTGAAATTCGAATTTGAACAGTAAATACTTTACTGTAATGTGTTCATAACACAATACCTTTGTACGGGTAGTAGATCGCCACAATCTGATCACCATTGAGAGAGTCTGATCATCATGATATAGTCACACAGTATGTCTGGCCTCTGTGGATCATCCACACGAAGCTTCCGATCTGATCGACTCCTCACGAGTGCTAGCTCGTTGTAGAGTCCTTTCGACGGTCGATGCTGATCGAACTCTTTCGTTTGATGTCTGTCGATTCTTCAGACATTTTGGATCATCAACAGACGTGCTTGAGAGGATGTTGAAGATCTCCTTGAAATTTGGTGGGCTCACGACACTCGTAGCTCACCTTCTCACTTTCCGAACTCCAGGCTGAAACCCTGAAGAACTCACTGAAACCCTGCGCACACTTTTTCTTTCTTTTCTTTCTTTTTCTCTCGAAAGGATATAGACCTTCACCTTGCACACAAGGATTCCTCACGTCTAGATTTTCTCTCCAAAATTTTTCTTGCACATGTCCCACTCTTCTCCTCCTTTTAAAATAATGTCAAACATCTTATCCACGTGAGAGGATAAAGATGAGTAATTGCACATTTGAATTCAAATCAAATTTTGAATTCAAATGGAAATCAATTTATCCCTATCCACAAAGGGCATGAGAAGAGGAGGGCGTGGCTTAATTTGTGCATAAGTGATTTCATGAGAAATATTTTCTCGTGTAATAAATGGGGTGCTAAAAGAGGATAAGGTCAAGGTGCTAAGATTGGTTGCTCATTCAAATTCAAACTTTGTTTTGAATTTGAATGGCCAACCAATCATCCTTATCCACTCATTTAGCACATTAAAGTAAGGCGTGAGGAGGGCTTTGTGTGAGAAAAAATTCATGAGAACTTCCTTCTCATGAATTCAAATGGGCGCAGTGAAAGTGAGGTGGCACAGGGAGAATGGGTCAAGGTGGTTTCATTATTTAAACCAACCTAATTGAACCAAATAAGTTAGGCCCAATTAGACTAATTTAAATCCAACTTAATTAGGCTTAATTAGGCTCCATAAAATTCTAATCAAATTAAAAATTGATTAAGCCCAACCCCTGATCAAATCAGGGACCAAACCATCTCGACGATTAGGTCAACTCTTAACCTAATCAGGTCCAACCCAACTGAATCCAATTCAATTGGACTTGATCCAAAAATAATTACTCAATTAAATTGAATTAATTAGTGATCAAATCACTAATTAAATCTCTCATAAATATTGAGTCCAAATCCGATGGGTAATCGGACATCAAAATTCATCGATATATAACCCTGATCGAAGAGTCCCAAACCAGTGGGACTCTTGACCCCGGTATCCAAAATGTGTGGAACTTGTAATCAGAGAATCCTGATTCTCGATCACAGAGTCCCAGATATGTAGGACTCATAGTCCACGAGTATTAGGACTCTTCATCAGTCATCAGATCAGATAGGAACCTCTAATGTGTGTGACCCCGCAGGTTCGAACCTAAGCCGGTAGCACAGGAACCAATTCCTGTACTAATCGAAGTGACCATCTAGCAATGGTACCCGATGACCGGATAGGTCGAATAGTCACAATCGTAACACTCAGAACCTATATGAATATGGTTACTGTATAATTCATCTTTTTGACCTCTGTGTTAAGGACGACTTAGGGTTAAACTGTCAACCCTGATTAGATCATCCGAATCATGCTCAACTCAAACAGTCCTGTGACTCCTGACAAAGACTATCCTGGCCAAGATTTTGCTAAATTAAAATATGACTGTACACAGCTCCTAAACTGGAGTGGTCAATCCCATCTTGACATACGCATCGACAAGTCAAGTACTTGACTACACCCAGCAGCCTTCTGTTACTGAATTAGAAATTCAGGTAGTCCAGTGCCTAAGTACAGTGAGTTGCTTGCAAGTCACTGTGACAGTCTCAGGTCGGAGGGATATTTATACCCATATTCCATCGGAGCAAATCTTGACAGCAGAAATAGCTCCGGAGTCGATCACGTTCAGTGCAGATGTACCCTTACATCTCACCTGTATGCCATACCAGTGTCTCCATACTCATTGGTTAAGAGGACAACCAATCTATATGGCATACAATGACCTATGCTTGATAAACATTGTCATCTTTGGTAACAACGTATCATTTGGTCGCGAACAGATTTAAAGACTAAACGACAAATCCTCCTTTGTCGAGTCTAAATAGTCCTAAGGACTTCACCACAACATAGAAGTTCATTAGAAGATGAAATATTTTGTGATGAAAAATATCAAAATAATTTTTATTAATTCATAATTCATGTACATATACAAAAATGAGCACAACCGTTAATAGGCTGATGATTGACTTTGGGATACTATTCCTAACAGTTGGTAGGAGAAAATAGAAGTGCTCACAGAAAAAATATTTATGTTCAAAACTTAACTCTGCATTAGATTTTCTTAATATTTGATCTCTCAGTATCTCACAAATTTTTTAGTCTGTACATCAATTTTTTTTTTTAAAAAAAATACCTAGTTCAACTCGATTCTTTAGCATAATTAGGTACCTAAATGCTAAATACTAACTCATTCGAAATTTTTTTTAATTTTTTTATTCTCTCTTTCAACTTAATCAATATTATCCTCAATGAAGTAGAAAAAATAAAGTATGATAGATAAAAAGGAAGAAAAAGAGAGATATTACCTGATCCAGATGTGTATGTAGTTCAGCTTGGCCTTCATGATTCTATTCGAAGTCTTTTCAAAATTTATCCTCCCCCGAATTTAGTCTTAAACTCAAAAAAAAAAAGATAAAAAAATAAATTAAATATAAAAATTGGATTGCCTCGCAACAAACACTAAGTTTACCATCTTCAGTTAAACACGAGTTGGATTCTTAAATAAATTGAAAAGAAAAATGAACGTAAAATGCAAGGATCTAAATTACCTCTTAGGAGTGCTAAGTTTAAAATCTTCAGTCAGACTATGTCGATTCTCTCACCTACTCCGTGTCGAATATTGGTTTGACAAATTTCAATGATTTTGGATTGCCAATCTCAGGAAGATGGCCTACAATCTCTTTATTGATATATTTTAATATTTTATTATCAATCTTCAAAAAGTAGTTTACGATCCTATTCTTAGTCAGTTTTATCTTTCTTATTTTAAGAAGATAATTTACGAACCCATGGACAGACCCTCATTTGTCAAGAATTTCTCCAATTTATTCTTTTAAAATACTCATAAATTGAGTTGTTGGGTTAGAAGTTGAGTTCGATGTAATGGGTACTGGAAGGATGTCACTTGATTCGTTACGTGCTCCTTACTTTTTACGGGAAGAACCAACTTTTAAGATTGAAGGAAATAGGACTCTAGATTTATATGTCTCGAATAATTCATCTGCTCTCTTCTTTCCTTTATCTTTCTTACTCAGATTGGAACTAGCATCAGTACCAGTTTTGGACTCAGGTTCTTCTACGCGGTTAGTCTTAGTACTAACCTCCTCTTCTAAAATCATATTTTGACTAGCATCAATACCAACCTTTCTCATCTGATCTTAGCATGGGTCCTTAAGAATCCTACCACTTCTAAGCTCAAAAATTGCTTGGCATGCTCAAATTGGAGATTCTTAGGCAGGACATTGGATTGATGACTAGGTCTAGGTGGTTCGTGGATATTGGGTGAATTATTTCTAGGATTCGGTATTGGTTGGCTCGATAATTGATTTGATTCTCTCCTCATGGTAGCCTCAGCTAACTGTCCTATTTGTGCTTCTAGTTCGATGATGAATTACTGTTGGATCATAATCAGTTATTGAAGTTGAGTAAACCTATCATCTGCTAGATTGATCTGTTGAGAAAGTGGGTATGATGGCTGATTGTAATATGATGGCTGGATAGACTGATTAGACTGACCTCTATTATAGACATAATTCTGATATTGAGGCCTATTTTAAAAGTTTTGCACTGGAGAAAATTAGGTTTGAGCCTGAGTTTGTTGGGGTTTCTAAAAAAAATTGAGATGGTTCCTCCAACCTGGGTTATATATGTTTGCGAATGGATCATTAACCGACTTGGAGTAGCCTTGTATAGCTTGAACTTATTCTTGGATGAAAGGTAGAAACTGTACAGTCGTGGGATATTCACTCATATGATGGGCTCAGCTAGCACAGATAGAACAAATCTCTTGATAATTAGAAAGTGATGTGTATTATGCAGGAGATTGTTGATCTAGGATTAGAAATTGATCTAACTTCTGGGCAAAAAGATCGACTTTATCTAATTTTTATGCTATCAGGTTCAAGTTGGCCTTAGGATTAGAGTCTGCATATTTAATTTCATAGAAAGATGGAAACATCTGGATTATGGTCGTCTTGATCTCATATTGACTTGCAAGAATATCAGGTAAGTGGATACAAGTCGATGGATTATAAGTGGAAGAAATAAAATATTTTTTTATCTGTCTAGGTGGTTCTCCAATATTTTTAGCCATTTGATTGTCAGGTTTAACGTGGATCAGCCATTCAATTTTAGAATTGGATTCAACTAGGTTAGAAAAAAGAGATCTCTTACTGTGCATGTACCAATGCAAACCTTAATGTGTGTGGTTCAATTTTTTTTTTTAAAGAAAGAAAGAAAGAGAAGAGAAGAGGAAGAAAGTGAGAAGCTCTAAAGAGGAGAACCCGAAGAGTCTCCTAGACCTAGAGACGATAGATGAGAAGAATTAGTTATGGTTAGATATTAATTACAGTCAAGTTAGCACAAAGTAAACTCTATATCCTGAGATTATCCTAAATCTAGACAGTCCCTAACTATTCCAAGTGCACCATCAAGCACTCCAAGTGCGAACCTAACCAACCAACTAGTCAGATAAGTATAAGATTGGTGGGGGTCCCCCTATTACTTTCCTTAGATACCAACTAAGTTAGCCAGATAAGTGAACGAACTAATTAAATAACCATCTTCCTTTAGAATATAGTTCCTGAACCACTTTTGTAGACTTCAATTGATTAACTAGGCCCAATCCAGTTGAACTTTCAGGGTCACTTGTCCTATTGAGCTCGAGTTCCTTAGGGGCTAATGTCTAGTTAATTTTAATTTAGACTTTGGTTAATGATGGATACTGGTTGATTGTTTTTGGACTTAGAGAGGGTGATGAAATCTCCAACTTATCTTGTTAATGGATGTTGCTCTTAAATTGATTTGAGATGAATATGCATAACCAATTTCAAACAAGGGGTTCTATGTAACTAAATTAAATGCATGAAAATAATTAAAATTGAAAGGCTCACTTTATCTCCAGCAATCATCAAAAAGTAAATCTAAATGATAGATGCTCTAAGCAATTAGGATTTCTACTCTTGTTATGAAGTTTTAATTAGGTTTAAGTGGGTTATTTTTAAGTTTAATTCAAAAAGAAAGCAAATAATGCTAAAAAGAAAAGCAGTTTAGGATTAGGAATGATCTTACCAAACAAGATTGGCAACTTTTCTTTCTCTTTTTATTTTTTCCTTCCTTTTTTTTTGCAAGAAAAATAAGAAAAAGTTAATAAGTTGTATACAAATAAAATCAAAAAAATCAAAAAAATAATTTAGTGTTTGTGCCTTCTCCGACGGTGGCGCTAAAAACTTGATATCTCACGATGTTGTCGTTAGGATACCGTGATTATCAATTTAATTCTGACTTTAAAAAAAATTAAAAATATATAGAGAGTAATGAGTTGGATCGAATCCACATTGAAGGCAGTGCTTTGATTTGAAAATTTTATTTTTTTTAAAAAAAGAAAGATTTGGAAAAGTGATCGAAGTCAGAAAGCAGTAATTAAGAGTGCAAAGAAAATAACTTGGTACTAAGATCTACTAACTAGATCCTAACTTCTACTTGTAATAAAATAAAGAACAAAAATTTAAAATGTATAAAAATAATTTTTATATTAATTAAAAATAAAATTTAATTATAAAAATTTTAAAAAAATAAATAAATAAAATAAAAACTATAACAAGTAAATAAAAACTATAACAAAGATTTCGTAGTTAATTGGCGCAGCCTCGTTGGAAAAATGGTTGATTACCTCTCTTTCTTCCTTCAAACTCCTTAGAGCATGCTGGGCTTCCTCTTTTTCTTCCTCTTTGGATCTTGATCTTAGATCGGTGTTGATGTGGAGATGGTGTAGGAGACAGAACTCTTCTTCTTAGCACCTCTTGCCTCGAAGCAGCCTTCAACCCAAGCTTTACCTGCTATCCCTTCTATGCCTCTCCCTCTCTAGGATGATTTTTCTTGTATGCATGGACCCCTTTTTATAGCCTTCCTAACCCTCTCGTATCAAAACTCCTTCCTATCCATGAAATACATCACATAACAGGACTCCAGGATGCTCCAAATCTCCCAAAATTGCATCCAAAATGTGTCCGATTTGAGAACCTATTTTCTGGCTGTTGTATCAAGTTTAAACGGTTCAGATCAGGCCAAAACAACACCTTATCAAATCGAGATTCAATGCTGGCCATTAGATTAAGCCTCGATGCATTTTGGATCATCAGATGGTGCTCCAGATCTCTTCGCTGTTTAGTTCTCCAGCCGGCATCAACCCCATCCGTTAGATCTTGCATAAAAATTGATCTCAATCATTCGTCAGCACATAAGAGCCAGGCTCCCCCATGCACCATGATAATAGACTGGAGGAACTATTCTGTGGACCACAACTTATTTTTGTGGATCGAGTGGCCAGTCCATCGTACATCAGAAGCTTTAAAATTGATTTTTTGGGCTGATATTTGACTGATTTTTGGGCTTCTTGGCTTGTTCTCTATTCTCAACATTTATTGCTATGTATGTGATGAAATGGAGCTTGAATTTGGGTTTAATTGGGCATGATGTGATTAAATCTTCATGACTAATAATTTTTTTAAAAAAATATAACAAGTATCAAATATAAAATAATAAAGATTAAATATCAAATATTTTAATATTTTTATGTCATATTTAATGCACTGATCAGGCGTGGTCCACACACCCCACCAGTCCATGGGAGCAAATGTGGTCCACGCACCTTGCATGAACCACTTAGAGGTCTATGGCAATTGTACGTAGTGCACAAAGCTATTTTTGTACAATCCAAAGGCCCAGAGATCTCACTGGTTTGATCTGATGGCCTGGGATAAATGCGCTTAGGATCCGATGGTCAGGGGGTTATTTGAGTTTCAATGAGATTTTTGTTATCGATTTGGATTCGGATTGGACTATGATTGAGGCCTTTAAAAGGCCCTGTGGGCGATAGGGTACAGTGGCTTGGTAGCAGTGGTTCAACAAAGTACCTATGAGCAGTAGCAGATCCTAAAGAGATGCACCGGCAAAAAGTAAGAGCAGAGGCTTCAAGCAATTACTCGACAACGAACTGCGGTTGCTTCAGGGGGGTCTCCTAGAGAGAGAGAGCTTTATGAGGGAGTACTTCTTGTTGAGAAAGAGAGATTGATGTATGAGGGTTGAAGGTGTGATCTCCTCTTGTAAAATTTTTCTTTTCTCATAGTGAAGCTTGCATGCCTTGTGGATGTAAGCCTTGGCTTAATCTATGTATTTGATTGTATTTCTTATTTTATTTCTTCTTTCTTTCTATTGTATTGATATCATCACCGATATACCAATCCTGGATTTTTGAACCGATCCTAGACTTGAGAGATCCATATTTTATACGAGGGATTTTCTCAGGAGGTGGTACTAAAGCAAGTGATACCATGACAACAATCGGTATCAGAGCTGCTCTGGTTACAATAATTGGTATCAGAGTCCGATTACCAGACAGAGTCAAATCATAGGAGAGCACCAGATTGTGGTGGTATCGATCCAAATCAAAGAAGATGGAAAAGACAAGCTCAATTAAGATGAAGATCAACAGGTTTGATAGAAAGAGCAATTTGTCCTTATGACAAGTGAGGGTGAAGAACATGCTCATCCAATTGGGGTTGATCAATGCTCTCATATGCGAGGAGATGCCAGCTACCATAGAGGTACAGGATTGGAGGTGGCTCTAGATGCAGACGGTGAGTACAATCTACTTGTATCTAGCAGATGACATGGTGATCCATGTGCTTGGCAAGACTTTTCTGACGACGATGTGGTCGAAGCTCGAGGAGATGTACATGACGAAGTCACTCACCAATGCTCTCTTCCTCTGAAAGTAGTTCTACCAACTGTGGATGACCAAGGGACAAAGCATGCAGGAGCATCTCAATAACTTTCAAAAGATCCTCACCGACCTCCTCAACGTTGGCGAGAAAATTAAGGAGAAGACTTGGGCGTTGGTCTTGCTTTTATCCCTTCCTCCCTCTTGTGTATCTTTTGTGACTGTTCTTCTTATGGAAAAGAGTATCATCAAGATGGAAGAGGTTACTTCTACTCTACTCCAGAGCAAGATTCTCAGACGGAAGAATCGAGCTTTAAGTTCAGGTGGCGACTCAGGTATGACGGTATCTGCAGATGATGGTGGCAGAAGATAGAGCAGTAGGAGATCGCAAGGTGGGCGGTCTAAGTCTAAGATGAGGGACTTGAGCAAGATTAGATGCTACTGGTGCAATGAGTTGGGACATCATGTCAGAGATTGTCCACAGCTCAGGGATTGGACAAAAGCTACAGTGATGGCGGCCCAAAGTAGCGACAGTGATGAGATCGATAATGTGATGATAGTTTCAAATGAGGTATCTACTTCTTCTCACTAGTGGATTATAGATTCTGCATGTTCGCATCATATGTATTGCAGAAAATGCCTCAAATTCGATCCATAGTGAGCCCACGACAAGCCCAAATGGAGAAACCCACGAGGAGGATAGTCCACAATAGCATGCAGTGCAGCAGGACATAGCCTACAGTAGACCACGGCCTGCAGGCCTGCACCAGGGCCCAGCCTAGTAGGAGACAGGTGCAGCCCATGTGGGCACTTGGCCTAGGCGTGCGTGGCCGGTGCAGGTGCGGCCCAGCATGTGAGCGCACACACGGCCTGCATGCAACGCAGCCCAAAAGAGCCCATGTGGCTCACCATGAGCCACGCATTGCAGGAAGTGGGGGGTGCAGTCCACGCACCCAGCCACGCAGTCTACTGCATCATTTGGCACGGTCTATTGGAGTAGATGTGGTCCACGTGCCCTGTTGGAAAAAGTGCAGGGTTTCATGCATGAATTTCAAAATATTTTTGAAATATAATGCAGCAGAATATGTAAATTAAATAATTTAATCTATAAATATATATAATCAAATTACTAAACCCTATAATTAAAATCTATAACATGTCATATTGTATTTATAAATCAAAAAATAAAAGCTTTGGTATTGATCAAATCAATACCCTAGATCTAAAATAGTTTTAGATCTAAAACCTAGATCACATCTGGATAAGAGAAGAGATCAGATCTCTTACCTTCATACGGGTCGAGAACTCTGCAGTTGATTTTCTTTGTTGCTTTTGAAGCTGCACACACGTCCGACTTCTACAGGTGATCCACACGAGGCTACAACAAAATCGAAGGGTCGTCGAACGAAGATCCACTCGAAGTGCTAGCTTCTTGCAGATTTCTCCGGATGGTTAATCTAAAAATATTCTTTGGATCTCTTGGATATTTCAAGAGATGAAGAATATAAGGAGGAATAAGGAAGAAGTTAAATCTTTTGACCTCCCTAAAATCAGAAATAATATGTAAAAGAAAAGGGTCCTAAGAGAAGAAAGATCTTCTCTTTCAGTACATCAACGATTGATGTCTTGAGAACATCTCTATGCTGGAACATGAGAAGACCTTTTTCTCTAGATATTTTCTAAATTTTTAAATCTTATGATATCTGATTTTTCTCATAGAAAAATCTCATGATTTATGGAGAAGAAGGGTTCTAAAATAAACCTTAAGAGAAGACCTGCTTTTCTTCTTCTTCTCTCATCAGAATATGATCAGATCATGTCTAAAATTAGATCACCATGCCCCAACTCATTGGAGCATGAATCTACCATGCCATCCCTCTTTCCCTCTCAAATTTTTATCAAATAAAAATATAAAATAAAAAGAGAATAATCTAAAAGAAAAATAATAAGAGAAAATAATCTTCTCTCTTACCTTTCTTTCTCTATAAGACATCAACTTTTGATCTCTTGATAGAAGACTCTCCTCCATGAATATTGGCACCTCAAACCACCCATGCCATCCTCTTTCTCTTTTGCTATTTTTATCTAAAAATCATGAATTTTTGATTCTTATTTGATAGCATATGGGGCGGCAACTTTTTATATGGCAGATTAGGTCAAAAGACCTAATCAACAAGGAGTCCATGGGGTGTCCAACTCTTGGATGCCCCCTCCCTTATAAATTTTATAGAGATCAGAATAAGATGCTTAAAAAGGGTGACAAAATGATAGGATAGGCTTGGGGAAAGTTGGCGCAAGAGAGGAGGGAAGAGTCCTTGTAAAGAGGGACTCTTTCAAAAAAAGAATAAGCCTAAACCACTTTCCATAATTAATCAAATCACTTTTCACATTGAACTAAATCAAATCTGATTCAAATCTCTAAAATAAGTGGTATGAGATAACATTCCTTGGATGTGGATATCATAGAAAAATATTTAAAAATTAATTAGTGGTGTGGGCTTGAGATTTCTTAGGTGGCGCAAGAGATGATATGGAATCCTAGTCTAACTAGGATTCTTATGTAGATTAGGTCAAACACTTTGAACCCAATCCAAATTAATTACAACCTAATTAATGATAATCCTAGTCTAACTAAAAATCTAATTAAATCAGATTAAACCATATTTAATTCTGATTTAAATCCTAACTTAATTAGGAATTAGGTGCATACAAGTCCTAGTCGAACAGGGACTTGTTCTTCCTTGCAACTAGCTTATCCAATAAACTAATTAGACTTAATCCAATTAGATTCAAACTAATTTTACTTGAATCAAATTCAAATAGACTTAATCTCAGTCCAATTATTCAATCAGATTGAGTCAATTAGTAATCCAATTGCTAATCGATCCTCCTGCAATACTTGCATTAGATCAAACATCAATCACATTGATCGTTTAACCTTAGAACGATTCTCAATCGTTGATTAACCATCTGATTAGATTACAACTTCTTATGTGTGTGACCCTATAGGTTCGAACCTAAGTCGATAGCATAGAAATCAATTTCTGTATCAGTCGAAGTAACCATCTAGCAATGGTTCCTGACGTCCAGATAGGTCAAATATATGCAAAGCAACATTCTAAGAATCCTGACCCATGATTATCGTATAATTCATCTTTTTGACCAATAATGCTCAAGATGACTTCGAGTATGCTGTCAACACTCATATAAGTCATCTCTATTGTGTCTCAAAATTTTACAAATCTCATGACTTCTCATGATGATTACCCAGGCCTAAGTTTTGCTAAATTGAAACACAGCGAGACATTCTCTTCCTGAAGTTAATCAGAAGTGGTCAATCTCATCTTGACTCACACACTGACATCATAAGTACTTGACTGTATCCAGAAACCTTTCGAACCTATATTAAAAATACAGGTAGTCCGGCACCAAAGCACAGTGAGTTGCTTGCAAGTCACCGTAGTGATCTCAGGTCAGAGGGACACTTATACCCATTGGCCTTAGCTAATTGCTCTTGACAGTAGAGTGTTACATTGGTCACGTTCAATGCAGATGTACTCCTACATCTCACCTGGATGCCATACCAGTGTTTCTACACCATTTGGTTACGAGGACAACTAACGCATATGGCATATAGCGACCTACACTTGATAAGTTATCATCCTTGTTAATAACTTATCATTTGGTCATGAATAATTTAAGAACCATCCGATAATCTTTCTTTATCGATTGATTGTGGTTCTAAGGACTTCATCATAATTTAGGAGTTCGTTTAAGAAAGATAAAACTTTTATGATGAACCTGCCAAAGAACTATTATTATTAGATAATTCATATATCACTTCCAATCATCTACCACTTAGATGATTGGCTTTAGGACACATTTTCCAACATGCCCTGCATGGACCACTTAGAGGTCTATGGCAATTCCACATGATGCACGGAGCTATTTTTGCATGATCCAAAGGTCGAGAGATCTTGCCAACTTGATCTAATGGCCAGGGATAAATGCGCCTAGGATTCGACGGTCAAGGGGTTATTTGAGTTTCAATGAGATTTCTATTACCGATTTGGATTTGGATTGGATTATGATTGAGGCCTTTAAAAGGCCCTATTGGTGATAGGATACAGTGGCTTCTTAGCAATGGTTTGGTAGAGTACCTATGAGCAGTAGCAGATCTTGGAGAGATGTGTTGGCAGAGAGCAGGAGCAAAGGCTTCAGGCAGACTACCAGGCAGCAGACAGCGATCGCTTCAGAGGGGTCTTCTAGAGAGAGCATTATGAGGGAGTACTTCTTGCTGAGAGAGAGGGATAGGTGTTCGAGGGTTGAGGGTGTGATCCCCTTTTGTATAATTTTTTTCTTATAGTGAAGCTTGCATGCCCCATGGAGGTAAGTCTTGGCTTAATCTACGTATTTGATTATATTTTTTATTTTATTTCTTCTTTCTTTCTGTTGTATCGACATCATCGCCGGCATCCTAGAATTAGAAATCGATCCTAGAGTTGGAAGATCCATATTCTGCATGAGAGATCTTCTCAAGAGGTGGTACCAAAGCAAGTGATACTGCAACAACAATCGATATTAGAGCAGCTCTGATCACAATAATTGGTATCAAAGCCTGGTTATCAGATAGAGCTAGATCGTAAGAGAGCATCAGACTATGGTGGTATTATTGGGAATAGTATCCCAAAGCCAATCGTCAGCCTGTTGATAGTTGTACTCATTTTTGTATATGTACATGAATTATGAATTAATAAAAATTATTTTGATATTTTTTATCACAAAATGTTTCATCTTCTAATGAACTCATATGT
>NC_025997.2:34480264-34498538 GCF_000442705.2 Elaeis guineensis | reverse complement strand
AGTCTGATCATGATGACAGCAAAAGTGTGTCAGGATTTATTTTTACCCTTAATGGTGGGGCTATCTGCTGGAAGAGTTTCAAGCAACACACAGTGGTTGATTCAGTTTACGAGGCAGAGTATGTCACTACATCAGATACTGCCAAAGAAGCGGTGTGGTTGAGAAAATTCATCATCGAGCTCAGAGTAGCACCCTCCCTTGTTGGTCCAGTTCTGCTCTACTGTGATAGCTTTGGAGCCATTGCTCAGGCGAAGGAACCCAAGGCACACCAGCGGACGAAGCATATTCTGCGCCGCTACCATCTCATCCAAAAAATTATGGATCGAGGTGACATCAACCTTCAAAAGATCGACGAAAAGGAGAACCAGGCCGACCTATTCACTAAAGCCATTATGGTGAAGGAGTTCGACGACTACAAGTCGAAGATGGGTATTAGATACTGCACCGATTGGCTTTAGACTAAGTGGGAGATTGTTGGAAATAGTGTCTCAAAGCCAATCGTCAGTCTGTTGACGGTTGTGCTCATTTTTATATATGTACATGAATTATGAATTAATAAAAATTATTTTGGTATTTTTCATCATAAAATATTTCATCTTCTAATGAACTCCTATATTGTGGTGAAGTCCTTAGGACTATTTAGACTCGACAAAGGAGGATTTGTCGTTTAGTCTTTAAATCTGTTTGCGACCAAATGATACGTTGTTATCAACGACGATAATATTTATCAAGCATAGGTCGTTGTGTGTCATATAGGTTGGTTGTCCTCTTAACCAATGAGTGTGGAGACACTGGTATGGCATACAGATGAGATGTAAGGGTACATCTATACTGAACGTGACCAACTCTGGAGCTATTTCTGTTGTCAAGATTTGCTCTGATAGAATATGGGTATAAATATCCCTCCAACCTGAGACCGCCACGGTGACTTGCAAGCAACTCACTGTACTTAGGCACTGGACTACCTGAATTTCTAATTCAGTGATGGAAGGCTGCTAGGTGTAGTCAAGTACTTGACTTATCGGTGCGTGTGTCAAGATGGGATTGACCACTCTAGTTTAGGAGCTATGTACAGTCGTGTTTCAATTTAGCAAAATCTTGGTCAGGGTAGTCTTTGTGAGGAGTCACAGGACTGTTTGAGTTGAGCACGATTCGGATGATCTAATTAGGGTTGACAGTTTAACCCTGAGTCATCCTAAATACAGAGGTCAAAAGGATGAATTATACAGTAACCATATTCACGTAGGTTCTGAATGTTGCAATTGCGACTATTCGACCTATCCGATCATCGGGTACCATTGCTAGATGGTCACTTCGATTAGTACAGAAATTGATTCCTGTGCTACCGGCTTAGGTTCGAACCTGTGGGGTCACACACATTAGAGGTTCCTATCTGATCTGATAGCTGATGAAGAGTCCTTCATGTTTGAGATTCTGTGATCGAGAATCAGGATTCTCTGATCATAAATTTCACATATTTTGGGTATCGAGGTCAAGAGTCCCACTGGTTTAGGACTCTTCGATCAGGGTTACATATCGATGAATTCTGATGTCCGATTACCCATCGGATTTGGACTCAATATTTATGAGAGTTTTAATTAATGATTTGATCGCTAATTAACTCAATTTGATTGAGTAATTATTTTTGGATCAAGTCCAATTGAATTGGATTCAGTTGGGTTTGACCTGATTAGGTTAAGAGTTGACCTAATCGTCGAGATGGTTTGGTCTCTGATTTGATCAGGGGTTGGGCTTAATCAATTCCTGATTTGATTAAGATTTTATTGAGCCTAATTAAACCTAATTAGGTTGGATTTAAATTAGTCTAATTGGTCCTAACTTATTTGGTTCAATTAGGTTGGTTTAAATAATGAAACCACCTTGACCCATTCTCCCTGCGCCACCTCACTTCCACTGCGCCCATTTGAATTCACGAGAAGAAAGTTCTCATGAATTTTTTCTCATGCAAAGCCCTCCTCACACCCTACTTTAATGCACCAAATGAGTGGATAAGGATGATTGGTTGGCTATTCAAATTCAAAACAAAATTTGAATTTGAATGAGCAACCAATCTTAGTGCCTTGACCTTATCCTCTTTTAACACCCCATTTATTACACGAAAAAATGTTTCTCATGAAATCACTCATGCACAAATTAAGCCACGCCCTCCTCTTCTCATGCCCTTAGTGGATAGGAATAAATTGGTTTCCATTTGAATTCAAAATTTGATTTGAATTCAAATGTGCAATTACTCATCTTTATCCTCTCACGTGGATAAGACGTTTGACATTGTTTTAAAAGGAGGAGAAGAGTGGGGCATGTAAACAAAATGAAAAATTTTGAAGAGAAAATCTAGGTGTGAAGAATCCTTGTGTGCAAGGTGAAGGTCTATATCCTTTCGAGAGAAAAAGAAAGAAAAGAAAGAAAAAGTATGCGCAGGATTTTAGTGAGTTCTTCAGGGTTTCAGCCTGGAGTTCGAAAAGTGAGAAGGTGAGCTACGAGTGTCGTGAGCCTACCAAATTTTAGAGAGATCTTCAATATCCTTTCAAGCACGTCTGCTGATGATCCAAAGTATTTGAAAAATCGACAGACATCGATCGAAGGAGTTCGATCAGTATCAGCCATCGAAAGGGCTCTACAACGAGCTAGCACTCGTGAGGAGTCGATCAGATCGAAAGCTTCATGTGGATGATCCATAGAGGTCAGACATACTGTGTGGCTGCATCGCGACGATCAGACTCTTCCGACGGTGATCAGATTGTGGTGATCTACTACCCGCACAAAGGTATTGTGTTCTGAACACATTACAGTAAAGTGTTTACTGTTCAAATTCGAATTTCAAATTTAAATGCATGCATGCTATATATCATATTTAGATCCTAGTGGAGGATAATTTTTTATTAATTAATTAGATTAATTAATAATTTTTACTGTAAAATAGTGATTTTGAAAAAGTTTTAAAATTACCATTTTACCCCTACATTGAATTTTTTCCACAGGTATTGATCCAGATCGAAGAAGATGGAGAAGATAGGCTCAATCAAGGTGAAAATTAACAGGTTTGATGAAAAGAGCAATTTCTCCATGTGGTAAACGAGGGTGAAGGATGTGCTCATCCAATAGGGATTGATCAATGCTCCTATGTGTGAGGCGATGTTGGCTATCATAAAAATACAGGATTGGAGAGGGCTCTAAATGCAGGCGATGAGTATGATCTGCTTATACCTAGCAGATGACGTGGTGATCCATATACTTGGCGAGACTTTTTGATGGCGATGTGGTTGAAGCTCGAGCAGATGTGTATAATGAAGTCACTCACCAACACTCTCTTTCTCTAAAAATAGTTCTATCAGTTGTAGATGACTGAGGGGCAGAGCATGCAGGAGCATCTTAATAACTTTCAAAAGATCCTCACCAATCTCCTCAGTGTTAGCAAGAAAGTTGAGGAGAAGACCAGTGCATTGGTCTTTCTTTTATTGCTTCCTCCTTCTAATGAGTCTTTTGTGACTGCTCTTCTTGTGAAAAAGAGTATCATCAAGATGGAAGATATTACTTCTACTCTACTCTAGAATGAGATTCTTAGGTGGGAGAATCGAGTCTTGAGTTCAGATGGCGACTCGACTATAATGGTATCAGGTGGTGATGGTGGCAGAAGATGGAGCAGTAGGAGGTCATGAGGTGGACGGTCCAGGTCCAAGATGAGGGATTTGAGGAAGATCATATGCTATCAGTGCGACAAGTTAGGGCATCGTGTCAGAGATTGCCCGTAGCTCAGGGATCAGACAAAGGCTACAGCGACAGCAGTCCAAGTTAGCGACCGTGATGAGACCAATGATGTGACGATGGTCTTAGATGAGATATCTACTTTTTTCCATTAGTGGATTATGGATTCTGTATGTTCGCATTATGTATATTATAGAGAGGAGCTGTTTGACTTTTTGCAGTACAGTGAGGGCACTGTTCATTTGTCAGATGGATCGAGCTGTGCGATCGAGGGCATCGGGACAATCAGTGTGGAGGTACATGATCGAATAGTCAAAAAATTGGATGAGATCCGATATATACCCAATTTTAGAAGGAATCTGATCTCACTGAGCAGATTGGATTCAATCAGCTACAGGTGGAGAGCTAATAGAGGAATCCTAAAGTTTTTGCATGATAGTAGGATTATGATGAGAGGAAGAAAGTATGAAGGATATTACCTCTTGACAGGAAGCTCAGCATGAGGTGGAGCTTCAGAAGTCAGTGGGAGCCCAATGCACAGTGGAGCTCTAGGTGTAGGTGGATCGAGCATAAGATGCGAGACTCGAGAGGATGACAGACGACGTCACAAGGTGAAGTTTCTATTGCTGCAGGAGGCTACCCTAAGCAGGTTTCAGGTCATATAAAGCACAGCACATGATGGAGATGGGATTGAATGGCTTGGCTCGACTCTCATGTTCGTCTATCCATGATGAACAGGCATATGCCCTAGGGCATGGGGGCAAGGCAAGATCATTCAGAAAGTTCTCAAGTTTATGTGGAGGCCGAATATCGAGTTGAGGTAAAGCATTGTTGAGAAAAATGCCTCAAATTCGACCCATAGCAAACCCACAATAAGCCCAAACAGAAAAACCCACAAGGAGGATAGTCGACAGCAGCATGCAGTGCAATAAGACATAGCTTGCAATAGGCCATGGCCCGCAGGCCTGCAGCAGGCCACGTTCCATAGGCTTGCACCATGGCTTGGCCCAGCGGGAGGCAGGCACAGCCCATACGGGCACATGGCCCAGGCGCTCGTGGTCCATGCAGGCACGGCCAATGCGCGAGCGCATGCACGGCCCATGCACAACACAGCCCAAAAGCACCCACACGGCTCACCATGAGCCTCACGACTCAATGCGACCCGCAGTCTATGCACCCCACCACACAGGCTATCGCATCATTTGGCATGGTCCATAGGAGCAGATGCGGTCCATGCAGGAGCCGCATGGTGTAGGAAGTGGGGGTCGCAGTCCATGCACCCCACCACGCAGGCTATCGCATCATTTGGCATGGTCCATAGGAGCAGATGCGGTCCACGCACCTTACGTGGACCGCTTGAGGTCTATGGCAATTCTACATAGCGTATGGAGCTATTTTTGCATGATCCAAAAGTCAAGCGATCTTGCCGGCTTGATCTGATGGCCTGGGATGCATGCGCCTAGTATCTGACAATCAGAAGGTTATTTGAGTTTCAACAGGATGCCTGTTATCGATTTGGATTTAGACTGGACTGTGATTAAGGCCTTTAAAAGGCCCTGTGGGCGACAGGGTATAATGGCTTGGTAGCAGTGGTTCGATAGAGTACCTGTGAGTAGCAGTAGTTCTTGGAGAGATGTACCAGCAGAGAGCCAGAGAAGAGGCTTCAGGCAGACTATTAGATAGCGGACAACGGTTGCTTTAGGAGGATCTCCTAGAGAGAGCTTTGTGAGGGAGGGCTTCTTGTTGAGAGAGAGGGATTGGTGTATGAGGGCTGAGGGTGTGATCTCCTCTTGTAAATTTTATCTTTTCTCATAGTGAAGCTTGCATATCCCATGGAGGTAAGCCTTGGCTTAATTCACATATTTGATTGTATTTTTTGTTTCATTTCTTTTTTTCCTGTTGTATCGATATCATCATCGACGTATCAATCTTGGACTTGGAAATCGATCCTAGACTTGAAAGATCTGTATTCTGCATAAGAGATCTTTCCAAAAGGTGGTATCAGATCAAGTGATACCACGACAATGATCGATATCAGAGCAGCTCTGGTGACAACATAGAGTTTGATCTCCATCCAATTCACCTTTAAGCAAAGTATTCTGGTTGGTTCAGCTAAGGGGTCCCAAGAGGGCTTCCCCTTCATCATCATCTTCGGCCTCTACTCGATGCCAACTGGCCAATTTGAGAGGTCTCCAGAGGCTAACCCCTTCATCATTATCCTTGGCCTCCATTCAACCCGTCCGAGGATGACGAGTGCTAATTGGCCATATCGAGATGTCCTCAGAAGGTTAGCCCCTTTAACATCATCCTTAATCTTTGCTCGATTTATCTGAAGATAAGGAGCATCAGTTGGCCATGTCAATGGATCCTTGAAGGGTTAGCCCCTTCGATGTCATCTTTGACCTCCGCTCGACTAGTCTGAGGATGAGGAGTGTCAATTGACCATATCGAGGAGTCTCCAAAGGATTAATCCTTTTGTCAATGTCTTCAGCCACCGCTCGACTCGTCTGAGGACGAGAAGCATTGGTTGGCCAATTTGAGGGGTTCCTAGAGGATAGCCCCTTCGGCATTGTCCTCAACCTCCGTTCAACTAACTCGAGGATGAGAAGCACCAGCTGGCCATGTTGAGGAGTCTCTATAGGGTTAGTCCCTTCAACATCATCCTCGACCTTCATTCAACTCATTTAAGGATGAGGAGTACAAGTTGGCCATATCAAGAGGTCCTCGGAGGGTTAGTCCCTTTATCATCATCTTCGACCTCCAGTTAGCTCATTTAAGGATGAAGAGCACTGGTTAGCTAATTCGAGGGGTCTTTAGAGGATTAGCCCCTTCAGTATTATCCTTCACCTCTGGTCGACTCGCTCGAGGATGAGAAGCATCAATTGGCCATGTCGAGGGATCCTTGGAGGGTTAGCCCCTTTGATGTTTTTCTTGATCTCTGCTTGACTCGTTCGAGGATGAGAAGCATCAATTGACCATATTGAGGGATCCCGAAAGGGTCAACCCCTTCGATGTCATCCTCAGCCTATATGAGTTACCTTTGATATCATCTTCGACCTCTGCTCAACTCATTTAAGAATGAGGAGTGCTAGTTGGCCATTTTGACGGATATCCCTGAAGGATTAGCCCCTTCGATCTCATCCTCAGCCTATGCTTGACTCATCTGAGGATGAGGAGCACTAATTGGCCATACCAAGAAGTCTTTGGAGGGTTGGCTCTTTTGACATCATCCTCGATCTCCGCTTAACTCATCTGAGGATGAAGAGTGCTAGTTCACCATGTCGAGGAATCTCCAGAGGATTAACCCCTTCAACATCATCTTCGGCCTCCACTTGACTCACCCAAAGAAGAGGAGCACCAATTGGCCATTTCAAGGATTCCCAGAGGGATAGCCCCTTCAATGTCATTATCAACTTTTGCTTAACTCGTTCGAGGTCGAGGAGTACCAATTGGCCAATTTGAGGTTGGAAATGTTGAGAATGCATTTTTGAGTTGCAGAAAGGGAACTTTTATTATCAATTAGTGATAGTTACATCAAGGATAATAAATTCATAAATTTTCAACATTCCAAGTCTGATGAATTGGCATCCTGTCTAATCGACGGAGTTGGTAGGCTCTTGGGCACACCACTTCGTCAACATGGTACGGGCCTTCCTAGTTCGGTGATAGCTTCTCCTATTCTCTTGGATGAGACTTCAACTCTTTGTAGGATGAGGTCCGCTATTTGGAAAGTCTTTTCTCTAACCCTTGAGTTGTAGTGTCCAGGCCACCTTTTGTTAATAAGTCACTATCCGAAGCTGAGCTCGTTCTCATGTCTCTTCCAATATATCCAAGTTCACCCATAGGTAGTTTGAGTTGCTTTCTTCGTTAAACTTCTCCACTCTAAGTGAAGGAAGACCAACTTCGAATGGTATAACAGCTTCAATCTTGAAGGCCAAGTTGAAAAGAGTTTCTCTGATTGGGATCCACTGTGTCATCCAATAGGCCTAGAGCACACCATAAAGCTCTTCCATCCACATGCCTCTAGCTCGGTCTAGCCTTGTTTTAAATTCCTGAAATAAAATTCGGTTAGTCACTTCAACCTCACCATTACTTTAAGGGTGTGCAATCGAGGTCATGCGATGGGCGATTTCAAGTTTCCTGTTGAACTCCATAAACTTCACATTATCAAACTGGCATCCATCACAATTTATAATATTTAAAGTTACTACAATCGGATCATCATGAGGGAATTGTATCCCTTGGAGGTCGATATTGGAGAAGGCAATTTTTTCATCTTCAATTTTTGATTCTTCTACTTCTCTTCTTCAACTTGGTCTAATTATGGGGTCAAATTGTCGAACTATCCCATAAAAAGATCATGTGTATCACCCCACCACATAGCATGTTCGATAAGTATGGATTGATCCCATGAAAAATTGGGTGTTTGAAGTGTATTCAAATTCTTGTTCAGATGAGCTTTAAAAAAGATAAAAAGAATTTGCTTGTAACTACTAATGAAGCAGTGAAAGAAACAATTACAGTAGTATATTAACTAAAAGATCTAGGGCTTTTAAATCTATTAGACCAATGATTTAGATAGTCGTTCTTATGATTTCTTATAGAATGTCTTTTAGATCTTTTTATCAGAGTGCAAAGCATGAATAAGCATGAACCATGAAAAAACTTAACTATGATTTATCAAGTATTTTGCTTTACCCTAGATAAGAGACTCTCCTTTCTTATGTTGATCCAAGCATAGACCATGAAGGGACTTTAATCCAACTATGACCTATCAAGATTTTATAGCAAGAAAGGATTGAGGACTTTGATCTCTCTTTATTTTTTTCTTGTGTTATCCAAGTATGGGCTATGAAGGGGCTCTAACCCAACTATAACCCATCAAGCTTTTCCATAAGAGAGAGAGAAAGAGGATTTGAAGAAATTGTGAACCTTCTACTTGTTATCACTTGCACCGAATCAAGTACAAACTATGAAAAAATTCTAATCCAACTATAATTCATCAAGTCTCTTGGCAAGAAAGAAGAAAAGGAGAAAGATTCTAAATGTCAAAAGTATGAAAAGAAATCCAAAGAAAATAAGCTTCTAACTATAGTCTAGCTTCATCGCAAATCCTAGAGGAATTGCTTAGCAAGACATGATATGATTAAAAACTATGAAATTAATTAAAAACATAAAAAAATTCTTATACTATTTTCTAGAATTTAATGTTGTAGAAAATTAAAGGTATACAGAAATTAAATAAGAAGGAAAAAAGCAAGGTAAAATAAACTATCCTATGTGCTGAAATTAAACTTACATAATTTAACTTGCATAAGCGACAATTAAATGAATATTAAAATAGAATTGTATTACTAAAATTTAAACTCTGTAACTACAATATATTCCTAACTCCTAAGCCATTAACAGGGCTTGGAGTTAGATTCAAAATAGAAAATAAATAAAGAAAGAAAGAAAAATCTAAACTAAGATCTCCTCTCACAGCATCCCTCTGCAAAACTTTCTCCTATTTTGATTCTCGCACCTCCTCCTGACTCACTTTCCTTCTTGTGTGTTGGAAGGATGGAAGAAAGTGGGAACAAGATAGCTAAAGAACCTGAAGATGGGATGAAGACCTTTACAAGTGCTATGGCATGGAGAGAGAGATGTCGAGGAGTGGAAGTATTGGGCTTTTTTTATAGGTATTAGGAGAGAGGAGATTTTCATGTTTTCTCGATGTGGAACTAAAAAGAGAGAGTAGGCATGAAGGAATAAAGGGAAAGAGATTTGTAATGGATGGCTAAGATTTTTCTCATACCTCTTTTGCTTTTCCTATTTTAACTTTTGACATCTCAAAACCTTTTCCCCATCTCAAAACCTTGGTTGCCTCCCTCTTTCTCTCTTTTTATTTTAAAAAACCCTAAGCATTGTCTTGCATCCCAGATTCGTTCGAGGTGGTTTAAATCATGCCTACACCCACATGCTGCACCCATGCTGCACCTCAGGCCCACTCGCACCCGTCCGAATGCACGCCTGCCTGTGCTTGCATGAAGACCGCATCCCAAGTGCATTTAAACCACATGCTCTCCCACATGAAGTGATGCCCCCCTTATGGACTATGATAAAAACTATGTCAAAAGTGAAGGAACCAGATCTAGGGTTTCAGGGTTAGATCTTGAAACTTTTTCAAGATCAGACAGCGAAAGACTAAAATAAATCAAAATTTATCTTATAAAACCAGAAAATTCTTAGATCTAAGATCCTATTATATGATTATTATATGGCATTAAATCAAAAATTAAAATATAAAGAGTAAGAACTACATGTTGATTATATCAACATATTTCTGTACTACATCTAATGTATGTAAAATATAATAGATCAGATCTATTACCTTGCAAGTTAGACATTCTAACTTTGCTGATCCGGACTTGAGAATGATGTTGTAATCCGCATACACGTCCGACCTCTAAGAGTCGTCCACACGAGCCCACGAATCACGACCAGAAGTTCTGGTCCAGAAAATCAGCACAGTATGCCAGTACTGTGCTGATCCTTCTTCGATGATCGATCAGATGCCTCCTTCTTTTTGATTTAAACTTTTTCAAAGATGAAAAATAGAAAAAGGAGTTTTAGATATGAGACACTCTTAGAAAACTCACAGATGGAGGAAGAGAAGAGGTGAACACAGCAATTCTAGAAGAAGACCCTCTTCTTCTTCTCTTTGCTCTAACCCAGACACCTAGTTTTGTGTCTTTTATATCTCCACTCTCCAACACTCTTTCTCCTTGATTTTCACACACCCCAAAGGTCTCTCAATGCTCTATAGTTCACAAAAATTTTAAGAAGAAATCATCTTAAATAAAGAGATATGAAGAATCCTTGTCTAGGTCAAATACCTAGTCAAGGAAAATCCAAATAGGGCAAGACAAGGGGTGCCCAACTCTTGGGCACCCCCTCCTTTTTCTGCCATGGACCACTAGAAAAGGGTGCACAATATGTGCCATAAAACCCATAAAAATCTTAAAAAAAATCTGAGAAAAATTAGTGCCATAAGGAAAGAGTTTTGGTTTCCTAAAATTCTATCTCATAGAATTTGAAATCTAAACTAATTCCTACTTTGATTTGGTCCACAACTACATTCCATGTAAGAGAGAAAGAGAGGAAAGCTTTGGACATGCATGAAGACTTGGGAGAGAAAGTTTTGTCACACAAAATAAGAGAGAGTGGGCGTGGGGGGCTAAGGTGGCACAAGGTGGAATCCTAGTCTTACTAGGATTCAATCTATGACTTGTTCAAATTTAGTTTCTCAAACCAAATCAAACCAAAATCAAATCAACCTAATTAAAATAGGTCTTAACCCAATTAAAAATTTAATTTAATTAAATCAAATTAAATTTAAATTTAATTTAATTTTTTAATCGAATTAGAAATTAGGTTGACCCAAGTCCTAATTGGACTAGGACTAGTTTTTTCTTGCACATGGCTTATCCAATAAACCAATTGAACTTGATCCAATCAAGTTCAAACTAAATTTAATTAAATTATATTTAATTAGACTTAATCTCAGTCTATTGGCTTAATCAAATTAAGTCAATTAGCAATCGAATTGCTAATCAATCCTCCTGCAACACTTGCACTAGGTTAAATGTCCATCGTATTGATCGTTTAACCCTAAAATGATTCTTAATCGTTGATCAACCATCTGATCGGATCGTAAACTCTAATGTGTGTGACCTCATAGATTCGAACCTAAACTGGTAGCACAAAAATAAATTTTTATACCAATCAAAGTGACCATCTAGCAATGGTATCCGACGACCGGATAGGTCGAATGTGTAGAACAACATCCTTAGAACCCATGCGGATATAGTTTTCATATAATTCATCCCCTTGACCAAAATACTCATAGAACACCTCAGAGTTCAACTATCAACTTTGATCAGATTGTCCATATTGTATTTCAAAATATCAAATCCATCTGATGGATTATCCTGACCAAGGTTTTGCTAAATTGAAATATAGCGACTCATTCTTCTCCTACTCTTGGAGTGGTCAATCCCATCTTGATCACACTCTGACTTCACAAGTACTTGACTGTTTTAAGAAGCCTTCCGTCACTAAATTAAAAATTTAGTTAGTCCAGTACCAAAGCACAGTGAGTTGCTTGCAAGTCACTGAGACGATCTCAGGTCTAAGGGATACTTATACCTATATCCCATCAGAGATATTCTTGACAGCCGAATGCTCTGGAGTTGGTCACGTTCAATGATGATGTACCTTTACATCTCACCTATATGCCATACCAGTGTCTCCACACTCTTTAATTAAGAGGACAACCAACCCATGTGGCCTACAGCGACCTATGCTCGATAGAAGCTGTCGTCCTTATTAACAGCCTATCATTTGATCATGAACAGTTTTAAGGACTAATCGATAAATCCTCTCTTTATCGAACCTAAATAGTCTTAAAGATTTCATCAAAATAACGGAGTTCATTAGAAGATGAAAACTTATGATAAAAATGTCAAAAGTATATTTTATTTATTAACAAATCAATTACAATACAAAGTTGCTCAACCGTCAACAGGCTGACGTTTGACTTTTGAGACATATTTTTCAACAACTCTCACTTATCCTAAAGCCACTCGGCACAGTATCTAATACCCATCTTCGACTTATGGTTGTCGAACTCCTTTATCGTCAGGGTTTTAGTGAAGGGGTCGGTCAGGTTCTCCTTTCTGTCGATCTTCTGAAGGTCGACGTCACCTCGATCCACGATCTCCTAGACCAGGTGGAAGTGGTGCAAATGTGCTTCATCCGCTGGTGTGCTTTGGGTTCTTTTGCCTGAGCAATGGCACCAATATTGTCATAGTAGAGCAGGACCGGACCATCGAGGAAGGGTGCTACTCCGAGCTCAGTGATAAATTTTTTCAGTCACACAGCTTTTTTTGTGGTATCCGATGCTGCAATGTACTCCACCTCACAAACAGAGTCCACCACAGTATGCTGCTTGGAACTCTTCCAGCAGATGGCTTCACCATTCAGAGTAAAGATATAACCCGACATGCTTTTACTGTCATCATAGTCAGATTAAAAGCTAGAGTCTGTGAACCCCACAAGTTTTAGATCTGACTCGCTATAAACCAACCATTGGTCCTTAGTATTTCTCAAATACTTAAGAATGGCTTTAACCACTTTTCAGTGATTTTCTCCAGGATCAGATTGGTATCTACTCACTACTCCTAGTGAGTGTGCCACATCTGGCCTTGTACATGTCATGACGTACATGATAGATCCCATGGCTGAAGCATATGGGACTCTACTCATACACTTTCTCTCTTTAGGAGTTGTCGGACAATCCTTCTTAGAGAGAAAAATTTCATGGCCTATCAGTAGATAGCCCTTCTTGAAATTCTCTATGCTGAACCTCTTCAGCACAGTGTCTATGTACGTGGACTGAGATAATCCAAGCATCCTTTTAGATCTATCCCTATAGATCTTCATCCCTAGGATGTAGGATGCTTCACCCAAGTCCTTCATGGAGAACTGTGATGACAACCAAACTTTTATTCCCTGTAGTGCGGGGATGTCATTCTCGATTAAGAGAATGTCATCCACGTACAAGACAAGAAATCCCACAACTGGACCATTTGCCCATTTATAGATGCAGGGCTCTTCTCCATTCTTAACAAAGTCATACATTTTGATCACCTTATCAAAATGTATATTCCAACTCCGAGAAGCTTGCTTCAATCCGCTCACCTTGGACTCATCTGTGGATGTAAACCCCTCAGGTTGTATCATATACACCTCTTCGATCAGCTCTCCATTCAGAAAAACTGTCTTTACATCCATCTGCCAGATCTCATAATCTAGATGGATAGCTATTGTAAGCATTATCCGAATAGATTTGAGCATTGCCACAGGGGAGAACGTCTCGTTATAGTCAATACCATAATGTGGACGATATTTCTTGGCAACTAGACGGACTTTATAGGTCTCCACCTTTTCGTCCGCGCCCCTCTTCCTTTTGAAGACCCATTTACATCCAATGGGTTTAACCCCTTTAGGTGGGTCAACCAATATCCATACATCGTGATCTTCATAGACTCCATTTCGGATTTCATGACTTCAAGCCATTTCTCAGAATCAGATCTCTGCATTGCATTCATTAGGTGATCGGATCCTCATCGTTCTCATCGAGTTCGATGGGATCACTATTTTGGATCAAGAAATTATAGTATCTGTCCGACTGACGCGGTACTCTATCGGATCGCCTTAATGGTGTAGGTACATTGGGCTCTAGATCTGATCATCTGACTCAGGTTCAGCTATTGATGTCGGTCTTTCTACTTGTTGAACTTCATCAAGTTCAACCTTAGAGGCAACGGTTCCTTCATCAAGGAACTCATTTTCTAAAAAGATTGCCTTAAGGCTGACGAACACCTTTTGTTCATCAGCATGGTAAAAAAAATATCTTTTGGTCTCTTTGGGGTACCCTATGAATGTGCATTTATCAGACCTAGGTCCAGGTTTATCTGTAACTAACCGTTTGACATAGGCCAGGCACCCCCAGATCTTAAGGTGTGAAAGTGCTGGCTTACGCTCTGTCTATATCTCATATGGAGTCTTAATTACAGACTTACTTGAAATCCTATTTAACAGATAACAAGCCGATTCGAGTGCATATCCCCAGAAGGATATTGGCAAGCTGGCAAAATTCATCATGGATCGGATCATGTCTAACAGAGTTCGATTTCTCCTTTCAGACACACCATTATGCTGTGGTGTTCTTGGAGGAGTCTATTGGGAGAGAATCCCATTCTCTCCTAAATATGTGAGAAACTCACCAGAAAGGTATTCCCCTCCTCGGTCAAACTGAAGAGTTTTAATACTCTTTTCAGTTTGTTTTTCTATTTCACTTCGAAATCATTTGAACATTTCAAATGAATCCGACTTATGTTTCATCAGATAGATATATCTATATCTGGATAGATCATCCGTGAAAGTGATGAAGTAGAAATATCCACCTCTAGCACTTGTGCTCATGGGCCCACATACATCAGTATGTACTAGGCCCAAGAGCTCAGTAGCTCTCTCACTTTTTCCAATAAAAGGTGACTTGGTCATTTTATCAAGAAGACAGGACTCACAGGTTGGAAGTGATTCACAATCACTGACTTCGAGGATTCTCTCTTGAGTCAATTTGTTTATCCTGTTCTTGTCTATATGACCTAGCCTATAGTGCCATAAGTAGATATCTGATATACTATCTAATCTAGGATACTTGCCTGTAGAATAGACTACGTTAACAGGTTGTGATAACATATACACACCATTATTCAAATATCCACAAAAAATAGTAATACTATTCATAATGATATTACAAACTTGCTTCTTTATTGAAATTTCATAATCATTTTTGACCAGAAGGCCTACAGAAATAACATTTAAAAAGAAACTAGGATAGAAATGACAATCATTAAGAACAATGGTATGGGACTCAAATACAAGTTTCAAGATTCTTAATGCTAAAACTGGAATCGATCTTTCATCTCCAACGTTCAGGAACCTCTCGTCTTGCTCGAATCTCCTACTGACCTGTAATCCCTGCAACGAATTGCAAATATAGTAAGGGCTATTGGTATCCAATACCCAATCAGTTATATCACAAATAAAGAAATTATAAAGAGTTATCATATAAATACCTTGTCCAGCAACAGCTTGCTTCTTTCTCTACCTGTTCAGGTCCAGGGAGGCAATGTACTGAGGATAGTTCCTCTTCCAGTGCCCCGCTTCTTGCAAAAGAAGCATTCAGTTTGACTCTTATCGGCTTGATCTTTCTGGTCTGGCTCTATACTGATGTCCCAGCCTGAACTTGCACCTTCTTCACTTTCTTCTTCTTGTTCTTCTTCCCTTTCTCAAAGGGTCGAGAATCAGAAGATGAACCTCCCACTAAGTTCACCGACTCCTTGTGGAGTTGGTGATTCTTCTCAAAGTTCTGAAGCAACCCCAGTAACCCGTGGTAGTTTACTTCAGGCTTTGTCATTCTATAATGAATGAGGAATGGGAGATAAGACTTGGGCAGTGAGTTCAGCATTGCATCTTTCCCAAGCTGCTCATGCAAGAGGCAGCCGAGCTTGCTCAAATGCTCCATCATCTCGATCATGTACAATACATGATCAGTGATAGAGGCACCATCCCATATTTGGTGTTGAAGATGGCACAACTAGTCTTATGCCTCTCCACATCATCGGGTGTGCCAAAGGCACCCTCCAACACTTGAAGCATGTCCTTTGGCTGAGCCGTCTCAAATTTGCAACTGAACTCGTTGCTCATGGCAGCCAGCATGATGCAGCACATCGTTGTTCGATAACTGAGCCACTTTTGGTAAGTATCTCTGACTGTTCCACGTGCATTGGCAGCTGGCTCTTCAGGTGCAGGATCCGTTATTACATATAGGATCCGTTCATGCTCCAGGACTATCTTTAACTTTCGATACCAGCTATCGAAGTTGAGTCCCACCAAATTATCATTGTCCAACAATGATTGGAGCAATAGGAAAGTGGCCATATCTACACAAAGAAAAATCGTAACCTAATTAGTAATTGATTCATTAAACCTAAAGATTTGAACTTTAATCAAAAGGTTTCTCCCACTAATTTATTCGAATTGGTAGCTTCTACCTCCAATTCAAGAAATTATCCTAATTCCTTAGTGGGTACTAGAATCCACTTAGACTGCACACAAGCCCAACTTTGGTTGGCCAACCCATGTACATCTAAGGGTAGGTTCATAATCAATTATTTATCTAAATAATTTCTAGTAATTTTAATTTGCCCCAATTCTTAATTAGTATGCTTTGGCCTCCACCGAAAAGGTCTGGTTAGGTCCAACCATTAACATAACCATACTTGGCCCATTTAGCCAATGAATGATTAGGCCCAACTTTGGTTGGCTAACCTAACCACTATTTAGAAAGATGTAGTTAAGAAATCATATTATGAATTACAATTCTATCAGCCGATAAGCACCAGGCCTTTGGGCCTCCAATGATTATCCAACTGATGGATCTATTATCATCCACTTAATGGAGGCATAATCTAGTTATCAACATAACTATTTTATTTTAAGGATCTAATAATTTTAGAAAATTTAATTGATTTAGAGGAGAAAGTTAGATGAACCAGCTTATCATGATCCTCCCACTGGCTTCACCAAGTCAGCTTAAGGGAGACCATTAAAAGAGCTGGTCTAGGAGCACCTAAATCAGTCACACTGATTTACCTAACTGACATGGGTCAGCTCGAATAGTCAAGTGATCCGATCAAAACATAATTTCACTAAGAAGCCAGGTAAGTTCGATCGGTGGGAGGGTCTGCTAAAGCTTGCCTTAGATACCATCAGAAATGGCCAGATAAGCGGGATGCCAATTAAAAACCACCGACCTGATTTATCTTAGACACCAATGATTTAATTAGTTTCGATTAGATCAATCTAACAGTTCGTGCTAGACCACTTAGCCAAGAATCAAGTCTATTTGGTTCTCGTTAAAGACATGGACTTGACCAACTAAACTATTGTAATTGATCTAGAGAATCTTGACCTAATCTAAGACAATAATTGATTAGATTTAGTCAATTCTCTAATTAAGTCCATCTTTAATCTAACCTTAGATCTAACCCAATTAATGGACCTAATTTCCACTAACCCATTAACCCAATGTGTTATGGTTTGTGTCTTAGATTTTTCAATTCACAATCCTAGAACCTAATCAAACAACTTCTTAATTTCAATTAAGTTTTGGGCTGAGGTTGGGGTTCGCTTTTGAAAATAATTTTCATATTTGTAAAATATTTTTAAACATAGTTCTACCAACCAAGTTGCATGTTTGATTCATAATCAAAATGTAAGTGAAATAAGCATGAAACTACTTTAGATCTAATCTAAACAGGTTCATATAATTGAAATAATTTAACTTTAAACTGGCAAATTTTTCAGACAAATATATATAGTTCTTTGCATGGAAATTATTAACAAAGAGATTTTATTTTATATTTAATTATTTTTAAATCTAATAAATCATAAATTTAATCTAGATCATATCTAACAAATTTATGATTAAAGATAGATCACACAACTAGGACAATCTTTGCACTGTAAGGGATAAACCTTACAGCAGGACAACTACAGTTCATGATTGATCTAAAAATTTTAATTTTAGATTTAATAATCAGATTATAATTAGATCTAATCTAAAAATAATCTAACATATATAAATAATCATGTAATAAACAACCTAGGCTCTGATACCAATTGAAGGAACCAGATCTAGGTTTCAGGGTTAGATCTTGAAATTTTTTCAAGATCAGGCAGCGAAGATTAAAATAAATCAAAATTTATCTTATAAAATTAGAGAATCTCTAGATCTAAGATCTATTATATATTATTATATGTATTAAATCAAAATTAAAATATAAAGAGCAAGAACTACATTTGATCATATCAACATGTTTCTATACTACATCTAATGTATGTAAAATATAATAGATCAGATCTATTACCTTGC
>NC_025997.2:34404198-34480164 GCF_000442705.2 Elaeis guineensis | reverse complement strand
CAAATGGTAGGTCGATACCACAGCTCGGAGGGCATTGAGGTCAGGTCGGCCGAATATTGCGTTGTAGGCAGACGGCGCCCTTACTACCAGAAAATCCACTTGTGCTCTAGATTATTTTGGATACCGACTTGCAACCACGGTCAAAGTTATTACTCCTTCCACTGGCACAGCATCGCCAGTGAACCCTACCAATGAGGAGCTTATCGGCCATAATCGATCATCCGGAATGGATATTTTTGAGAATGCATCGTAAAATAAGATATCGATCAAGCTTCTATTATCAACAAGAATGTGACGTACATCATAATCAGCCATATTTAAAGAACCTACAACTACATCATTATGGGGGAATTGAATCCCCTGGGCATCTTCTTTAGTAAAAGTTATAGATTCTTTAGTCCTCTGTCGCTTGGGCGGTCCGGTCAATCCACTGGTTGCTCCCCACCGGGGTCCTCCAGAGATGGTGTTGATGATCCCGATTGGAGGTCGATCTTCAAGCTATTCTTCCCTCCTTAGTGGCTCTGGTTGTGGTAGGGCCCTCAGCCGATCTTCCCTACCTTCAGGCTGGCGTAGGATGAATCTGTTGAGCCAACCCCGTCTGATGAGCTCCTCGATCTCATCTCGGAGTTGAATACACTCCTCCGTGTTGTGGTCGTGGTCACGATGATAGAGGCAGAACTTGTTAGGATTGCACTTTTCGAGATGTGTGCACATCCTTTCTGGCCTTGGCAGCTGCT
This sequence comes from Elaeis guineensis, assembly GCF_000442705.2. NCBI lineage: Eukaryota > Viridiplantae > Streptophyta > Magnoliopsida > Arecales > Arecaceae > Elaeis > Elaeis guineensis. Next base: position 34,479,427 of record NC_025997.2, on the reverse strand, counting down.
CTCTGATCTCCATCAGCACTTGAGTTTTTGGAGCATTGAGAGGGGCGTAGCTGTGGAATCTTCTTGGGGGAGAGCTCCATCGAACTCTGTGGTCTGGACTTCTCTGCCTACGAGCTCGGAGGGGAGTTCGGACAAGCTTGTGTGCGGGGGGAGTTCGAGAACGTAGCCGAGCTTCACTCGACCCTTTTTCAGCTACGGGCTTGTCGGAGTCACCCGCCTACCGTGCCTTCGTGGCCTCCTCATCCTTCAGCTTGAAGGCTTTCTCTGCTCGGGCATCTCCTTCAGCCCGAGCCAGCAAATCAGCGAAGTCCCTGGGATACTTTTTTTCAGAGAAAACAGAAGGTCATTCTTTTGAAGATCACTCTTTAGGGCGGCCATTGCAACTGATTGGTCCAAGTTCTGAACCTCCAATGCGGTGGCGTTAAAATGGTTGACATAAGTTTGGATGGATTCAACCTCCTTTTGCTTGATGTTGATGAGAGACTTCGAACCTCTTTGGAGATATCGACTGCTGATGAAATGAGCCACAAACTGGTGGCTCATTTGATCAAAAGAGAAGATAGTACCCGACTTCAGTGTCGAGTACCAATTTCTTGCTGCTCCCTTCAAGGTAGATGGGAAAGCTCGGCACAGGATGGCGTCTGGCGCACCATAGAGCAGCATCATTTGTCTGGAAGACCTCCAGGTGGTCAACCAGATCTGAGGTCCCATCGTAGCTCTCAAATTGGGGGAGCTTGAAGTTCGACGGGATCGATTCCTGCATAATCTTTTGAGAAAAAGGAGGGTCAGTACAGATATCCTCACCGTAATCAGGGAGAGCATGGCAGAGCTCTTCGATCCGTCGGTTCATCTCTTGAAACTTTTGATCCAGGGGATCCTCTCGATCGCGAATCTCGAGGGTCTTCTGACAGAACGGAGGTAGAGACCCTCCGGAGGTGGAATCATGATCAGACAGAGGGCTCTCCACCCTCTGCTTCCCCTTTTCGAGGGATACAAGGCGACTAGCCCAAGTGGGCTGCCCGATCGCCGGCTTCTGGAACTCCGACGATGCTCTTTCCAGCTGCATAGATGCCTACGACTGCTGCTGCTGTTGCTGCATGGCCTACATCGCTTCGGTGAGGCCCTTGACCTGCTGAACCAGTAGGTCGAACTGCTCCATGCCGACTGTTGTTGTCGGAGGAGGAGGAGCCTGAAAAACTGGAGACGAGATCGGAGCTGATGGATCTTGCTGAGATCTGGCCATGGAGGCCGTAGATCGCTTGGTGGATGCCTTTCGGGGAGGCATCAGGTTGGGATCTAACTAGAGAAGAAGAAGAAGATGTCGAAGAAGATGACCAGATATAGTCCCATTGAGTACTCCTTTAAGAACAAGGGTCCTGTGAAGATACAGACCCTTCCTCTAGCACCAATTCTGTTGGTGCAGAATTTTGCCGATGTCGGATGAAGCTGGAGTCGAGGGGATCACGGCTGCCGTCGGGACCTACAAGGAAAGTCTAAACCAGAGTTGGGGGTGCTCTGACAAGACCCTCCGACTCCTCAAGTCAGTACTCTGCTTCAACAGAAATGGAGCACTCGAATGAGATTTTAGCAGAATTTAGAGATAGTGCTTAGAGCTTAGAGGAGAACGTATCTGGGGGATCTCTTTTATAGACGAAAGAGAGTAACTGATTGACAGTGACGTCCGTAACTGCCTGATAGTGGGCCGTTCGGGGCCATGTGGAGTTTGTTACAGAGAGTAGAGTGGTGTCCATTGTCGTGACTTGCCAGGGAGTTCGGGTCGGATGACTGAAGCTTGGTTGGGACGTCTGGTGGAGCGGAATAGCTCTCTGTCTCAGCAATCTAAGAGAAGCTCAGATATTTTTAAAGTTGCTAATGGGTTAACTGTTGTTGGGTGCCTTAGGCATTGATGCTGCAGACGAAAGTCATCTACTGTAGAAGCCCGGATGAAAATTTTCTGTTAGAGAAATCCGGCTGGAGTCTGATTGCTAGAGAAGTCCGTCTGAAATTTGTCTGATGTAGAAGGTTGTCTAAAGATTGTCCGCTGGAGAGGTCCAGTTGCATAAGGAATCCGATAGAAGGTCGATCGATAGCGAAATTCAGAAGGTGGTATAGAAGGTTGACCGATAGAAGAGTCTGAAAGGCGTTGTGGAAGTTCGTCCGCTGGAGGAGTCTGGAGGACACTGTGGAAGGTCGACCGCTGGAGGGGTCCGGAGGGAATTTATCCATTGGAGGGGTCTGGTTGGCACTGTTGAAGTTCGGTTGGTGCTGTTGAAGTCCGATTGGCACTGTTGAAGGTTGATGTCTGGAGAGGTACGGAAGACATCGAAGACAGTCAGTCACTGTAGAAATCCGACTACTGGAGCCCGTCCATTGTAGACGTTCGTCTGGAATCCATCCGCTATAGAAGTTTGGATGGAGTCTGGTTCTTGCAGAAGTCCAGAAGGAGGCCGTTTACTGTAAAAGTTCGGATGGAGATCGATTGTCGTGGAAGCTCGGATGGAGATCGCTTATTGTAGAAGCTCAGCTGAAGTCCGCTTTCAATAGAAGTTCAGACGGAATTCACTTACTGTAGAAGCTTGGATGAAATTCGAAAGGCGATCGACCACTGTAGAAACTTGGATTGAGTCTGGTTACTGTAGAAGTCCTGTTACTGGAGAAGCCCGGACATTGACAAAGTCCGAAAGAAGCTCGGAGTAAAGTCGATCGTGACAGAAGGAAGTCTGGAAGAGATTCGGAGAGTAGTCGATCACTATAAAAAATCGATTGATAGTGAAGCCCAGAGAGCATTTGGAGCAGTCTGATAGACGACTGAAAGAGCTCATTATTGGAGAAGTCCGGAGGGTATGATAGGAGTTCATCCGTTGGAGGAATCTGAAGGACACTGTGGAAGGTCGACTGTTGGAGGAGTCCAGATGGTATTGTGGAAGCTCGGACGGTCGGGGGAGTTCAGAAAGACGCCGCACAAGGTCGGAAGCCGGAAGAGTCCTGGGAGGGTTGGCCTCTTACAAACTTTGGCTGGGGTTATTTTATACCCAACAGCATGCATCTATCTTCTCATATTCCATGACCAACCCTTTTACCATTTTCTTCAAAGCATAAAAGCTCTCAACAAGCTTCTCATCCTTCAATAGTATTTTCTTTATTATTGCTTCCATCCTATCATAACAATTGACCGTCATATTAAATTCGGCCTTCAAGTTCAATAACTCTAATACAGCTGATAGTACAGTGTATGTTTCACATCCCGACCATAGTGGTTCATCAGCATCTTTCAGCATACGGTAGAAATCATCGCTATCAGCTTTTGGATCGTCCTCCACATCTCAATTAAATTCAGGGCCAGCCATATCCATAACTATGTCCACCATTCATCTGTGTCCATGTCCTATTCTATTCTAACCCTTACAACTTTCTTCCATATCTCTCCATGCATGCACCAATGCTTATAGTTGGGCATAAATCCATTTTTATATAAATAGATAGTAATTGTATCTCTATCAAATATTTTTCTATTGCCACATTTGTTACAAGGATAACGAGCCCATCCTTGATGTAAGAGTGCCGCATTTCAAAAAATAAAATCACAGAAATACTCTACACCCTCCCTATATTCAGCAGAAATCTTTCTGTTGACTACTCAATGGTCCATTCAATTACGATTTATGGCAGACTATCTAAGAATTCTATATATATATAAATACAAGACAATTACTAAATACTATTTTATCATTCAAAATGGCTTACATAGTAAATGCATCCTATCATCAACTAATAGGTAAAGATAGGTCCTATCCCATTTAAAAAATACATTAATTCTATAGGTCTATTACAGTAATCAAACGATGTGCAACAGATGTCGAAAAAATTTTGATAGTACTTTTTCTTAGTTCTCCCATATAGGGAGAATAAAAGGAAAATACTATCCGAATTTTTTTTCAAACCCTCAGCATACCGTTTGATTACTGTAATGACCTATAGAATTATTTATACTTTTCAAACTATCTATAGTGGATAATCAATTAACCAATATACATAATTCTTCCATCCATATAAAAATAAATAAATATACGAATACATTAGAATATGTACATCAATCAACTGACGGGTCTATCGCTCCATGTAATGCATATTTTATTAAAATTAACACATAATTAATGCTGCCCAACATCTTCCATCGGTTGGAGCGTACTGGGTGCGTGAGGGCTAGATGCCTTGGATGCTAGCTATGATCCAAGGCCCGACACATAGGACACGCCCTGACCTCATGTTTGTAATGTTGCCCGGCACCTTCCCTCGATCCGAGCACTCTGCATGCCCAGACCCAAATTTTTTATATCTAATTAATTAATTAATTAATTATCAAACTAATTAATTAAATTAATATTTAATTAACTTTTAGTGATCGCACTCTAGCTGTCACTAATGCCGTCACTAATAGTAGATAACATTAGTCATCGCTAATGTTGTCACTAATACTCACAACACTGATGCAAGGATGAATCATAGGGTAGGGGCAGTGGAGCAGGGCCGAGGTGGCTGGTTCGAGGTCACAGGCTGGGGGTGACAGGGCTGGGGCGGGGGTCATGGGGCCATGGGCTAGGGGTGGTGGGGCTTGGGCAGGGGCCGCAGGGTCGAGGAGGGGGCTTAGGAGCTGGCGGGGGTCGGCAGGGCTGGGGTAGGGCCGCAGGGGGTGGCGGGGAGCGACGGGGCAGGGGTGGCACCAGCGAGGTCGGCTCAGGGTTGAGTCGGCATGGGGATGGGGCCGGTGGGGTTGCAGAGGCCACGAGTTATCGGAGAGGAGGGTTGGGGGGTGAGAATGTCGGAGAAGGGGTTTGGGGGGTGGGAATGGGAGAGAATGAGCATGGAGAGAGAAATATTTTGATTTTATAAAAATCTATTAGCGATGGCAAACTTGCCATCACTAATACCATCGATGACAGTATTAACAATGGGAATTTTTGTTGTTAAAAATAAAATCCATTACTAATACTTTTATCAGATTTTTAAAATAATTTTTCAAAATTATTAGCGACGCATTACTTCTGTCGCTAATAAATTAGCGATCGCTAATATTGTTGCTAAAACCATCACTAATAATACTTTTTATTAGCGACAGGATCAGCTGTCACTAAAAAGATTTTTGGTCACTAATAGCTGTGTTAGCAATGGCAAATTGTTGTCGCTAAAAATTATCGCTAATAACCTCTCCACACATTCACAAATGTCCGAATATGACATAATTTTGAAATTTAAAGCCCATCTTCACTGTTCATTATTTAAATAATTATCATTAGAGTATCATCATAAAAAATTACCTCGATCTGACAGTCTTAGCTATATCGATTAATAAAATTTGATTTTGATGGTCACGAATGATCGCATGATGATTTGATAGATAGAGATCATCGATGAGTGAAAACTTACAACAATAATTTTAGTGATATTTGTAGCATACTATCAAAATTTTACTTCAATCAGACATCATTATTATGATTAATTTAGTATGAGATGATTTTGATCGTTAAATAAAAAATAAGTGATCAAAAAATTAAATGATGTCCTATCAAGATAATTTTTTAGATAAATAATTTTTGCTATTACTTTAATTATTTATATGATGATGATCATAAAATCTAAACCACATGTATATGAATCATCTGTGTTAAGCAGATCTTATAAAAGTATAAATATAATTACTTAAGAATTTTAAGAATGAATATCAAAAGACATATAGTTTTAGATCATTCGTATATGTGTGTTTTGAATTTTATGATTACCATGGTACAAATGATCAAAATAGTAGCAAAGATCATTTACCTAAAAAATCATCTTATAATCGGATGTCATTTGGCCTTTTGATCACTCATTTTTCATTTAACGATTTAAATCATCCCGTGCTAAATTGAAAATGATAATGATGTCCGATTAAAGTAAAATTTTGATAGTGTGCTACAAATATCATCGAGATTATCGTTATAAATTTTTGAATCCATCGATTATCTCTATCTATCAGATCATTATGTGATCATTTGCGATCATCGAAATCAAATTTTATTGATCGATATAGCTAGGGCTATCGGATTGAAGTGGTTTTTATTGGAATTCTAGGTTTGGTGTATGCATGTATGTTTCAAAATTTTTATTTTTTAAATATTATAGTGAAAAATAAGATTAAAATAATTTTAATTTGAATTATGTATACATAAAAATATAAAACCACATGGATCTATTTCATATGCTGAAATTGATATATGTTGAAATTTGATTGCGATCAAATCACATACCTATTTCGCAATCTTTTTCTTTAAAACTGGATCTGAAAGAGATGAGACTCTCTATTAGCCATACAAATATTTAGCCTCTACAAGTATCCACTCGGGATCAGCCTAGAACAGTCCTTTATAATTTGAATTTTGATTCTCCAAAATTCAGCCTGTTGAATCTGAACGAAGCCTGGATCGCGATCAACACTTGATCTTTCTCCTTGATATTTTTTTTTCTCCTCTTCTCTAGAGTTTCTCCTTGCTATGTGCTGCTACCAGATGCCAGAAATCAGCAAGGAAGAGGCATCCAAACTCTTCTGGGCATGAAACTCTTTGGAACGTGTGTCTCAAGGAAGGGGTGTATAGAACACCCAAGAGAAGAGAAAGAGAGAGGAAGAGAGGGCGTGGGGAGAGCCTTTGGGTGTGAAAGGCTGCTGGTTTTTATACTCTAAAGATCTTAGGGGAGGTCCCTTTAAATAGGTATAAAGATTGAATCTTATTCAATCTTATAATATAAGTCCTACTTGCATTAGGATTCCTATTAACTTAAGTTATCCAACTTACATTAGAAAGCCCATTAGGTATCAACTATTGGAGCCCTTGCACCCATAATTAGACACCCTCTTTTGCACCCAAGAGACACCTCATATAAAAATCAAAGGCCCTCTAATTAATGGATATGCATTGATCAAATTAAAGTGACACCCCATAATAACTATCAAGGAGATTCAAAAGGGACTTGCACCCTTAATTTATATGATCCACAACCTTGACACCCAACAATTAGAGTCTTATAAATCTTATTTATGTAGGTTATTAGTAGATAATTAAGTTAGAATTATCTTATCAAATAAGTAATCCCAACGGAAAGAAGAATTGGGCCCAATCATGTGCTAGAAAGGTTGTCGTGAACCCAATGGATTTCTCTAAACCCAATTGATGCTTCATAAGCTCAATTTCTTATTCTAGACCTAATCTCTTTGTTGTGTGATCCTATAGATTCAATTATATCTGGTAGTGAGATATACAATGATCTCTATCATTATATTATTAAAATTTTTTTCAATGGATCAGAATAATTCCACTCTAACTTAGCAAGAATTGTCGATCCGGAATAATTTTAATGAGCTCTCACAATTTACCAGTGACACCTAACAGTATGTGGTGGCAATCCAGTAGAACTAAAATAAACCTCTAGGTGTAGTTAACGTGTGATTTAGTCCCTCTATCATGAGTCTCGACTAGATGACAGGTCATGGATAAAATCATCAAACCTCAACATCAGTCGGATGGTAGATTAATTAGCTCAAGTCCAGTTGTGACTTCTGTGAAAATTTTTTTCTATCAATCACACTACTGTGGTCACAGACTCTTAGACTTAGCCTCTCAAATCTCATAAGACTACTTCTCTCTATCAAGGTCGATAGATCCTATCTTGATGTGCATCCCACTCCTACAGTGGATTAATTATCGCCAACATCCACTACAAGGACTCATTGAGATCCATGTTTATATATCAATCAAACTCTAGCAGCCTCACTGTAAGTAGTAGTACTATCTCAAATCAAAAGACCAGTCACACAACTACAGCATCAAGACAATCACTGATAATTGAATAGAAATCCAAGTGATCTTTCGTATGGTCACGCTTAGTGCCAGTTGTTCTCTAACAACCATCCACACTTGTCTCCCTATATCTCTACACAGTAGATTAGAGACCTATCTATTTCGAAAGAAGTGATTTGTGCGTCAGTCTATCCGGATCTATCATCGCCCTCATGATGATCCTATGATCGAAAGCCTTTAGGAATTAAATATATGTCTCTAATTCTCAATACTTTGAGAATATGTATCAAAACTAATTTCATGAACAATTCAAGGACACATTACACTTGAATAAAAAAGAATTTATCCTTTTTATTGATCATATCAATATATTAAGTATAAAATTATGCCCTAGATATATTACAATGTGTTAGCCATATTGGCATCTAGGACATACATCTAACAATCTCTCACTTAGACTAAAGTCAATTGGTCATAAATCTAAGTCCCATCTTTTCAAGGCAGACTTTCATTTTTGAGTTGGCTCAATTGTTTAGTCAGCAGATCTGTCATGTTTTTCACGGAGTCTACTCTTTGCACCTCGACATGAGGTCACATATATTGGTGCTTTATGTGTTTGGACTTCTAGTGAGACCTTGGCTCCTTAGCAAAGGCTATGGTGCCATTATTTTTACAGTATTGTGTCATGGTATGACATTCAGTTCTACAACTAATATTAAAATCAGAATTCATCCTACACATCTATAGCACACTCAGCCTCCATTGATCGATTACTCAAAATCTTTTTAGTAAATCGAACAAGAATACACCCTCGAATCGCAACTCAGAATCACTTCCAAAGATCAAGAACAGATCCTTAGTCCTTCTTAAGTACTTAAAGATGTTCTTCTCAGCTATCCAGTGCTCCTCATCTGGATTCGATTGATACTTGCTCGTGACAATCACAGCAAGGGTAATATCAGGTCGAGTACATAGCATGACATACATGAGGCTTCCTATTATCGAAGCATAAGGAATCCTACTCATGCATTGAATCTCTTCAGATGTGGTTGGACATATCATCTTTAAGAGACGAATACCATGCCTAAGAGGTAAAAGAGCTCTTTTGGAATTTTTCATGCTGAACCTCTTCAGCACCTTCTCTATGTATAGCTTTTATGACAGATCAAGTATCCGTTTAGATCTATCTCTATAGACCTTTATTTCGAGAATATAGGATGCTTCCCTTAGGTCTTTCATGGAGAATTTCTTGGACAACCATCTTTTGACCGTGGTCAGCATGGGAATATCATTCCCAATGAGGAGAATATCATCTACGTACAGTACGAGGAAGGTGATTGCACTCTCACTAACTCTCTTATATATACAAGGTTCTTCTTCATTTTTGATGAAATCAAACAATTTGATTGCCTCATCAAAACAATGGTTCCAACTTCGAAAAGCCTGCTTTAATCTGTATATGGACTTTTGCAGACTCAGTGATCACCATCACCGTTCCCAATGAGGAGAATATTATCCACGTACAGTATGAGGAAGGTGATTGCTCTCCCACTAACTCTCTTATATATACAAGGTTCCTCTTCATTTTTGATGAAATCAAATGATTTGATTACTCATCAAAATGATGGTTCCAACTTCGAGAAGCCTGCTTTAATCTGTATATAGATTTTTGTAGCTTGCAGACTCTGTGATCACCATCACCGGATGTAAAATTTATAGGCTGCTCCGTATAGATATCTTCCTCAAGATATCCATTCAGAAAGATAATTTTCACATCTATCTACTAGATTTCATAATCATAGTAAGCTGCAATAGCAAGTAAAGTGCGGATGGATTTTAGTATGGCTATGGATGAGAAAGTTTTCTGATAGTCAATGCCCTTGCACTGACTATAACCTTTAGTCACAAGCCTAGCTTTATAGGTCTTTATCTTACCATCGATATTTATCTTCCTTTTGTAGATCCATTTACATCCAATAGGTACCATACCTTCAGGTGGATCCATTAAAGTTCAGACTTGATTCGAGTGTATCGAGTCTATTTCTGACTTTATAGCATCTAACCATTTCTCGAAATCGATGTAAACATCGCCTCGTCAAAGGTATTGGGATCATCATCATGACCCCTATCTTCTATAAGAAATATTTTCTTTACTTTCTCCGTAAGTATATCCATATACTTTTTAGGAGGTTGGGAGACCCTACTAGATCTATGAGGTGGCAGAGGAACATCAACTATTGGCTCATAGACTATGGGTTCCTGAGGATCTATAGCTCTAGACTCTTCAGAGATCTTTTCTTCGAGTTCCACTAACCTCCCACTGCTGTCATCCTAGATAAACTATTTTTTCAGAAACACGATATTTTGACTTACAATCACATTGTAGTCTTGTGGAAAGTAAAAGTAGTATCCCATAGATTCTTTTGGATACCCTATAAAGTGAGCTATAATAGATCTATCCTCCAACTTTTTCGCCATCTGTCTCTTGATATAGGCCGAACATCTCCAAGTCTTCAGATAACCCAGACTCGGCTTCTTACCGAACCATATCTCATACGGCGTGGTAGGAACAGACTTTGAAGGAATCCTATTCAACAAGTGAATGACAATTAACAAGGCATGTCCTCAAAGAAATAAAGGTAGATCAGTGAAGCTCATTATGGACCTGACCATATCCAATAGGATCCTGTTCCTCCTTTCGGATATCCCATTGAGCTGAGGTGTTCCAGGAGAGGTCCACTGAGAGACTATGCCGTTGTCTTTAAGATATCTTAGAAATTTTTGACTAAGGTATTTACCTCCTCTATCAGATCGAAAAACCTTAACGAGTTTATCCATCTGCTTCTCTACTTCATGCCTGAATTTTTTGAACTTTTCAAAGGCCTCAGACTTGTATTTCATTAGATACACATACCCGTACCTAGATAAATCATCGATAAAGGTAATGAAGTAGGTGTAACCATCCCTGACCTGCACATCAAATGGCCCACACATGTCGGTATGTACCAGGGCAAGTAGCTCTATGGCCCTTTTCCCATGTCCTACAAAGGGCAACTTGACCATCTTTCCTTGAAGGCAGGATTCGCAAGTTGGATACGGCTTTGGGTTAAGAGAGCCAAAGATCCCATCCTTCTCTAGTCTATTTATCCTGTCCTCTTTAATATGGCTTAGTCTATGGTGCCACAAGTATTTTTGGTTAATTTCATCTCTGGATCTCTTTTGACCTACGACACTCACTATTTACTCATTTAGGTTCACATTCGCTTCAACATGTAAGTGATAAAGACTGTCAATTAAAAAATTCCATGCAACCAATTTATTTTGTAAATAAATGAAATAAAAATTTTTATTAAAACTAATTTCAAAACCTTGCTGTGCTAGCAAAGATATGAAAATTAAATTTTGACTAGCTACAAGAACATAATAACAGTCTTTCAAATCTAATTTAACGTCAGATGATAATCGAAGAGAGTAAGTACCAATGGTCTCTACAGTAATTTTAGCTCCGTTGCCGACTTGAAGGATCATGTCACCTTCCCTCAACCTCTTATTTTCTATCAAACTCTGCATTGAGGTACATATATGAGCACTCAAACCAGAGTTTAATACTCAATTAGAAGTAGAGGAAACCGCAATGTTAGATTCAATTACGAGCATACCTTCGAAAAGTTTATCACCCTTTTTGATCTTTAGGCTCTCCAGGTATTTTGAACAGTTCCTCCTTCAATGGCCTTCAGCATGATGGTGGAAACACTTTTTTTTGCCTTAGCCACCTTTGGACCATCCTTCTTTGGCTTGCTCTCTCTCTTCTGCTTCTTTACGGATTTAGCCTTCTTCCTTCCAATAAACTTTCTCTTGAAAGAAGAAGTCTGCTCCACAGCGAGAACAGTACCCTTTGAACTCTTCAAGGTACCCTCTATTGTGACCAACATGTTGACAAGTTCGAAAATAGTACAGTCAAGTTTATTCATATAAAAATTCATGATGAATTGACTATATGAACTAATAAGAGATTGAAGGATCAGATCTATCTGCAATTCTTTTTGCATATCAAACTCGAGCTTTTCAAGCTCCTCAATATCCTTGATGACTGTCATACAGTACTCATGGACAGACTGCCCCTCGCACATCTTGAGGTTGAAGAGTCTCTTGGACACTTTGAAGTGCGCAGTATGGCTCTGCTTACCATACAACTCTTGTAGGTGAGTGATCATGGCCCGGACAATGGGCATATACTCATGCTGGCTTTGCAACTCGTTTGACATGGATGCTAGTACATAATACTTGACCCAACTATCTTCATCCATTCACTTTTCAAAAGTAGCTCTCTACTCAGCAGTAGGACGGTTTGGCAACACAACAGGATTCTGATCGAGAATATGGCTTAACTTTTTCGAGGTCAGGACAATCTTGAGATTTTTAAGCCAATTTTTAAAATTATTACCGATCAGATGATTGGTTTCAAAGATGCGAGCAAGAGAATTTGAGGCTAACATGATGGTTTAACTGCGAGAGTAGAGATTCAAGTTAGACTTTTATACTTAATATTTTTATTTGCTTCTAGAGACTTTAAAATATAAATAATAACTCTCACTAATTTTTCAGATCCCTCCACTCCCCTGAAAAGAAATAAAAATTCTAACGCAATAAAGAATTTCTAGTGGATGCTGCGGTCCCACCGATGACATGCACTTCATCTAGCAGTTATTGGTAATATGCACACCGATGCATAGACAACTCTTTGGCCAGATGCTTCACTAAATATGTTGCAGCCACTTGATCTCTAAGTCATGTGGGCTCACCTAACAGTTATAGTGCACACTTCTTAGTTAAGCCTGACCCACCATTCACAAGTAGGTGCAAGGCCGTCATGGGGTCTCTTACCTAACAGTTATTGGGCTTAACCCTATCCTTACTTTGAAGCAACTCTTTACTAATAGAGTGGTTGTGTGTTCTCGATGCAACTGAACCACTGTGACTAGTTGAGAATAATCAATGCCGGTAACATGCCCGTACATCTGCAATAGTGGAAGATCTATGGACTTAATATTTATGGAAAGGTTTGGATTTAGATCTCATCTAATCAGTCATCATATGACTGATCTAACTGGCATGGGCTAAACCAAACCGTTAAGCAACCTAATTCAAGATCTAATTTTTCAAATTGGTCAGATAAGTGGAGAATGGTGGGAGTCCCCTGTTGCCTTCCTTAGATCCTAATGAATTGGTAGATCGGTTAACGAAACTAATTAAATAATCATGTCTCATTAACTTGTCTTAGATATTAATAGGTCGATTAATCAGAATTGATTAGCTCAAGCAAATCGGTCTCAAATCAACGAGCCAAATTAGATCCTTAGATTAATCGATTCTACATATGGGACTTGATCAATTTGATCAACAACAATTGTATGATCATTAACTTAATTGATCTAACTCAATTCAATATTTGACTTGATTTGATCAATTACTTAATCGAATTAGATCCATATGACTCAAATCAAAAACTTTAGATGTAATCCTATTACATGATCTAATTTTTAATTTTTTTATGACCAAAATTCTCATGCACAAACACCAATTTTAGATTCTAAAATCATATTTTAGATCTAAATTCTTTGCATGAAAGTAAATTTTAAAATATGAAAATAATTTTCAGATTTTAACATATAAACATACATCATATATATGCATGTATAATTAGATCTAAACAAAATTTCAAATCTAAGTATGATATCATATATCTCATATACTAATCATGAATGAGATTAAAAATAAATTTATGATCTAAATATGTAATCATATATCACATATATGGATTAAAATTTAGATTATAAAAAAAATTCAGATTTCATGCATGCATCTATATTTCACATGAATATTAACTAGAACTCTTTCTAGATCAAAATTCAGATCTATGCATGCAACAACATATCAATTATATATTCTAAAAATAAATTTAAAATTAAATTTTAAATTTGAAGATCCATCCATACATCTTATATATCAAGAAAAAAATTAATTTTAAAATCTTTTCAAAAATATGTATATCAAAATTCAGCACATAAAAACTCGTGACTTTGATTCCACTGTTGGAATTCTGGGTTTGGTGTATGCATATGTGCTTCAAAACTTTTATTTTCTAAATACTGTAGTAGAGAATAAGATTAAAATAATTTTAATCTTAATTATATATGCATAAAAATATAAAATCATATGGATCTATTTCATATGCTGAAATTCAGATTGTGATCAAATCACATACCTGTTTCGCAATCTCTTTCTTCAAAACTGGATCTAAAAGAGATGAGGCTCTCTGTTAGCTGTATAAGTATTCAGTCTCTATGAGTATCCACTTGAGATCAGTCTGGAACAGTCTTCTATAATCTGAATTTTGATTCTTCAAAATTCAGCCTGCTGAATCTGAACAAAGCCTGAATCGTGATCAACACTTGATCTTTCTCCTTGATCTTCTTTTTCTCCTCATCTTTAGAGTTTCTTCTTGCTATGTGCCACTATCAGATACTAGAAACTAGCAAGAAAGAGGTATCTAAACTCCTCTGGGCATGGAACTTCTTGGGATGTGCATCCCAAGGGGTGTATAGAACACCCAAAAGAAGAGAAAGGGAGAGGAAGAGAGGGTGTAGGGAGAGCCTTTAGGTGTGAGAGACTGCTGATTTTTATGCTCTAGGATCCTTCGGAGAGGTCCCTTTAAATAGGCATAAGGATTGAATCCTATTTAATCTCATAATACAAGTCCTACTTGCATTAGGATTCCTATTAACTTAAGTTATCCAACTTACATTAGGAAGCCCATTAGGTGCCAACTATTGAAGCTCTTGTACCCATAATTAGACATCCTCTTTTGCAACCAAGAGACACCCCATATGAAAACCAAAGACCCTCTAATTAATGGACATGCCCAAATTGATCAAATCAAAGTGGCACCCTATAATAACTATCAAGGAGATTCATAAGACACTTGCACCCTTAATTTATATGATCTATAACCTTAGACACCCAATAATTAGAGTCTCATAAATCTTATTCATATCAGTTATTAGTAGATAATTAAGTTAAAATTATCTTATCAAATAAGTATCCCAACAGAAAGAGAAATTAGATCCAATCATGTGCTAGCAAGGTTACCATGAACCCAATGAATTTCTCTAAACCTAATTGATACTTCATAAGCTCAATTTCTTATTTCAGACCTAATCTCTTTATGGTGTGACTCCATAGATTTTATTCTATCTGGTAGTGAGATATACAATGATCTCTATCATTATATTATTGAAACTCTTTTCAATGGATCAAAATAATTCTACTCTAACTCAGCAAAGACTGTTGATCTGGAACAATCCTAGTGAGCTCTCACAATCCACCAGTGACACCTAGCAATATGTAATGACAATCCAGTAGAATTGAAATAAATCTCTAGGTACAGTTAATGTGTGATTTAGTCCCTCTATCGTGAGTCCCGACTAGATAGCAGGTTATGGATAAATCATCAAATCTCAACATCAGTCATATGATAGATTGATTAGCTCAAGTTCAGTTGTGACTTCTATGAAATTTTTTTTCCATCAATCATACTGCTGTGGCCATAGACTCTTAAACTTAGCCTCTCAAATTTTATAGGACTACTCCTTTTTATTATGATCGATAGATCCTATCTTGATACGCACCTCACTCCTATAGTGGACCAACTGTCGCCAACATCCACTATAAGGGTTCATTGAGACCCATGTTTATATATCAATCAAACTCCAGCAACCTCACTATGAGTAGCAGTACCATCTCAAGTCAAAGAATCAGTCACATAACTACAGCATCGAGACAATCACTGATGATTGAATAAAAATTTAAGTGATCTCTCGTATGATCATGCTCAGTGCCAGTTGTTCTCTAACAACCATCCGTACTTGTCACCCTGTGTCTCTACATAGTAAATTAGAGACCTATCTATCTCGAAAAAAATGATTTGTGTGCCAGTCTATCCAGATCTATCATTGTCCTCATGATATCCTATGATCGGAAGCCTTTAGAAATTAAATACATATCTCTAATTCTCAACACTTTGAGAATATATATCGAAACTAATTTCATGGATGATTCAAGGATACATTACACTTGAATGAAAAAGAACTTTGCTCTTTTTATTGATCATATCAATATATTAAATATAAAATTATACCCTAGATATATTACAATATGTCAACCATATTGGCTTCTAGGACATACATCTAACAATTTGTAACGACACTCTAACGATAATTATTTAGATAATGAACAGTGAAGATGGACTTTAAATTTCAAAATTATATTATATTTAAAAAAATAAAAAAAAATATATTCTGCATTAAGTATAGTTGCCATTGCTAATACTCTTCTTGCCGTTGCTAATAATTTTAATAATATATTTTTTTATTTTTTACAATGGTGAATACCATCGCTAATAGTGACATAGCTAATAATTATTAGAGACGGTAGTTTCCGTTGCTTATACTCTTTTCGTCAGTGCTAATAATTTTAATAAATAATTTTTTTTATTTTTTACGATGATGAGTGTCATTGCTAATAGTACCATCACTAATGATTATTCGAGACAACAATTGCCATCACTAATACTCTTTTCACTGTCTCTAAAAATTTTAATAAATAAATTTTTTTTATGAGGATGAATGTCATCTCTAATAGTGCCATCGCTAATGATTATTAACAACGATGATGCCATCTCTAATACCTTTTATGCCATCGATAAAATTAATATTAATGACGATCAAAATGCTGTCTCTAATAGCCATCAATAAAATTATTATTAGCGATGGAATCATTATCATCGGTAATGCCATCTCTAATAGGCATATTAGGGATGGCAAAAATATCGTGGCTAATAGCCATCATTAATACCTTAATTTTTTGTAATGAACATATAAGTTAGCTAGGAATTAAAGAATAGAAAGAGAAAGAAGTAGTAAAGCATCTTGAGGCTCTCAAGAATTTACTTGGGGTCCCCTTTTTCCCCTATTTATAAAAGACAAGCAAGAGTCATGTACGCTGAGGGTGCTAGCTATTGTCAGAAGGTGTGCATGAATCGCACCAGCAAAGATCATGCTTTATATTTACGACACAAAACCAGCTAGTAGTTACTTTTTTGGGGCATGATCGAACTCTGATAGTTAGGATTTTCTTATCTGATCTTCCTGCTGTTAGATGTATGCCCTAAAAGCCAATCCAACTGACACATTAATCCATTTTAGGACATAATTTTTTATTTGATTAAATTATTTAGGATAATTAATTTTCATTCATGTAGTATATATGTCCATGAATCATCTAATAAATTAACAAGATGATGACGTATATTCTTAAAAATTAAGAATTTGAGGCATGTGTCATTGGTAGTTAATTCATAAACTACTCCTGATATAGGATCATCATGGAGATGATGATCGACACAGATAGATTGGTGCATGGATCGCTTCCTTATGGATAGACGAGTCTCAAGTCTACAATGTGGGGACACTGGAGTGAGAGTATAGATGTTTGTTAGAGAATAAAGGTATCGAGCATGACCAACATGAAAAGTCAATAGGATGTCTACTCACTCATCAATGACTTTCTCAATATTATCGTAGTGCAAATGGTTCTTTGACTTGTGGTGTCTTGACTGTTCACAATGAGATTGTTTTAGTTTGACTACACCATAAGTCGGTCTCCTAGCTATATAAAGTCTTGACGTGTATGTTAGCTGTAGTAGGTTTATTATAGGAATAGGATGTGCACCTAGATGGGATTTATTGATCTTTGTAGAAAAGAAGAAGAAATATGTGATTCGTGAGACTGAGTTTAGAAAGTCTTTGGCCAAAGTAAGGCTGAATACTGAAATTTTTTTTTTATGGAGATTCACAAATGAACTCGAGTTGAGCCAAGCTTGCATATGACAAATGATAAGATTTGACGAGTTTTTCATAACCTCTATCTTATCGAGGCTCACAATAGAAGAACTGAATCACAGGATAATTATATCTAAAAATTTATTACTTTCATTTTGCTGAATTGCCATTACATACTGCTATATATCATTGGTGGATCGCGAGACTCATCGAGTGTCATCTTGATGATTGATGACCCTTGATGGGCCAAGTTGAAATTGTTTCAATCCATTGAACGAAGTTTCAAGGATATTTTGATGGAGATCAAAATATATCTTACTACCAGACAGAATAAAATCTATGAGGTCACATACAAAAGAGATCCTAATTGATCAAAATATAGAATAGTGATTTTGAATCGCAATAGGATTCAATTATCAATTTGATTGATGATTGGACTAATATGTAAAAGTTACATGAAGAACTTGCTAAGAGTTAGTTAGTTATAGGAGGACTAATTTATAAATATTGTTAATTATTTGATTTGATTAAATATGGGTTAAATTAAATTAGATCTAATCTGATTAGATTTGATTTAATTTGAATTTTTTAGTCTGAATATGATTTGAATTTAATTTCTAATTGAATTTGACTCAATTTAGATTCAAATTAGATTAGAATTAAGATAGAAAATTAGAGTTCCATTAGATTGAGACTCTCTCCCCTTATCCATGCCCAAGAGGGATGCCCAACCTAATTTTGGATGGAGAAATTGAGACGCAAAAGGAGATGGCGCACAAGGGAAGGGTGTAGGTGGCACAAGAGTCCTTCTCTAGAAGGACTCTTAACAAACTAAACCTTAACCACTCCTATTTAAAAGGGGATAAAAAGGAGGTGCATCTAGATAGATCACATGGTGATTTGAGAAGGTTTCATGGCATGATAAAAAAAGGAGAAAAGGGACGTGCGGCATGGAGATGGCGTGAGGTTGGTTGGAGCTCTCTTCTTTTGCAACCAAGAGTTGGTTGTTAAGATATCTTCCCCTTCCCTTTCTCTCTCTTTTGTCCAAGAGATGGACATGATTTTTTCTTTTCCTTCTCCTCCATGGATATCCAAGAGTTGGATATATCTTCTCCTCCAAAGGTATCCAAGAGTTGGATATGATTTCTCCTCTATGATCAGTCCAAGAGTTGGATGAAAAAAGATAAGAAAAGAGATGAGATCTTTTGTTCTTCTTTTCTTTAGATATTCTTCTTTCTCTTGAGAAGAGAAAGAAAAAAAAAATCAGATTAGATCTGATTTCTTGATCCTCCTATAGATCTCTTTGATTTTTTGAGAAGAAAATTAAAAGAGATCAAAGATTTGATAATCCAAAGAGCGATCTCTATAAAGAAGCTAAGACCTCGATGAGATTAAAATCTCCTGATCAGATCAGTCTCGTTTAGATACTTGTAAAAGTCGGATACTTGTGCAGCTTCAAAAAGACCTTGAAGACATCCATAAATCATCCAATCATAACTTCAATGAACCATGAAGATATCCACAGATCATTAGATTGCGGTGAAGATCTATCCATGTAAAAATAAAAATTAAATTTTTATTTTTGCTTATATCTTAATCTTGTATATATGATGATGCCTGAGTTATATTGAGATATGATCTCTATATGCATGCATGATTAGATTAGATCTAATTAAAGATTTATTTTAACATCGTTCTGACATAAGGTTGTCCTGACATAATACGAGTCGTTATGTTGCATGGTTATCCTAGAACGATGTTGAAAAATTTTTTGAATTTCTTTTACTATGTATTTAAAATTTTTAAAATCTCTGTATGCATACCAGATTGTCATGTGATGGTATTTTCTAACAGTGGTATTGGAGCTATCTCATATTGCAAGATTAAGATCAGATTTCAAATTTGAAAATTATTTTCAAAACTAAAATCATGAATGATAATGGAAAGGAGATGGAGTTCAAGATTTGAAAATTTATTTTTAGATCTAAAAATCTGAATGATTGAAATTCATGTGATGGATTTCATGATCTGAAAATCTATTTTCAAATATGAAATTCAGATTGTTTTATATTCATGCATTGATTTCAAGATCTAAAATTATTTTAAGATCTGAAAATCTGATTTTTTATGTTCATGCATTCAAAATTCGGTATCTAATTTTCATATGATGTGAATCCTGTTAGATCTAAATTTATCTTTATTATATGTTCATGTATGAGATGATGTTCATAAATAGCGATTCATCTTGATGTGATCTTTGATGATATGAATATTTTAAAATTAGAGTAATTTGATTGAACATAGGTTTTATAAATCAATCTTAGATCATCCTGATATAAGATTGCCCTAGCATAATGAGGATCGTTATGTGATATGGTAGTCCTAGGATAAAAAGTGATTGATACATAAAACATCATAAGAAATTAGCAAGAATATAAGAACTATGTGATAGTCATGTTTGTATTTTTCATAGATATATGTGGTGATCTCCATGAATCCCTATAAATCTTAGGAGAAGGGTTGTATCATGAATACACTTTAGATGGATGCAATCTCAATTTATGGTGAGGAACCAAAAGCCAAGCCTAATTTGGAATAGGTTGACCTATTGATGTCTAAGGCAAGTATTTTGAAAGATGGTTACTTAATTAGGACCATTACATCAGTAGCAGAGAGCCTCCCATCAATCATCACTTACCTAATCAATTTGGTTGATCAAATTCTAATTTGGGATGCTTAGTGTTAAGTTCACCACGATTGTGTTGCACCATGAGTCTGGTCTTGATGAGTCAAGACGTGATCTCACTAGTAGATCCAATTTAATTATAGATTTATATGTGATGTAAATAAACATTAAAACCTAAAAAAAGTAAATAAATCTCCCCAATTAGATATTAAGTCGAGCTGTCTTCCATCATTGTAGATGTGCGGGCCCCCTCTCGAATATTGATTATTTTCGACTGGTTATGGTGGTTCAATTGCATCAAAGAAGACGCAACCACTCTATAGTATGAGATGCTCCAAAGTAAAGATGGGGTTGGGTCCAATAATTATTAGGTGAGGGATCCAATGATGGCTTTACACTTGTTGGTGAGCAGCGGGTTTGACTTAACTAAAAAATAAGATCAATAACTATCAGATGAGGCCTTAGGACTTAGAGGCCAGAGATCGCTGCAATAAGCTTGAAGAAGCATTGGATCAGAATTATCCACTCATTGGTTGACACATCCCCAATAACGGTCAGGTGAGGTGGTGTACCAATCGATGGGACCGCAGTATCCATTTAAAATCCTAATCACGAAGGATTTTTATTTTTCTACCTGAAGAGTATATGAGATTCAAGAAAATAGTGGGAGACATATTTATTTTAAAGGATCTTAAAACAAATATTAAAATTAAGTACAATAATCTAACTAGAATCTATACTCTTGATAGAATAAAATATTGGCTTCAAATTCTTTAGCTCACATATTAGAAATCAATTGACTAACCAAATAAGTTATAAAGTCTGGCTCAGGAATCTAAAATAATTTTAGGTTCTGAAAAGTTAAGCTTATATCATATCCAAGATATCCCTATGTTATCAAACCATCCGATAATTGATCAAAAAGCAATCAGTTCATGATCATTGTTTGATAATGATCGAGGGCTTGGATGAGCTTAAGAAGCTTGACCATGCATAAGAAATTGCAAATGGATTAGATCCTGCAATCTCTTACCAGTTCATATGGATAGTTTATAGTAAACTATCACATAAATTAAATCGATTGTGCTTGGTTAAATTATTGAACATGTTGGCGACTATCGAGGGATCTTGAAGAGTTCAAGGGATAGGATTCTCACTATGGAGTGGACTTTTACTTCCAAGAGAAGATCTATTTGAAAGAAGAAGTTCATAAAGAAACATAAGATCGAGAGCAAGCTAAAGAAGGAACTATCCTGTATACCTGAAAAGCCCAAAGAAAAAAGGAGACATGCCTTCAGAAGGTATGTTGGGTTTGCTCGATATTAGTATCTGAGCAGATGGTGAGTGCCATTGGGTTTGAGAGATTT
Organism: Elaeis guineensis; assembly: GCF_000442705.2. NCBI lineage: Eukaryota > Viridiplantae > Streptophyta > Magnoliopsida > Arecales > Arecaceae > Elaeis > Elaeis guineensis. The sequence continues at coordinate 34,457,646 of NC_025997.2, read as the reverse complement.
AGAAATGAGATGAACCCGAAGTATATGTGGAACCTCAGATTTGGTCATATTGGAGGAGACAGAATAAACAAAAAGGAATGGCATGAGCTTTTAAGCTCATTGACTCTCAAGTCATTTTTGATTTGTAAATTCTGCTTTTAAGGATAAATGGCCAAACTATCCCTTGTGGGACACATGGTGAGGACCACTAAGATACTTGACCTGGTATACATTGATGTGTGTAGCCCATTGGATGCGTAAGTCAGAGGTGGTTATCTTTATTTCAATAATTTTACTGATAACTTTTTATGATATAGGTACATATGTGAGACATAAATCTAAAGCTTTTGAAAAGTTCTAAGAATTCAGATATGAGATAAAGAAGCAAACTAGAAAATCCTTAAGATTCTTCGATGAGATCGAGGAGATATATGCCTTAGTGAGAGTTTCTAACCTATCTCAAGAAAAATGATATAGTTTCACAATGGACTCTTTCTGGTGCACCTCAATTCAAGGGGTAGCGGAAAGAAAGAATGGGATCCTATTTGATATGGTCTGATCCATAATGAACATCACTGATCTTCTCTTATACCTTTAGGGATAAGCTTTACTGCTAAATAGTTTCCTCTAAGTCTATTCCTATCATGCCGCATGAGATGTGGCATGATGAGGATGTCTGGCCCATATCAAGCGACAACAGGTGGACGAGTTAGAGGTTAGGTCTATGAGAGCTCTTTTCTAAGGTATCCTAAAGAGCTTAGGGTATACTACATTTACTTCCCAAAGAATCACAATATGATTATGACCTGACATGCTATGTTCTTGGATAAATAGTTTATCCAAGATGAAAATAGTGAAAGAAAAATTGAGCTAAAAAAGAAAGTCTCTGAAGAGCAACAAGTCATAGTACCTATAAAATCTATTCATATTGAGCCAGTACATGTAGTACCTCTTCCATCTCGTAAGTCGAGTAGTATCTCTCATCCTATTGAAAGATACTTACATATTCTAACAGAGGATGTGAAGAAAATATTTCTAATGGGATAGATAGAGAACATGGAGATAATTTCAAAACTACTATGAGTCAATGTTAGACATCAATTTCGAGAAGTGGTTGAATGCAATAAAGTCAAAAATTGACTCAATATATTCTAACTAAGTCTGAATCTGTAACACCCTGAATTGAGACTGTGGTAGCTTAGGAATTTGCATATACATGAGCATTTATATCGTTATGTGGCACAATATGTCATTCATGATATACTTGAGCATTTATATGCTAATTAGTTAGTAGTAACAAAACCTAAATCTAGTTATTAATTAAGAAAAAAATGAATGAAGAATGGTTGAGAAATGATTGAGGAATTGGATCAATATTAGTGACTGAAATAGGGGTCGAGTCAACTCGACTTTCAGTGGAGTCGGCTCGATGGTGGAAAAATAGTCAAACGAGATTTGAAATTTTAGATATTTAGGTTTCAATTTAAAAAGATATGTGGGAAATTGACTGAGCAGCTTCACTCCATAAATAATAGACTGAAAATTCTCTTAGCACCACATCAATAGATCCATAATTGAATGGTTTTCTATGAGATTGACACCTAGCAAACTAAACATTAGTTTATTCTTATTCCAAAGCTTAGTCACCAATCCTTTTTGTTGCTGATTTTGTCCCTTAGTTGAAATAGAAACATTAGAGAGGAAATAGAGCTAGAAAAGGGGGAAATTCTCAATCAAAATTCAAAGGAAATTCAGTTATGAAAAAAATTTTATTGAAAATTGATTGGAAAGAGAACAATTTGCTGTTGGGAGAAAAAAAAGAAACCTGTGGGGATAGCAGCAGGAATTCAATCATTTGAGATAAGGATTTTGATTCCTAAACTGAGTTTACACTAAACCTTGAATGATTCTTACCTAATATGAGATTTAGATGATCTGAACTATAAGATTTCTGGACTACAATTCAGAAAGTAAAGAGCTATTGCTAATCTTCTTGGAATTGATCTAAATTATTTCAATAAAAAGGGTAGAAATTATGTTAGCTGAACTAAGAATGAATCTTGAAGGAAAGATGTGGATTGAAGTGCTAAAATTCTGAAGTTATATTCGGAATTAGCTAACTCTAAATAAAACAAATAGCATAAAACCAAAGTAAAAGATGGGAAAGGCTAGAAACTAAGCATATAAAGCAAAGTATGCATTTTCATCTTCATGAACTAGGTAGTATTATAATTGATAAGGATATATCCACTTTTTATAGGTGAGGAAAAGAGCCCAAAAGGAGTTTTGGATCAATCAAGCACCAAAGTGGTACAGTAGCTATCTAGAAGTAAGTGAATTCCATCCAACTTTGGTATATTCATTGTACTTTTGGCATGGAAAAGATTTATTTTGAAAAGAAAGTTAGTCTTCTATTATTCTACAGCTGATATATACGTATGTTAGTACGGAAATAAGAATGATCTTCTTGACAGCTTATGTATATCACTTATGTATGTATATGTGTATATGAATTGGTATTGGAAATTATGTCTCAAAGTCAATCATCAGTTTGTTGATAGTTGTGCTCATATTTGTACATTGTATATAAATTTTTATTAATAAAAATTATTTAATTTTTTCATCACATTTTATCCATCTTCTTTGAATTTCTATATTGTGATGAAGCCCTTAGGACTATATTTAATCGATAAAAGAAGATTTATCGTTTAGTTCTTAAAATATGTTCACGATCAAATGATATGCTATTAATAGGATGATAGTAATATTAAGTATAGATCATTATGTGCCATATGGGTTGGTTGTCCTCTTAATTAAAGAGTGTGGAGATGCTGGTATGGTATGTAGGTGGAATGTAGAAGTACATTCACACTGAACGTGAACAATTACGGAGCACTCTGCTGTCAAGAGTAGCTCATGAAGGATATGGATATAAGTATCCCTCCGATCTGAGATTACTACGGTGACTTATAAGTAACTCATTATACTTTGATGCCAGACTATCTGAACTTTTAATTTAGTAATGAAAGATTTTTGGATACAGTCAAATATTTATCAAGTCAGTACATGAGTCAAGATGGATTGACCCCTCTGAATAGTAGGAGTTAATGCATCAGTGTATTTCAATTTAGTAGAATCTTGATCAGGATAATCTATGTGATAGATTTGAAAGGTTGAAATATAATGTAGTTGACTATTTTAGGGTTGACAGTTAAATTCTAGGTCACCTTGAGCATTAGAGTCAAAGAGATGAATTATACGGTAACCAAACATCAGTAGGTTATAGAATGTTGCTTTACAATTTTTTGACCTATTCAGACGTCGGGTCCCATTACTAAATGGTTACATCGATTAGTATAAAAATTTATTTCTATGCTACCAGCTTAGGTTCGAACCTATAGGGTCACACATATTAGAAGATTCGATCTGATCGGATGGCTGAAGAGTCCCATTGGATTAGGACTCTAGTGAAGAGTCCCACTGGATTGAGACTCTGGAGGAGAGTCCAACTAGATTGGGACTCTACTATTAATGAAATATTTATTAGCAATTATATTGCTAATTGACTCAATTTGATTGAGAAAAGAGGTTCGTATCAAGTTTAATTGAATTGGATTCAATTTGACTTAGATTAGGTTTGATTAGACCAAGCTTAATTGCAAGAAAAATTTATTCTTGATTTGATCAGAACTTAAATTCAGTTAATTTTAATTGAGTTAAAAATTTATTGTAGAAATTATGTTCCTAATTAGATTAGGTTTCTTTCTCTCATTGGGTCCAAACCAAATTTGATTTAGATTCGAATCAAATTAGAAATGAAGAGTCCCAGCCAACTGGGACTCTCTCCCTTGCGCATGCCCTAGGTCCCACGCCATTCCTTTAACACAAAAATAATTTTACATGAAATATTTTGGGTGTGAGAAAGGAGGGCGCAGAGAGGAGTGGGCAGCAATCGTGATGAGTCATGGTCCTTATCTTCTTTCTGATTTGAATTTGATTCAAATCAAAGATAAGGAGATAAGAAGGAAATAAATCTCGATTTCTTGAAAACTTTGGATGGCATGAAAATATTTTTCATGTGTGCATTGGGATGTTGGTTGGTGTGAGAAAGATCTGATTTCTTTCTCACACCATCACATAATTTTAAAAAAATATGGGACGCCCCATATGGATGTGGCGTGGGATTGATTGGCGCCTCCTCCTAACCCTAAACCCTAGCCCCATCTATATAAAGGTGGTCCAATAGTTGGATGCCCCATATGTGAATTAGATGAAAAATAGTTTCTTCTACATAGCCTCTCTCCTCTCTTTCTTCCTCCATTAAGTCTTCTGCCTCTCTAGTGTCTAAGGGATCAAAAGAAGAAGAAGAAGGTCAGCCATCAAAGATCTTCGCGAGCTAGCACTCTCGAGGAGATTGATCAGCAATCGTTCTTCGTGTGGATGATCTGTAGAGATCAGACATCTTTATGCAACTAGAAGCAATCTGAAGAAACTCCAATCCATGCGATACAATTGTGGAGATCAGCAACCCGCACTTTGGTAATGAGTTTTGAACTCGTTAGATCAGGTTTGATTAGATCTAAAGGTTAGATCTAATCTAGAGTATCGATATGATCGATACAAATTTTTATTTTTCAGATCTTAATCTCATATTTAATTATATCATAGGTCTTGACATGGTAGTTTAGATTAGATCTTGTGCATGTAATGTAGGTTAAATTATTTAATTTGTCAAGATCCACTACAAAATTTTAAAATTGCATATATAGAACTGCCAATATTTCTTTCAATTGGAATAGCATGGTATTTATGGTTTGAAATATGTTGAAATAGCTGACAAGCTTTAGAAATTATCAGGTCAGTAGGAGATTTGGAGACAGTGAGAGATTCCTGAATGTTTGAGATGGAAGATCAGTTTCAATTCTAGCTTTAAGAATTATCAAGCATGTATTCAATTCTCATTCTATTATTTTTAGTTATTGTCATTTCTGTCCTAGTTTCTTATTGAATGTAATTTTTGTAGATCTTTTGGTCAAAGCAAATATAAGATTTCAATAAAAAAAATATTTATGATATCATTTTGAATGGTGTTACTATGATGCGTGGACAGTTGAATAATAGTATTTATGTTGTATCACAGTCTAATGTAATGTATACATAAAATAAACATCCTAGAATAGTTGATGTCACGGATGCCTACCTTTGGCATTGTAAGCTAGGTCATATTAACAAGAATAGGATGAACATGTTAGCTCAAAAAAAAATTCTTGATGATAATGATTATAAATCATTGCCTATCAATGAGTCTTATTTACTTAGAAAGATGATTAAGTCACCTTTTACTGGAAAAGATGAATGAGCCAGTGATGTTCTGGATCTTGTACATACTGATATATATGGATCCATGAGCACTAGTGCCAGAAGAGGGTACCATTATTTCATTACGTTCATAGATGACCTATTTAAGTATGGATATGTCTACTTGATGAAACATAAATTTGAATTATTTGAAATGTTCAAACGATTCCATAATGAGGTAGAGAAATAAACTGGAAAGAATATTAAAACTCTTCGATCTGATCGAGAAGGTGAAGATCTTTCTAGTGAATTTTTGACATATATAGAAGAGAATGAAATTTTCTCATAATGGACACCTCCTAGAACGTCATAATATAATAGTGTGCCAGAAAGAAGAAATCGAATCCTATTGGACATAGTTCGATCCATGATGAATTTTTCTAGTCTATCAATCTTTTTTTGAGGATATACACTCGAGTCGACTTGCTATATGCTTAATAGGGTTTCTAGTAAATCTGTGAGTAAAACACCACATGAGATGTGGACGGGACGTAAGTCAGTGTTCTCTCACATTAGGATTTGGAGGTGTTTGGCTTATATAAAATATTAAAAAATAGACAAACTCGAAGCCAGGTCTGATAAATATATTTTTATAAGATATCTCAAAGAAACTAAGGGGTATTATTTCTATCTTGCTAATGAACAAAAAGTGTTTGTCAACCTTAGGGCAGTCTTTTTGAATTTTTTTTTTTAAGAGAATTAATGCCTCCAAGGTTGAACTTGATGAAGTTCAATAAGTAGGACTGACACAATGTAGTGAACCCATAAAATCAAATTTGATGTTGTCAAGCTCAAAATCTATTATGAAAGCACTATTGAGGAGATCCGATAGAGTATCGCGTCAACTGAACAGATACTACAGTTTCTTAGTTCGGGATGGAGATCGTGTTGAACTCGATGAGAACAATGAAGAATCGATCACCTATATGGATGCAATACAGAGGTCCAACTCTGATAAATAGTTTGAAGCCATGAAGTCAGAAATGAAGTCCATGAAGGTCAATGATGTGTGGACATTAGTTGACCCACATGAAGGGATTAAACCCATAGGGTGCAAATAGATTTTCAAAAGAAAGAGGGGTGCAGATAGAAAGGTGGAGATCTATAAAGTCCATTTGGTTGTCAAGAATTATCATCAGCATTATGGTATTGACTATGACGAGATATTTTCTCCTGTAATAATGCTCAAATCCATTCAGAGTATGCTTGCGATAGCAGCGCATATGGATTATGAAATTTGATAAATGGATGTGAAAATAGCTTTTCTAAATGGAGAGTTGGAAGAAGAGGTGTATATGATACAGCCTGAAGGTTTTACATCCATAGATAAGTCCAAAGTATGCAAGCTTCAGAGATCCATCTATGGATTAAAGCAAGCATTTAGGAGTTGGAACATGCATTTTGATAAGGTTATCAGAATGTATGGCTTCATTAGGAATGAAAAAGAACTCTACATTTATAAATGGGCTAACAACTCCATGGTTGTATTTTTTATTCTGTATGTAGATGATATTCTTTTAATTGAAAATAACATCTCTGCATTATAAGGAAAAAAAGTTTGGTTATCATCTCAATTCTCTATGAAAGACCTGAGAGAAGCATTCTACATCCTTGGGATGAAGATCTATAGAGATAGATCAAAAAGATTACTTGGATTATCCTAGTTCACATACATAGACATCGTGCTGAAGTGGTTTAGTATAAAAAATTTCAAAAAAAATTCTCCCGATAGGCCATGAAATTTCTCTCTCGAAGAGGGATTGTTCGATAACTCCTCAAGAGAGAGAGCATATGAATAGGATTCTATATGCTTCAGTAGTAGATTCTATAATGTACGCCATGATATGTACAAGATCAAATGTGACATATTCACTAGTGGTAGTGAGTAGATACCAGTCTGATTCAGGAGAAAATTACTGAAAGGTCGTGAAGACCATCCTTAAGTATTTGAAAAATACTAAGGACCAGTGGCTTATTTTTGAAAAAATTATTTTGAAACTAGTAGGGTTCACCAACTCCAGCTTTCAATCAGACCATGATGATAGCAAGAGTGTGTTAGGATATATTTTTATCCTGAACGATGGAGCAATCTGCTAGAAAAATTTCAAACAGTATACCGTGGCAGATTCTATTTACGAGACAGAGTATATCGCGGCATCTAATGCTGGGAAGAAAGCTGTGTGGTTATGAAAATTCATCAGTGAGCTCGGAGTGGTACCCTCTATTGATAGCCGTATCCTATTATACTGTGACAGCACTAGAGCCATTGCTCAAGTCAAGGAGCCGAAGTCTCATCAGTGCACCAAGTATATTCTGCGCCGCTACCACCTCATCCAGAAGATCATGGATCGAGATAACGTCGACCTTCAGAAGATCGATAGGAAGGAGAACCTGACTGACCCATTTACTAAAGCTCTCAAAATCAAGAAGTTTGATGATCACAAGTCGAAGGTGGATATACGATACTGTATCAATTGGCTTTAGTCCAAGTGAGAGTTATTGAAAATTATGTCCCAAAGTCAATCGATAGTCTGTTGACGGTTGTGCTTATATTTGTATATTGTATATAAATTTTTATTAATAAAAATTATTTAGCTTTTTCATTATATTTTGTCTATCTTCTTTGAACTTCTGTGTTGTGATGAAGTCTGTAGGACTATATTTAATCGATAAAAAAAGATTTGTCATTTAGTCCTTAAAATATATTCGCAACCAAATGATATGTTGTTAATAAAACGATAGCAATATCAAGTATAGATCATTGTGTGCCATATAGATTTGTTATCCTCTTAACCAAGGAGTGTGGAGACATTGGTATGGTATGCAGGTAGAATGTAGGAGTACATTTGCACCAAACGTGATCAATTACAGAGCACTCTACTGTCAAGAGTAGCTCATGAAGGATATGGATATAAGTATCTTTCCAATCTGAGATCATCATGATGATTTATAAGCAACTCACTATACTTTGGTGCTGAACTATCTGAATTTCTGATTCAGTAATGAAAGATTTTTGGATGTAATCAAGTATTTATCAAGTCGGTGCGTAAGTCAAGATTGGATTGATCCCTCTAAATAAGTAGGAGTTAATGCATCAATGTATTTTAATTTAATAAAATCTTGATTAGGATAATCCATATGATAGATTTGAAATATTGAAATACAATGTGGTTGATTATTTTAGGATTAACAGTTAAACTCTAGGTCACCTTGAGCATTAGGATCAAAGGGATGAATTATACGATAACCATATATCAGTAAATTCTAGAATGTTGCTTTATAATTTTTCAGCCTATCCGGATGTTGAGTCCCATTTTTAGATGGTTACATCAATTAATATAAAAATTTATTCCTATGCTATCGGTTTAGGTTTGAACCTATGAGATCACACATATTAGAAGATTCGATCTGATCGGATGACTGAAGAGTCCCACTAGATTAGGACTCTGGAGGAGAGGCCCATAGAATTGGAACTCTACTATTAATAAAGGATTTATTAGTAATTAGATTGCTAATTGACTCAATTTGATTGAGCAAAAAGGTTCGGATTATGTTTAATTGAATTGGATTTAGTTTGACTTGGATTGGATTTGATTAGATCAAGCCTAATTACAAAAAAAAATTATTCTTGATTTGATCAGGACTTGTATTCAATTAATTCCTAATTGGGTTAAAAATTTATTATGAAAATTATGTTCTTAATTAGATTAGGTTCCTTTCTCTCATTGGGTCCAAACCAAATCTAATTTGGATTGGAATCAAATTAGAAATGAAGAGTCCCAGCCAACTGGGACTCTCCCTTGCACATGCCCTAGGTCCCACGCCATTCCTTTAATGCAAAAATGAGTTTGTGTGAAATATTTTGGATGTGAGAAAGGAGGGTGTAGAGAGGGGTGGAAGGCAATCATGATGAGTCAAGGTCCTTATCTCCTTCCTGATTTGAATTTGATTCAAATCAATGATAAGGAGATAAGAAGGAAATAAATCCTGGTTTCTTGGAAACTTTGGGTGGCACCAAAAATATTTTTCATGTGTGCATTGGAATGTTGGTTGGTGTGAGAAAGATCTAATTTTTTTCTCATGCCATCACACAATTTTATAAAAATATGGGATGCCCCATATGGATGTGGTGTGGGATTGATTGGTGCCTCCTCCTAACCCTAAACCCTAGCCCCATCTATATAAAGGGGGTCCAATAGTTGGATGCCCCATATGTGAATTAAATGAAAGATAGTTTCTTCTACATAGCCTCTCTCCTCTCTTCCTTTCTCCATTAGTTCTTCTGCCTCTCTAGAGTGTCTAAGAGATCAAAAGAAGAAGGAGAAGGTCAGCCATCAAAGATCTTCGTGAGCTAGCACTTCTAAGGAGACTGATCTGTAATCGTTCTTCGTTTGGATGATCTGTAGGGGTCAGACATCTTTGTGTGGCTGCGAGTAACCTGAAAGAACTCCAATCCATGCGATATAATTGTGGAGATCAGCAACCTCCACTTCGATAATGAGTTCTGAACTCGTTAGATCATGTTTGATTAGATCTGAGGATTAGATCTTATCTAGAGCATCGATATGATCGATGCAGATTTTTATTTTTCAGATTTTAATCTCATATTTAATCATATCGTAGGTCTTGATATGGTAGTTTAGATTAGATCTTATGTATGTAATATAGGTTAAATTATTTAATTTGTCAAGATCCGGTGCAAAATTTTAAATTGCATGCATAGAACTGTCAATATTTTCTTCAATTAGAACAGCATGGCATTTATGGTTTGAAATGTGTTGAAACAGCTGACTAGCATTTGAATTTTATTGAGCATATTTAGCAGGCTATCTATAGGAGTGATCAACCTATGGATGTGTCTGAGCAACAGCTGGCACCTCCTTGCGAAATATTATGCCTATGGGGGCACAACATTATCAGACATACCATTCGATTGCCATATTAGGGATGCACTGTCACATAGTCGATGGTAGCCCAGCGGCACCTTCTTGCGATCCAGTATATCCAGTGGGGCTCAGTTTTATTCGACGCACCATGTTGACTGCCCGTGGTAGGGGTGCACTGTAGAGTAGTTGGCGATAGCCCAGCAATTTTCTATTTCGATAATCATTTGCACCATTTATTCATGATTAGCATGCAAAGTTTTAAAAGCTTATCAATTATTTGTGATATATGTATCATGAGTATTACAGCCAATCTTCCTGTTTCTTCACTGTTCGATGGATCACCCACTCACTGGAACTAGTGTCTCATTATGTGCTTTCTTTTCTTTTCTTTTGACAGGTTTCAGGTATTCTATCTCAGCATAGTAGTTGCATCTTCAACACTCATTTTTAGCAGAGGTTGGTCATGTTAGCTTATGGGAGGAGTATTCATTTTGACCAGATCGGCTTGGAGAAGGGTATCTTTTCCCTTGACCATGTTAGTTAGTGTAAGGATTCCATTTGGAAAATTTTTATTTTAGGTTGTTGTACTCTATGGTCAGTTATATTTTGGGCTGAGTTTGTATAGGCTAAAATGAAATTTGTATTGGAATGTACTATGCACTTGATGTAAAGTTATAGGTATTAAATGAATATCTAGTGTTGTTCTTCAACTATGTCAAAGGAATTGAGACTTGGCTCTAACTTGAGATTGTATGATTGTTGAATAATTTGAGTACAATATTTACACTTATTTGTTGCAGGTTGAATATTTAGACTAAACTGTGATAGATTATAGTAAACGGCCAGGGTTTAATAGTGTCTTGTGAACTGTGGCATAAGATACTATCAAAACTTTGTCTGGATGCCACACTCTTACTCGGACTAGGGAGGGGTGTGACATTTATTGATATTAGAGCAAGGGTTATAGATTTCATGGGCATAAGTATGGCATAATTCCTTGCAAATAGTGTTATTGAGCAAATTAACTTGAAAAGGGAATGTGTGGTCCTCGAGCTGACTCGAAAACTTTTCGAGCCGACTCAGGTCTCAGGTTGCAGAAAAGGCTTTTTATTTCTATGAGAGAGTCGATTCGATTTGAGTTCAAACCGATTCAATTTGTGTTCGAGCTGCTTAGTTTATGTTCGAGCTGACTCGACATTACATCAAACCTGTGTGCTAGCTTCTAAAACATGCCAAAGCCGACTCCATCTGACCTCGAGCTGACTTCAATCTTTTCAGATGATATTTTTAAATGAAATTTATTTTCAGTTCATGTCCAACTTGTTCATAGTATTCCTAATTGATTCTAAATTCATCTTAATGGTGTTTTTCATTTATAAAAGCATTCCTAGAGATCATTTAAAGGATCATAGTATGCTTTGTGATTCAATGTTTAGCTATCATTAAAAATCATTTTGGGGACCATTAAATTTGATTAATCTAGTTATATTTGTAGGAAGATAGTTCAAACCAGATCTGGACTTGGTGGAGAACAACTACCAGTGGGAGGTAGAGGCCAAGGATGATTCCTAGGTAGGGGTAGAGGTCAAGGTTGGGGTAGACCGAGAGGAGTTGATAGAGATGGCCAACCTCGTAGGACAGCATCTAGTGCCTCATCTTCTACCCCAAGGATGGAAGTAGAGAATTCACAGTTGAATGATCATGTGCATGATTCCCAATCTATTACACCAACATCAGTACCTCCAACACAGACACAGGCCTCCATTCCTGGGTTACAGAAATTGATAGGTATAATCACTCAGGTTGTCGCTGTTGCTATAACTTTTATTCCCAATTACCAATCCCAAAATATAGATAGAGAAAAAAATTGTGAAAAAGCTAGAAAATTGGAGACAACAGAGTTTTCAGGTACAACAGATCCAACGGAGGCAAAGAATTGGTTTCAAAAAATAGAAAGTGTATTTGCACTAATGAAAAGTACAGAGGAGTAGAAGATAAGTATTGCTATATTTTTGTTAGAAAGCCGAGCCCGATATTGGTGGAAGTCTTATGTCGATAGGTAGTCACAGAGTTCTGCTATTTCTTGAGATGATTTTAAAAGGGAGTTTTATCAGCAGTATTATCCAGTCGTGTATTAGGCCCAGAAGAGGAGAGAATTTCTTAATTTGACACAGGAAAGGATGATAGTAGTTGATTATGAAGCGGAGTTTGTTGAGCTGTCCCATTTTGCTTTTGTGTTTGTAGCTGATGAGAAAGAAAAATGTCAATTATTTCAGGATGGGCTGCACCTTGAGATCAAGGCAAAGACGAAGATGCATAACTATGGTGGCTTTGCGGAGTTTGTGGTAGGAGCCATCAGAGCGGAGAAAATTGAGAAAGAGTTTTATAATTGAAAATAGAAAAGGGATAAGAGAAGTGCACAGGGTTTCTCCATGGGTATAGGGGAAAATCAGTCACCCAAGAAGAAGAATGTTTTTAGGCAGCCTTATCAGAATTTCAGAACATCAATAGACTTGGATATGGGTTCTTTTGCTTTTACCAGTACAGGACAGAGTAAGATGGAGTAGAGATTCACGACACAGTCAGTGAGGAGCAGAGTAACCAGAAGAAGAAAGAATCAGGGCAGCCCTAGTAGGGGTGCTAGTCCAGCTACTACTTCATTAAATCAAGTACCTAGGTGCGTTAACCGTAGGAAATTCCATCATGGAGAATGTAGACAAGGGTTTGGAGGGTGTTTCAGGTGCAGTTGGGCCATCAGAGGAAAGATTGCCCTAACAATACTCTAGCTAGAGGTCTTTTACAGAAGCCAAATACTTTACCCAGAACTCAGAATAGGGGTGACAATTATATTACTGATGTACAAGCAGATAAAGTGGGAACTAGTATCAGTGGGTAGGATGTCGTGTCAAACAAGTCAAGGGCTGAAGCGAAAGTGTTTGTCATGACTAGACAAGAGGCACAGACTACTCCTGATGTGGTGACAGGTATGTTATCCATATTTGATCATGATGCATAAGTACTAATTGTCCCTGGATCCACACATTCATATTTATCACTTGCATTTTTCGTGCATATCGATAAGAAGTTGAGTCGATTAGACTGTAGTTTGATGGTATCCATACCAATAGGAGAATCATTTATTACTAATCAAATATATAGGGGTTGTTCAGTCCGAGTAGATGAATAGGAACTAGCAGCAGATTTAATTCCTTTAGATATACATGATTTTGATGCCATACTAGGTATGGATTGGTTGTCTGCACATCGAGCAAAGGTAGATTGTTCTAGAAAAAAAGTGATTTTATAGACCTCAAATGATAGAAAGGTATGTTTTCAAGAGAATGGAGGATACTTTCATCATGTATTATTTCTGCCTTGATAGCTAGTAAATTGCTCAGAAAATGATGTGAAGCATATCTAGCACGTTTGGTTAATATAGAGGTAAGTAAGTCAAAATTGATAGATATTTTAGTAATCTGTGAGTTTCCAGATATTTTTCCAGAGGAGCTTCTAGGGTTGCCATCGAATAGGGAGATTGAGTTGGGTATTGATTTGATTTCGGGCACCAGATTGATATTTAGAGCACCATACAGAATGGCTCCAGTAGAATTAAGGGAGCTTAAGATACAATTGCAAGAATTATTAGATAAGAGATTTATTAAGCCAAGCATTTCACCTTGGGGAGCCCCAGTATTGTTTGTTAAAAAGAAGGATGGCACCATGAGATTGTACATTGATTATCAATAGCTTAATAAGGTAACTATCAGAAACAATTATCTACTGCCATGCATTGATGATTTATTTGATCAACTCTAAGGAGCTAAGATATTTTTAAAGATAGATCTCAAGTCAGGATATTATCAGCTAAAAATCAGAAATGAGGATGTACCAAAGATAGTCTTTCGAATCAGATCACTATGAATTTTTTGTGATGCCATTTGATTTGACAAATGCCCCGACAACTTTCATGGGTCCGATGAATTGGATGTTTCAATAGAATTTGGATAGATTCATGGTTGTCTTTATTGATGATATACTAATATATTATAAAGATGAGGCATAGCATACAGAATATTTGAGGATTGTGTTGCAGACCCTTCGGAAGAAACAGTTATATGCTAAGTTAAGCAAGAGTGAGTTCTAGTTGAATAAGATGGTTTTTCTTGGCCATGTGATTTCAGCAAAAGGTATATTGGTTGACCCACAGAAAATTAGAGCCATTGTGAATTGGGAGCCATCCACTAGTTCAGTGGAGGTGAAGAGTTTTTTGGGTTTAGCAAGATATTATCTGAGGTTTGTTCAGAATTTTTCTATTATAGCATCCCCAATGACAAAACTACTTCGAAAGAATACTAAATTTGAGTGGACCAAAGAATGCTAGAAAAGCTTTGATGAATTGAAGAAGCAGTTGATCACAGCTTTAGTACTTGCTTTCCCTTCCAGTGGTGGAGATTATGTAATATACAGTGATGCCTCCCGCAAAGGGTTGGGTTGTGTATTGATGCAACATGGACAGGTAATTACCTATGTTTCTTGACAGCTTAGACCACATGAGCTGAATTACCCAACCCATGATTTAGAGCTGGCTGCAATTGTATTTGTTCTTAAGATATGGAGACATTATCTATATGGAGAAAGATGTCAGATATTTATAGATCATAAGAGTTTGAAGTATGTATTAATCCAAAAAGAGCTGAACCTTAGGCAGAGGAGGTGGATTGAACTTATTAAAGACTATGATTGTATCATCGAGTATCATCCTGGAAAAGCCAATGTGGTGGCAGATAAATTGAGCCTAAAGTCTACAGCTATCTTGTCTTATATTAAGGCTGTATATTTTCCATTGATAGTGGAGTTGAGGGCATTGAATGCCGAGTTGTCAGTGGGAGAATCCCAAGCTTTTGTTAGCAAACTTTAAGGTCAGACCTACATTAAGTAATGAGATAAGTGAAGCCCAAACTCGGGATTTTCGATTAATGAAGAACATGGATGCTGTTCAAAATGGACTTCAGACAGTTTTCATAATTGAGGAGGATGGCTGATAGGGTCAAGATATCGTTAGGACATCGTGATTATCAATCAAATTTTGACTTCAATAAAAATTAAAAATACATAAAAAGTAGTGAGTCGGATCGAATCCACAGAGAAGGCAGAATTTTGATTTGAAATCTTTGATTTTATAAAAAAAAAATTTTTAGAGAAAGTAATTTAAGTCAGAAAATAAAAATTAAAAGTATGAAAAATAAATTAGATACCAAGATCTACTAACTAGATCTTAGCATCTACTTGCAATAAAAATAAATAACAAAAATTTAAAAAGCATAAAATAAATCAGATACTAAAATCTACTAAATAGATCCTAGCATCTACTTGCAAAAAATAAAAGATAAGAATTTAAAGTGTAAGAAAATAAATTTTATATTAATTAAAATTAAAATTCAAGTACAAAAAATTTAAAAAGAATAATAAAATAAAATAAAAATAAAACTGTAACAAAGATCTGAAGTTGATCAGTCCAGTCTCGTCGGAAAGATGGTTGATGATTTCTCCGTCTTCCATCGTCCTCCGTAGAGTGAATTGACTTCTCTCATTCTTTTTCTTAGGTCCCTAAAGCTATTTAATTTTTTTTGTCACTTTTTACTGATTTTTTCTGCTCCCCAAAGCTTATTCTCGGATCTCCTATTGATATATAAATTTTTCATAATTTTTTGATAGAAAAAAGAGTCCTAAAATCCTTAAAAATCATATTAATCTTCTTAGAAATATTCCTGACCGTCGGGTGGAGTTTGAACTGCCCAAATCTGTCCAGAAAATCCTCATTTTAATCCAAATCAAAGTCAGATCAAACCACAGCTGTTCGATCTGGGTTCGAATTGATTCTAGACCATCGGATCGTGCAAAAGAGTCTTATTCAAAATCAGCAACGAGTTTGAACCATCAGATCTGATGATGGATGCATTTTTGGCTATTGGATCATGCAAAATTTCCCCTTACAAACTGTCAGCGAACAGCAGCCATTCGATCTCTCTTGGTTTAAATCCTGTCTGTCCGTTCAAGAAAAATACCTTTCGCCCGTTGTGAGCCATGCTTGTGGACTGCATGAAATTTTTGATGGACCGCACCCTGATTTCATGGACTGACCGACTGGTCCACTGTGCACCAGAGGTCTTTTTTAAGCTTTTTTAAGGGTATTTTGGCTTATTTTTTTGCTCCAATTTTTGCCTAAAAAATAAAAAAAATGTGCATTAAATTTTTCAAAATTTTTTTATTATTTTGATGCTTAAATTACTCAATTAAATTAACATCTATTTTTTATAAATATGCTCTAATTTTATATTTTTTTAAATTTATTTAGTTTTACAAGAAAATTCAATAAATTCATGAAATTAGGTTTTTAAGAAGATGTAAGCATCAGAAATTATTAAAAATATCTATAATAAATATAAAAATATATCACTTATCATACCCTTCAATTTAATTTTTGCTCATTTTCGAGTAAAGAAAGAATTTAGAATTAAGTATCATTTAACTTAAAATTTTAAATTTCACCAAATAATTTTCAAAAGACCATTGATATTCAGTAGAACGTTAGTGAGGTATATCATTAGGGTATTAATACTGATCAATATGAGAGTTAAACTAAGAACACTAAATTTTTTCTGAGCTTTTCTAAATTATTTCTACCTTTATCTTCAAATTATTAACCTTCATATGGACAAATATATTGTTACTTTCATCCTTCATTTATTGATTGATTTTTTTTTCTCTCTTTTTTTTTAAACATTGTACTGCTATTGAGTGTCTTAACCCCTTAAGCTTTCTGTTTGACCCATGTAGCGAGTTTTCAGCCAATGACTCCCAAACCAGATGGCTTTAGGATACTAGATATAGAATACCCCTCGGACCTACTTACTCTAATCAAATAGGCTATGAGTTAAAACTAACTTTACAACAAAGCTTCTTTGTCTTTCATACCTTTTGATGCAAAACTCAATGCTTGCTTAGACGAAGAGGTCCGGTTACTCAGCATGAAGTACTTGAATTTTTTTTTGAATATATGAAGAAATGTATAGTTACCCTACACAAGTCCATAAGAAGTAAACTCTTCTTTGATGTTGGTAGAAAAATTTAGAAATACTCAAAGAAAACTATTTAAGTTCTAAACTTAACTCTTTATTGAGTTTTCTTAATACTTGATCCCTCAATATCTCACAAACTCTCTATTCTGTACATCAATTTTTTTTAAAAAATACTTGGTTTAACTTGATTCTTAAGTATAATCAAGTACTTAAATACTAAATACTAACTTACTTGAGGATTTTAAAAATTTAAAATTTTTTATTATTCTCCTCTCCCCAATTTAATCGACATTATCCTCAATGGAGTAGAAAAAATGAAGGGTGCATGCAAAGAGAAAGAAAAGGAGAGATGTTACTTGATCCAAAAGTCTTTTCAAAATTGATTCTCCCTCCAACTTAGCCAAGATTATCGTTAGATCCCTACAAAAGATACTAAGTAAGACTTGATTAACCTAAACAAAATATAAAATATAGCAAAAAGTATAAAATTAAAAATTAAAAATTGAGTTGCCTCTCAGGAAGTACTAAGTTTACCGTCTTCAGTCAGACCATGCTGATTCTCTCACCTATCCCGTGTCAAATATTAGATTGATAAATTTCAATGATTTTGGATTGCCAATCTTAGGAAGATGGCTTATAATAAATTTCAGTATTTTGTTGCCAACCTTCAGAAAGTATTTTACATCCCCCTTCTAAATTTTAGAAAAATAATTCATAAACCCATTTACAGACCCTTATTTGTTGAGAATTTCTCCTATTTATTTTTCTAAAATGCTCATGAATTGAGTTTTTGGGTTAGGAGCTAAGTTTGAAGAAATAGGCACTGGAAGGGTATCTTTTGATTTTAAACATATGTTCTCAAGTATGATCAAAGATAATTTTAATTCTGAAGGAAATGGTAATTTTAAAGTGGAAGAACGGACTTCTAAGGCTGAAGAAAATGGGACTCTTGATGGATATATCTTGGGTAACTCATCCACTCTCTTCTTTTCTTCATTTAGATCAACATCAGTACTAAGCTCAAGTTCTTCTATTGGGTTAGCTTTAGTACTAATCTCTTCTTCTAAATTCACATTTTGGCTACCATCAGTACTAGCCTCACTTATCTGGTCTTGGTATGGATCTTTAAGAATCCTATCACTTTTAAGCTCAGAAATTGCATTGTCACTTTTAAATTGAGAATTCTTAGGTGGGATATTAGATTGATGACTAGGTCCAGGTGATTGATGGATGGGTGGGTCGTTTTCAAAATTCGATATTGGTTCATTTGGCAATTGACCTAATTCTCTCCTCATGATAGATTCAGTTAATTGATCTATTTGTGCTTCTAGCCTAGCGAGGGATTACTGTTGGATCATGATCATTTGTTGAAGTTGGCTAAATCTATCATCGGCTAGATTGGTCTATTGAGAAGGTGGGTATAACGGCTGATTGTAATAGGATGGCTGGATAGGCTGACTAGACTGACCACTATTATAGGCATATTTTGGTATTGGGGCCCATTCTGAAAGTTCAGCACAGAAAAAATTTGATCTTAGCCTGAGTCTGTTGGGGTCTCCAAGAAAAATTAAGGTGGTTCCTCTAATCTTGGTTATATGTGTTTAAGAATGAATCATTAATAGGACTAGAGTAACCTTGAGTAGCTTGAACTTGTTCTTAAATGAAAGGTGAAAACTGTGCAGTCATGAGACATTCACTCACATGATGGGCTGGGCTAGCACAGATAGAATAAATCTCCTGATAATTAAAATGTTGTGTGTATTGCACAGGAGATTGTAGATCTAAGGCTAGACATTTATCTATAAGAAGATCGACTTTATCTAATTTTTGAACTAGCAGGCTCAAATCGACCTCAGGACTAGAGTCAGAATATTTGATCCCATAGAATGATGGGAACATCGATGGATTATAGGTGGAAGGAATAAAATATTTTTTCATCTGTCTAGGTGATTCTTAGAATTTATAGCTATTTAATTATCATGTTTAGCATGGATCAGTCGTTCAATTTTAGAATTAGGTTCAACTAGGTCAGAAAAAATTATACCGTGCATGTATTAGTGCAAACCCTAATATGTGTGTTGTTAAGATTTTTTTTTTAAGAAGAAGGAAGAGAAAAAGAAGAGAAAAGAAAAAAAGAAAAAAGTTCTAAAGGTGAGATCCTTAAGAAAAGTCTTAGACCTAAAGACGTAAGATGAGAAGAATTAGTTGTGGTTAAGTGTTAATTGCAATCAAGTTAGCAAATAGTTAAACCTAGACACCTACAGGTTTCTTAGACCTAACAGTTCGATGTAGAGTGGCTTAGTCTAGATACAAATTAGATTTGTTCTCACTTTCTTCAACTCGCCAGGTAAGAGGTGAGGTCGTGGGAATTCTCCCGTTGCTTGCTTTAGACACTAATTGAATTGACCAGGTAAGCTAACGAAACCAATTAAATAACCATGAGTCAACTTAGGCAGAGCCTTTGTAATCTCTAGCCTTAGACACTAGTTTCAAGGGTGAGTCCAAACTTACTTTGTACTTGACTTGACCACAATACTCAAACTGAACTCAATTAATCCTAGGGGCCCATGTCTACTTGATTTTAGTTAGGTTTTGGTTAATGCGGGATGCTGGTTGGTTGTTTTTGAGCTAAAGAAGGATGATGAGATCCCCACCTTATCTTGTTATGGGTGTTGCCCTTAAATTGATTTGAGATGAATATGCATCACCAATTTCAAACAAGGAGTTCTATGCAACTAAATTAGATGCACGAAATTAATCAAACTTGAAAGCTTACCTTGTCTCCAGCGATCATCGAAAGTAAATCGAAGATGATGAATACTTCTAAATAATTAAATTTTTACTCTTGTCATGCAATTTTTATTAGATTCATGTGGATGAATTTTAGGTTAATTTTAAAAAAATAGTAATTAATATTTAAAAAAAAATAGTTAGGATTAGGGTTAGGATTGATCTCACCAAGCAAAATTTGAAGCTTTCTACCTTTCTTTTTTAAATTTTTGAATTTTTTTCTATACAAAGATAAAAAATAGAAAAGTTAGTAAGTTAAATTTATAATAAAATCAAAAAAATTAAATATTAAAATTGATGCCTTCCCCGATAATGGTGCCAAAAAAATTGATAGGATCAAGATGTTGTCGTTAGGACATCATGATTATCAATCAAATTTTGACTTCAATAAAAATTAAAAATAAATAAAAAGTAGTGAGTCAGTTCAAATCTACAGAGAAGGTAAGATTTTGATTTGAAATCTTTGATTTTATAAAAAAAAATAAAATTTTAGAGAAAGTAATTTAAGTCAGAAAATAAAAATTAAAAGTATGAAAAATAAATCGGATACTAAGATCTACTAAATAGATCTTAGCATCTACTTGCAATAAAAATAAATAATAAAAATTTAAAAAATATAAAATAAATCAGATACTAAGATCTACTAACTAGATCTTAGCATCTACTTACGAAAAATAAAAGATAGGAATTTAAAGTATAAAAAAATAAATTTTGCATTAATTGAAATTAAAATTCAAGTATAAAAAATTAAAAAAAAAATAAAATAAAATAAAAATAAAACTGTAATAAAGATCTAAAGTTAATCAGTCCAGCCTCATCGAGAAGATGGTTGATGATCTCTCCATCTTTCATCGTACTCTATAGAGCGAACTGGCTTCTCTCCTTCTTTTTCTTGGGTCCCTAAAGTTATTTTATTTTATTTTATTTTTTCTTCACTTTCTACTGATTTTTTCTACTCTCCAAAGCTTATTTTCAGACCTCCTATTTATAGATAAATTTTTTATAATTTTTTGATAGGAAAAGGAGTTCTAAAACTCTTAGAAATCATATTAATCTCCTTAGGAATATTCCTGGCCATCGGATGGAGTTTGAATCGCCCAGATCTGTCCAAAAAATCCTCATTTTAATCCAAATCAAAGTTGGATCAAATTACAGCCGTCTGATCTGGGTTTGGATTGATTCTAGGCCATCGGATCGTGCAAAAGAGTCCTATTCAAAGTCGGCAATGAGTCTGAACCATCGGATCTGATGATGGATGCATTTTCGACCATTGGATCGCGCAAAACTTCCCCTTACAAACCGACAGCGAACAGCAGCCGTTTGATCTCCCTTGGTTTAAATCTTGATCGTCCATTCGCAAAAAATACCTTTTGCCTGCTGTGAGCTGCGCCTGTGGACCGCATGAAATTTCTGATGGATCGCGCCCTGATTCCATGGACCGATCGGCTGGTCCACCATGCATCGGAGGTCTTTTTTAAGCTTTTTTAAGGGTATTTTGGCTCATTTTTTTGCTCCAATTTTTACCTAAAAAATAGAAAAAAATATGCATTAAATTTTTTAAAAATTTTTCATTATTTTGGTGCTTAAATTACTCAATTAAATTAACATCTATTTTTTATAAATATACTCTAATTTCATATTTTTTTAAAATTATTTAATTTTACAAGAAAATTCAATAAATTCATGAAATTAGATTTTTAAGAAGATGTAAGCACCATAAATTATCAAAAATATCTACAATAAATGTAAAAATGTATCACTTATCAATGGCACCTTAATGTATGGTAACCACGCATGTGTTCCAAAAGTAGCAAATCTTAAGGATCATATAATGAAAGAAGCTCATTATTCAGCTTATGCTATGCATCCAGGAAGCACCAAAATATATCGAGCCATCAAACAAAGCTATTAGTGGAATGGCATGAAGAAACAGATAGCTGACTATGTATCCAGATGCCTAATATATTAGCAGATAAAGGCAGAATATCAGGGCCTAGTTGGGAAGTTGCAGCCACTTCCTATTCTTGAGTAGAAATCGGAACACATCACTATGGACTGTCTCTGGTCTTCCAAAGACAAGAAAGGATAATGATGTAGTGTGGGTGATTATTGACAGATTGACCAAATCAGTCCACTTCCTTCCTATTAAAATGACTTTTGCACTAGACAGGTTGGCAAAGTTGTCTGTTGATGAGATTGTTAGCAGGCATGGAATTCCTATTTCAATTGTATCTCATAGGAATTTTTGATTCACTTCTCGATTCTAGTCAGGTTTACAGAAGGCATTGGATACTAGATTGAATTTCAGTATTGCATTTCATCCACAGATTGATGGACAATCAAAAAAGACTATTCAGACTCTAGAAGATATGTTGTGGGTATGTGTTATGGAGTTATCAGGCAGTTAGGATGAACATCTACTACTAATGAAATTTGCCTACAATAATAGCTATCATTCCAGCATTGGTATGGCACCGTATGAGGCTCTATATAGTAGAAAGTACAAAACTCCACTATGTTGGGCTGAAGAAGGGGAAAGAAAGCTCCTAGGGCCAAAAATAGTGCAGATGACAGCTGATCAGATCAGATTGGTTAGAAAAAGATTGAAAGCAGCACAAGACATGCAGAAAAGCTATGCAGATCCGAAACATAGAGATATAATTTTTAGTATAGATGACAAAGTGTTTCTTAAAGTCTCTCCATGGAGAGGTATCTTACGATTTGGGAAGCAAGGAAAGTTGAGTCCAAAATACATTGGACCATATGAGATCATAGAAAGGGTTGGACCAATGGTGTATCAGTTGGCACTACCTCTAGAACTCTCTCAAATTCATGATATGTTCCACATCTCCGTGTTACGGAAGTATGTTCCAGACCCATCACATGTTTTGCAGCCCAAAGTAGTTGAATTAAAGTAGGATTTATCCTATACAGAAGAACTAGTGTAGATTGTGAATAGGGAAGAGAAATAATTGCATTCCCGAGTAATACCCCTCATAAAGGTTCTTTAGTAAAATCATCACAACATGGAAGAAGCTACATGGGAAAGGGAGGATGAAATGAGAAGCAAATACCCACACTTATTTCAGACTAGAGGCAATAAAATTTCAAGATAAAATTGTTTAAAAAGGGGGGAGAAATGTAACAGCCCGAATCGAGATTGTGGTAGCTTAGGAATTTGCATATACATGAGCATTTATATTGGTATGTGGCACAACATATCATTCATGATACACTTGAGCATTTATATGTTAATTAGTTAGTATTAACAAAGCCTAAATCTAGTTATTAATTAAGAAGAAAATGATTGAAGAATGGTTGAGAAATGATTTAGAAATTGGATCAATATTAGTGGCTGAAACAGGGGTCGAGTCGACTCAGCTCTCAATGGAGTCGGCTCGATGGCAGAAAAATAGTCAAATGAGATTTGAAATTCTGGATGTTTAGATTTAAATTTAAAAAGATATATGGAAAATTGACTAAGTAGCTTCACTCCATGAATAAAGGACTGAAAATTCTCTTAGCACCACATCAATAGATCCATAATTGAGTAGTTTTCCATGAGGTTGACACCTAGCAAACTAAACATTAGTTTATTCCCATTCCAAAGATTAGTCATCAATCCTTTTTGCTGTTGATTTTGTTCCTTAGTTGAAATAGAAATGTTAGAGAGAAAATAGAGGTAGAAAAGGAGAAAATTCTCGATCAAAAATCGAAGAAAATTCAGCTAGGAATAGAAATTTTATTGAAAACTGATTGGAAAGAGGATAATTTATTGTTGGGAGAAAAGGAAGAAATCTGTGGGGATAACAGTAGGGATTCAATCATCTAAGGTAAGGATTTTGATTCCTAAATTGAGTTTGCACTATATCTTGAATGATTCCTATTTAATATGAAATTTAGATGACTAGAACTATGAGATTTTCGGACTAAAATTCACAAAGTAAAGAGCTATTGCCAATCTTCTTGGAACTGATCTGAATTATTTCAATAAAAGAGGTAAAAATTATGTTATCTGCACTAAGAATGAATCTTGAAGGAGAGATATGGATTGAATTGCTGAAATTCTGAAGTTATATTAAGAATTAGTAACCCTAAATAAAATAAACAACATAGAACCAAAGTGAAAGATTGGAAAGGCTAGAAACTAAGCATATAAAGCAAAATATGCATTCTCATCTTCATGAACCAGGTAGTATTGTAATTGATAAGGGTATGTCCACTTCTTATAGGTGAGGAAGAGAGCCTAAAGGGGGTTTTGGATCAATCAAGCACAAAAGTGATGCAGTAGCTACTTAGAGGTGAGTGAATTCCATCCAACTTTGATGTTTTTATTGTACTTTTGGTATGGAAAAGATTTATTTTGAAAAAAAGTTAGTCTTCTATTATTCTACAACTAATATATACGATGCTAGTATGGAAACAAGAATGATCTTCTTGATAGCTTATGTATATTACTTATGTACGTATGTGTTGTTGGGAATAGTGTCCCAAAGCCAATCGTCAGTCTGTTGACGGTTGTGCTCTTTCTTGTATTAGTATATGAATTATAAATAAATAAAAATTATTTTGATATTTTTTCATCATAAATTGTTTCATCTTCTAATGAACTCCTGTGTTGTGGTGAAGTCCTTAGGACTATTTAGACTCGACAAAGGAGGATTTGTCATTTAGTCCTTAAACCTGTTCGTGACCAAATGATACGTTGTTATCAAGGACAACAACGTTTATCAAGCATAGGTCGTTGTGTACCATATGGATTGGTTGTCCTCTTAACCAAGGAGTGTGGAGATACTAGTATGGCATACAGGTGAGATGTAAGGGTACATTTGCACTGAACGTGACCGACTCCAGAGCTTTATCTGCTGTCAAGATTTGCTCTGATGGGATATGGGTATAACTGTCCCTCTGACCTGAGACCACCACAATGACTTGCAAACAAGTCACTGCACTTAGGCACTAGACTATCTAAATTTCTAATTTAGTGATGGAAGGCTGCTGGGTGTAGTCAAGTACTTGACTTGTCGGTGCATGTGTCAAGATGGGATTGACCACTCCAGTTCAGGAGCTGTGTACAATCATATTTCAATTTAGTAAAACCTTGACCAGGATAGTCCTAGTGAGGAGTCACAGGACTGATTGAGTTGAGCATGATTCGGATGATCTAATCAGGGTTGACAGTTTAACCCTGATTCATCCTAAACACAGGGGTCAAAAGGATGAATTATACAATAACCATATTCATGTAGGTTCTGAGTGTTACGATTGTGACTATTCGACCTATCCGAATATCAGATACCATTGCTAGATGGTCACTTCGATTAGTACAGAAATTGGTTCCTGTGCTACCGGCTTAGGTTCGAACCTACGGGGTCACACACATTAGAGGTTCCTATCTGATCTGTTGGCTGGTGAAGAGTATTAATGCTCATGGACTTTGAGTCCTACATGTCTGAAACTCTGTGATCGAGAATCAGGATTTTCTAATCACGAGTTCCACATATTTTGGGTACCGGGGTCAAGAGTCCCACTGGTTTGAGAGTTTTTGATCAGGGTTTCATATCGATGGACTCTGATGTCCGATTGCCCATCGAATTTGGACTCAATATTTATGAGAGGTTTATTTAGTAATTTGATCATTAATTAACTCAATTTGATTGAGTAATTATTTTTGGATCAAGTCCAATTGAATTGGATTCAGTTGGGTTTGACCCGATTAGGTTAAGTGTTGACCTAATCGACAAGGTGGTTTGGTCCCTGATCTGATCAGAGGTTGGACTTAGTCAATTCTTGATTTGATTAAGATTTTATTGAGTCTAATTAAGTCTAATTAAGTTGGGTTTAAATTAGTCTAATTGTGCCTAACCTATTTTGATTATGTTGGCTCAATTAGGTTGAAACCACTTTGACCTCATCTCCCTGCGCCACCTCACTTACCTGCGCCCATTTGAATTCATGAGAAATAATTTCTCATGAATTTTCTCCCATGCAGAAGCATTCCCATGTCCTCCCTTGTGTGCCATTTATCTAGATAAAGATTGGTTTGTTGGCCATTCAAATTCAAAGGATGTTTGAATTTGAATGGGCAACTAATCCATGCGACACCCACCTTATCTTGTGCACCATTTAATCTACACGAGAAAGAGTTTCTTGTGTAAATTCTCCATGCATAAAGAACCCATGCCTCCTCTCTTCTCTCATCCAGAGTGGATAAGAATGGGTTGGTTTGCATTTGAATTCAAATTCGATTTGAATTCAAGTGAGCAACCACCTATCTTTATCCTCTCACGCGGATAAGACGCGTCTTGCACTGTTTTAAAAGAGAAGAGAAGGTGGGGCATGCGTAGAATTTTTCTGAGAGAGGATAGTGGGCATGAGGAAGCCTTGTGCATGAGTTGGAAGTTCAAAAACTTTTGAGAGAAAAGAAAAGAAAAGAAACAAAAGTGGGCGCAGAGTTTTCAGTGAGTACCCTAGGGTTACTGCCTAGGGTTCGGGAAGTGAGAAAATGAGCTACGAGTGTCGTGAGCCCACCATATCTCAGGAAGAGCTTCATCAACCTCTCAAGTATATCTGCTGATGATCCAGAGTATCTGAAGAGTCGGCAAATCAAGATCGAAGGAGTTCGATCAACATCGACCGTCGAAAGGGTTCTGCAATGAACTAGCATTCGTGAGGAGCCGATCAGATTGAGAGCTTCGTGTGGATGATCCACAGAGGCCAGACATATTGTGTGGCTGCATTATAATGATCAGACCTTCCCAACAATGATCAGACTGCAGCGATCAACTACCCACACAAAAGTTATGTGTTCTGAACACATAACAATAAAAAGTTTACTGTAGAATTTGAAATTTTAAATTTAAATACATGCTATATATATCATATTTAGATCTTTGTGTAAGATTAATTTATATTAATTAATTAGATTAATTAATAATTTTTGCTATAAAATTATAATTTTGAAAAAGTTTTAAAATTATCATTTTACCCCTGCACTAAAATTCACTTCAAATGGTATCAGAGCAGATTCTAAAATATGATATACATTTGCATGTATAGATTAAGTAGTAATCTAAAAATTTAAATTTAAAATTAAAATTTGAAATTCAAAATTTGAAATTTAAATTTTAAAATTTGAAATTCAAAATTCAAAATTCAAAAATTTGAAATTCAAAATTTAAAATTTGAAATTTGTTTGAAATTTTAAATTTAAAATTCAAAATTTAAAATTCAAAATTTAAAAATTTAAAATTTAAAATTTGAAATTTGAAATTTATTTGAAATTTAAAATTTAAAATTTAAAATTTAAAATTTAAAATTTAAATTTTGAAATTAGTATATTTAGATATACTTGATCCAAGTAGCAAGTAGTCTAATTGGGTTAGTTGCTATGGTCGTCTGGTCATAGGAGAAATGTAGAGTTTAAAGGCCCTCTCCTCCCATTTGATGAGGTTTTCCTATGGCAGTAGGGGTGCCGATGCGATTATATCCCATGCTGACGAAACAGCGAAAGGACTTAATTTGTAAAGGTTTAATTATGAAATTTATCATGAATGTGTTAGATTAGATCTAAAGGAATATTCATGATTTATTTTGATTGAGTTATTTTCTGTTATGTAATTAGCAATAAGATTGTTGTTTATGAAATATGCTGATCCGTTTGTGAAATGAGTCAACACATTTGGTGAACAGAAAATAAAATCTTTCAAATTTGAAAATTATTTTTGAAATATCAAACCCTGACCCATCAGCCCAAATACTTAATTAAAAGAATTAAGTGTTGTCTAGTTGGTCTAGAATTATGAATTAAGACTTAAGACAATTGCATAAACTTGTGGATCAATGGGTTAGATGGATTAGGTCCATAATTGGGTTAGACCTAAGGTTAGCTTAAAGAAATTGACTAAATTAAAGTAATTGGTCAAATCTAATCAAAAGTTGAATTAGATTAGGTCAAGGACACTCTAGACTCAACTCCAATAGTTGTAGTTGAATGGGTCCATGTCTTTAACTAGATCAAGATGGACTTAATTCATGGCTACGCGGTGGAGCCCTATTTACTAAGTTGATCAAATTAAAACTAATGAACCGGTTGGTGTCTAAGGTAAGTTTGACAGTCTGACCAGTGGTTTTAAGTGGGAGCTACTCGCATTAATTCGATCTCTAACGAGTTAATGGCATATCCTCACCACTGATCTCACTTACCTGGCCAACCTGGTGAGTTAGGTTTTGATTAGATCACTTGGTGATTAGGACTCACCCATGTCATTAGGTAAATCAGTGTGACTGATTTAGGTGCTCCTAATGCTGGCTTTAATTAAATCCTTTTTAATCTGACTTGGTAAAGTCAGTGGGAGGATTAAAATTGGCTGGTTAATTTCTTCTCTTCTATCCTTTAATAAAATCCTCAAAATTTATTAGGTTTCTAAAAATGATTAAGTTATAATGATAACTAAGTCATAGCCTCCCATTAAGTGAGTGATAATGAGTCCATTAGTTTAATAATCACTGGAGGCCCAAAGGCCTGGTGCTTATTGACTAATGGAATTATCATTCATAATATGATAATTTGGTTGAGTCTTTTTGATGGTGGTCAGGTTTGTCGGTCAAAGTCGGGCCTGATCATTTATTGGTCCGATTCACCAAATCAAGTCATGTTAATGGTTGGACTTAACCAGATCTTTTCAGTGGAGGCCAAAGCCTACTGATTAGGTTCTGGGGCAAAATTAATTACTAGAAGTTGTTTAGAGAAACAACTGGTTATGAACCTACCCATAAATGCACATGGGTTGACCAACCAAAGTTGGGCTCGTGTGTGGTCTATGTGGATTCTAATACCCACTAAGAAATTAAAGTAATTTTTTGAATTGGAGGTTGAGGCTACCAGTTCGTAAAAATACTCGGAGAAACTTTAGACTAAAGTCTAAGTCTTTAGTATTAATAATTTATATACTAATAAAGGTCTGATTTTTCTTTATACAGCTATGGCCACTATTCTGTCGCTCCGGTCATTATTAGATAATGACAAGCTCATGGGACCTAATTTTGATAGCTGGTATCGAAAATTGAAAATCGTCCTTGAGCATGAGCGGATCCTTTATGTAGTAACGGATCTGGCACCTGAGGAGCCAGCCCCGAACGTTAGAGGGGTGGTCCGAGATACTTACCAAAAGTGGCTCAACGATCGCACCACCGTTCGATGCATAATGCTGGCGGCAATGAATGATGAGTTCTGCCACAGGTTCGAGAACGCCCAGTCACAGGAGATGCTTCAAATGTTGAACGACTCCTTTGGCACGCTTGATGACGTTAAAAGGCACAAAACTAGTTGTACCATTTTTAATGCTCGGATGAGAGATAGGGCCTCAGTCACCGATCATGTACTGTACATGATCAAAATGATTGAGCGCCTAAGTAAACTGGGCTTTCCCTTGCACGAGCAGCTCGGTAAGGATGCGATCCTTAATTCTTTGTCCAAGTCCTTCCTCCCCTTCCTTACTCATTTTTGGATGACAAAGCCTGCAGTGAACTACCATGGCTTGTTGAGGTTGCTGCAGAACTTTGAGAAGAATCACCAGCTCCATAAGGAGTCGGTGAATGTTGTGGAAGGATCTTCTTCTGTTCGTCGATCCTTTAAGAAAGGGAAGAAGAACAAGAAGAAGAAGAACAAGAAGGTACAGCCGCATGCTGGGATGTCTGCACAGGGTCAAACCAAGAAGTGCAAGCCCGACCAGAGCCAGGCGGAGTACTTCTTTTGCAAGAAGCAGGGGCACTGGAAGAGGAACTGTCCTCTATATATTGCCTCCCTGGACCCGAACAGGCCGAAGAAGAAGCAAGGTAATTATATGATAACACCTTGCAACTTTTCTATTTGTGATACTACTGCCTGGGTATTGGATACCGGAAGCCCTTATCATATCTGTAATTCAATGCAGGGTCTGCACGTCAGTAGGAGATTTGATGAAGGCGAGAGGTTCCTGAACGTTGGAGATGGAAGAAAAATGTCAGTTCTAGCTTTAGGAATCATGAACCTTGTAATCAATTCTCATAATGTAATTCTGAGTGAATGTCACTATTGTCCAAGTTTTTTATTAAATATTATTTCTGTAGGCTTTTTGGCCATGTACAGTTATAATTTTTTAATAAAAGAAAATATTTGCAATATCATTTTGAATGGTGTTACAATGTTTGTTGGACAACTAAATAATAGAATTTACTTACTATCACAGCCTGTTAATATGGTTCAAACCTTTGGTAAATGCCCTAGAATGGATAATGTGTCAGAAGTCTACCTTTGGCATTGTAGGCTAGGTCATATTAATAAGAATAGGATAAACAGGTTGGCTCAAGAAGGAATTTTTGAAGTTGGTGATTGTGAATCACTTCCAACCTGTGAGTCCTGTCTTCTTGGAAAGATGACCAAGTCACCTTTTACTGAAAAAGGTGAGCGAGCTAGTGAACTCTTGGGTCTGATACATTCTGATGTATGTGGATCCATGAGCTCAAGTGCAAGAGGTAGATATTTCTACTTCATAATCTTCACAGACGACCTATTGAGATATGGGTATGTCTACTTAATGAAGCATAAGTCGGAGTCATTTAAAATGTTCAAACTATTTCGAAATGAGGTAGAAAAATAAACTAGAAAGTGTATTAAAACTCTTTGATCTGATTGAGGAGGTGAATACCTTTTCAATGAGTTTTTGACATATCTTGGAGAGAATGGGATTCTCTCTCAGTGGACTCCTCTTGGAACACCACAGCATAATGGTGTATCTGAAAAGAAGAATCGGACCTTGTTGGACATGGTTCGATCCATGATGGGGTTTGTTGGTCTGTCGATCTCCCTCTGGGGATATGCACTCGAATCAGCTTGTTACCTTCTAAATAGGGTTCCGAGTAAGTCTATAACCAAAATGCCATATGAGATATGGATAGGACGTAAGCCAGTACTCTCGCACCTTAGGATTTGGGGGTGTCTGACTTAAGTTAAATGTTTAATTACGGACAAGCTTGGACCTAGGTCTGACAAGTGTTATTTCATAGGGTACCCAAAAGAGACCAAAAGGTATTATTTCTACCTAGCTGATGAGCAAAAGATGTTTGTCAGCCTTAAGGCAATCTTTTTGGAAAAAGAGTTCCTTGGTGAAGGGACTGTTGCCTCTAAGGTCGAACTTGAGAAAGTTCGTCAGGTGAAAAAATCGATACAAGTTGCTGAACTTGAACCGGATTTGGTTAGATCAGATCCGGAGTCCATTTTTCCTGCACCCTTAAGGCGATCTAGTAGAGTACCACGTCAACCGGACAGATACTATGGTTTCTTGGTCCGGAACGGCGATCCTATTGAACTTGATGAAAATGATGAGGATCCGATCACCTACATGGATGCAATGCAGAGAACTGACTCTGAGAAATGGTTAGAAGCTATGAAATCTGAAATAGAGTCCATGAAGGTCAACGATGTGTGGACATTGGTGGACCCACCCGAAGGAGTAAAACCCATAGGGTGTAAGTGGGTCTTCAAGAGGAAGAGGGGCACAGACGGAAAGGTGGAGACCTATAAAGCCTGTCTGGTTGCCAAGGGATATCGTCAACGTTATGTTATAGACTATGATGAGATGTTTTCTCCTGTGGCAATGCTCAAATCTATTTGGATTATGCTTGCGATAGCTGCCTATCTGGACTATGAAATCTGACAGATGGATGTGAAGACAGCTTTCCTAAATGGAGAGCTGGATGAAGAGGTATATATGATACAACCTGAAGGGTTCACATCCACAGATGAGTCTAAGGTGTGCAGGCTACAGAGGTCCATTTATGGACTTAAGCAGGCATCCCAGAGTTGGAACATACATTTTGATAGGACGATCAAGACGTATGGCTTTGTTAAGAACGGAGAAGAGCCCTGCATTTATAAGTGGGCTAATGGTCCGGTAGTGGTATTTCTTATATTGTATGTGGATGACATTCTCTTAATCGAAAATGATGTCCCTGCATTACAGGAAATAAAGATTTGGCTGTCGTCACAGTTCTCCATGAAGGATTTGGGAGAAGCTTCCTACATCCTAAGGATGAAGATCTATAGGAATAGATCTAAAAGGTTGCTTGGCTTATCCCAGTCCACGTACATTGATACTATACTGAAGAGGTTCAGCATGGAGAATTTCAAGAAAGGCTATCTACCAATAGGCCATGAAATTTTTCTCTCGAAGAGGGATTGTCCGACAACACCTCAAGAAAGAGAGTGTATGGGTAGAATTTTATATGCTTCGACAGTGAGATCTATCATATACATCATGACATGTACACGATCAGATGTGGCATACTCACTAGGGGTAGTGAGTAGATACCAATCTGATCCAGGGGAGAATCACTGGAAGGTTGTTAAAACCATCCTGAAGTATTTAAAAAATACTAAGGACCAGTAGCTTGTTTATGGTGAATCGGACTTGAGACTTATAGGGTTTACAGACTCTAGTTTTTAGTTTGATCATGATGACAGTAAGAGTGTGTCGGGATTTATTTTTACCCTTACTGGTGGGGCTGTCTGCTGGAAGAGTTCTAAGCAGCACACAGTATTCAGTTTGCGAGGCAGAGTATGTCGCTGCATCAGATACTGCCAAAGAAGCGGTGTGGCTGAGAAAATTCATCATCGAGCTCAGAGTAGCACCCTCCCTTGTTGGTCCAGTTCTGCTCTACTGTGATAGCTCTAGAGCCATTGCTCAGGCAGAGGAACTGAAGTCACACTAGCGGACGAAGCATATACTGCACCGCTACCATCTCATCCAAAAAATCATGGATAGAGGTGACGTCGATCTTTAGAAGATCGACGGAAAGGAGAACCTGGCCGACCTATTCACTAAAGCCATTGCGGTGAAGGAGTTTGATGACTTCAAGTCAAAGATGGGTATTAGATACTTCATCGATTGGCTTTAGTCTAAGTGAGAGATTGTTGGGAATAGTATCCCAAAGCCAATCATCAGTCTGTTGACGGTTGTGCTCTTTCTTGTATTAGTATATGAATTATAAATAAATAAAAGTTATTTTGATATTTTTTCATCATAAATTGTTTCATCTTCTAATGAACTCCTATGTTGTGGTGAAGTCCTTAGGACTATTTAGACTCGATAAAGGAGGATTTATCGTTTAGTCCTTAAACCTGTTCGCAACCAAATGATACGTTGTTACCAAAGACAACAATATTTATCAAGCATAGGTCGTTGTGTGCCATATGGATTGGTTGTCCTCTTAATCAAGGAGTGTGGAGACACTGGTATGGCATACAGGTGAGATGTAAGGGTACATCTGCACTGAACGTGACTGACTCCGGAGCTTTATTTGCTGTCAAGATTTGCTCTGATGGGATATGGGTATAACTGTCCCTCCGATCTGAGACCGCCACAATGACTTGCAAGCAACTCACTGCACTTTGGTACTGGACTACCTGAATTTTTAATTCAGTGATGGAAGGCTGCTAGGTGTAGTTAAGTACTTGACTTGTCGGTGCGCATGTCAAGATGGGATTGACCACTCTAATTCAGGAGCTGTATATAGTCGTATTTCAATTTAGCAAAACCTTGGCCAGGGTAGTCCTAGTGAGGAGTCACAGGACTGATTGAGTTGAGCACGATTCGGATGATCTAATCAGGGTTGACAGTTTAACCCTGATTCATCCTAAACACAGGGGTCAAAAAAATGAATTATACAATAACCATATTCACGTAGGTTCTGAGTGTTGCAATTGTGACTATTCGACCTATCCGGATGTTGGGTACCATTGCTAGATGGTCACTTTGATTAGTACAAGAATTGATTCCTGTGCTACCGGCTTAAGTTCGAACCTACGGGGTCACACACATTAGAGGTTCCTATCTGATCTGTTGGCTGGTGAAGAGTCCTAATGCTCGTGGACTTTGAGTCCTACATATCTGAAACTCTATGATCAAAAATCAGGATTCTCTAATCATGAGTTCCACATATTTTGGGTACTGGGGTCAAGAGTCCCACTGGTTTGAAAGTTTTTGATCAGGGTTTCATATCGATGGACTCTGATGCCCGATTGCCCATCGAATTTAGACTCCATATTTATGAGAGGTTTAATTAATGATTTGATTACTAATTAACTCAATTTGATTGAGTAATTATTTTTGGATCAAGTCCAATTGAATTGGATTCAGTTGGGTTTGACCCGATTAGGTTAAGTGTTGACCTAATCGGCAAGGTGGTTTGGTCCCTGATCTGATCAGGGGTTGGGCTTAGTCAATTTCTGATTTGATTAAGATTTTATTGAGTTTAATTAAGCCTAATTAAGTTGAGTTTAATTTAGTCTAATTGTGCCTAACCTATTTTGATTAGGTTGGCTCAATTAGGTTGAAACCACTTTGACCTCGTCTCCCTGCGCCACCTCACTTATCTGCGCCCATTTGAATTCACGAGAAATAACTTGTCATGAATTTTCTCCCACTCAGAAGCCTTCCCATGCCCTTCCTTGTGCGCCATTTGTCTGGATAAAGATTGGTTTGTTGGCCATTCAAATTCAAAGGATGTTTGAATTTGAATGGGCAATTAATCCATGCGTCACCCACCTTATCTTGTGCGCCATTTAATCTACATGAGAAAGAGTTTCTCATATAAATTCTCTATGCACAAAGAACCCACACCTCCTCTCTTCTCTCACTCAGAGTGGATAAGGATGGGTTGGTTTGCATTTGAATTCAAATTCGATTTGAATTTAAGTGAGCAACCACCTATCTTTATCCTCTCATGCGGATAAGACGCATCTTGCACTGTTTTAAAAGAGAAGATAAGGTGGGGCGTGCGTAGAATTTTTTTGAGAGAGGATAGTGGGTGTGAGAAAGCCTTGTGCATGAGTTGGAAGTTCAAAAACTTCCGAGAGAAAAGAAAAGAAAAGAAACAAAAGTGGGTGCAGGGTTTTCAGTGAGTACCCTAGGGTTACTACCTAGGGTTTGGGAAGTAAGAAAGTGAGCTACGAGTGTTGTGAGCCACCAGACCTCAGGAAGAGCTTCATCAACCTCTCAAGTACATCTACTGACGATCCAAAGCATCCAAACAATTGACAGATCAAGATCGAAGGAGTTCGATCAACATCGATCGTCGAAAGGATTCTGCAACGAACTAGCATTCGTGAGGAGCCGATCAGATCGAGAGCTTCATGTGGATGATCCACAGAGGTCAGATACACTATGTGGCTGCATTGCAATGATCGAACCTTCTCAACGGTGATCAGACTGCAGCGATCAACTACCCACACAAAGGTAATGTGTTCTGAACACATAACAGTAAAAGGTTTACTGTAGAATTTAAAATTTCAAATTTAAATGCATGCTATATATATCATATTTAGATCTTTATGTAGGGTTAATTTATGTTAATTAATTAGATTAATTAATAATTTTTACTGTAAAATTATAATTTTGAAAAAATTTTAAAATTATCGTTTTACCCCTACCTTAAAATTCACTTCATATGTGTATATGAATTAGAATAGGATGGCATTTATGGTCTGAAATATGTTGAAATAGCTGATCAGTATTTAAATTTTATCAAGCATATTTTCCAGCAGGCTACCCATAGAAGTGATCAATCTGTGGGTGTGCCTGAGTACCAGCCGATACCTCCTTACAAAATATTATATCTGTGGGGGCTCAACAGTATCAGACACACCATTTGATTGCCATAGTAGAGGTGCATTATGGTGCAGTCAATGATAGCCCAACGGCACCTCCTTGCAATCTAATAAATCTAGTGGGGTCCTGTTTTATTCGATGCACCGTGTCGATTGTCCGTGATAGGGGTGCGCCATGGAATAGTTGGCGGTCGTCCAACAATTTTCTGTTTCAGTAATCATTTATACCATTTATTCTTGCTTAGCATGCAAAATTTTAAAAGCTTATTAATTGTTTATGATATATGTATCATGAGTATTACAGCCAATCTTCTTGTTTTCCCACTATTCAATGGATTACTCACTCACTGAGATTAGTGTCTCATTATATGCTTTCTTTTCTTTTCTTTGGACAGGTTTAAGACATTCTAGCTTAGCATAGTAGTTGCATTTTCAGCACTCATTTTTAGTAGAGGTTGGTCATATCAGCTTGTGGGAGGAGTATTCATTTTGGCCAAGTCGGCTTGGGGAAGGGTATCTTTTTCCTTGACCATGCTAGTTAGTGTAAGGAGCTCATTTTGGGAGATTTTTATTTTGGAGTGTCGTACTCCATGGTGGGTTATGTTTTGGACTGAATTTGTATAGGCTAAAAAGAAGTAGTATTGGAATGTACCATACACTTGATGTAAAGTTATGGATATTAAATGAATATCTAGTATTGTTCTTCAACTATGTTAAAGAAATTATAACTTGGCTCTAACTTGAGATTCTATGATTGTTGAATAATTTGAGTACAATATTTATACTTATTTGTAGCAGGTTGAATATTTAAATTGAATTACTGTGGATTGTAGTAAACAGCCAGGATTTAATAGTGTCTTATGAATCATGGCACAAGATACTATCAAAACTCTGTCCGAATGCCACACTCTTGCCCAGACTAGAGAGGGGTGTGATAGAATCCTTAATAGATCCACCAACAGGTATGGTACCTATTGAATTTAAATGGATCTATAAAAGGAAGAGCTATAAAGGTAGAGACCTTTAAAGTAAGTATCTCGGAATAAGAATACTCGATGCAATCAAATCATTTGATCTCATCAAGAACAGGAGAAACATGTATTTATAAAAGGGGTTAGTGGGAGTGATATTATATTCCTCATATTATACATTGGATTTCATCCTCTTGATTGGGAATGCTGTTTCCATACTGACTACGGTTAGAATATGATTGTCTAAGAAATTCTCCATGAAGAGACCTTTGGGAAACATCCTATATATGTCTGTGAGATGGATATAGGTCTATGAGATAGATCTATTAGGATGCTAGTTTTTCAGAAGATGTACATAGAAGAGATACTGAAGGGGTGCATGAAAAATCCTAAAAAGATTTCTACCCTTTACGCATAGGGTTAATCTATATGAGAAGATGTGTGGGACACATTTATAGAGATATAGTATATAAGCTAGATCTCTTATACTTTAGCTAGTGGTAGCCTCATGTATATTATGAGCATGACCTGATATATCTTTGTTGTAAGTGTCATGAGTAAATATCGATTGTTGGATAGCTGTGAAATTATTTTTAAGTACTTGAGAAGTACTTAGGATATGTAAATGATCTTTAAGAAAAATCAAAGTTAAGGATAAAAGGATATAATAAATCAGTCTTTATGTCTAATGATGATGGTAGAGAGTCTACATCAGGAAAGATGTTTCTTTATGCAATGTAGATTTGATAAATTGGAAGAGTTTCAAACAACCAATCATTGCAAATTTTAAAAGCCGTGTATATCGTTGTTATTGAAATTTTATGTCGGGTGTATACATGTGTATTTTATTTTTTTAAATAATATAGTGAAATTAAAATTAAAATATCTTTTAATCTGAATCATGCATGCATAAAATAAAGAACACAAGGATCTACTTCACATACTAAAATTAAATATGTGATCGAATCACATACTTGTTTTACAATTCCTTTCTTTGAATCTAGATTTGGAAGAGAGTAGGTTCTTCTTTAGCCGTGCAAGTATTCGGTCTCTATGAGTATCCACTTAGAATCAATCTGAAACAGCCCTTTATATAAGGTTTTGATCTTTCTTCTCCAAGAAGGATCACCCTGCGGATCTGAACGAAGCTTGGATCGTGATCAACTCTTTGATCCTTTCTTTAATCTTTTTCTTCTCTTCTTTTTTCGATCTCCTTCATTTGATTTAGCAGCAATCAAGCTCTAGAGATTAGCCACCAAGGAGGATGCCCAAACTCCTTTTGGGTGTGGAGATGGAGGACACCTAACCACCTTGGGCATTGAAACTAGAAAGGAGAAGAAAGGGAGGCATGGGGAGACTTATGGGAGGCATGGGGTTGCTGGAAATCTAATCTTAAAAAGCCTTAGAGAAAGACCCTTTAAATAAGCAAAAATATTTGAATCCTATTCAAAATCAAATAGCCCCTTAATACAAGTTCTACTTACATTAGAAATCCTTGTAACTTTAGATCTTTGACCCCCTTTAAGAGATCCATGGGGCACCAACAATTGGAGCCCATTAACCCACTTTCTCACACGTCACATGGGGCTTAGGAGATGCCCCTTGCTGGTCCTCCATGCCCTCTTTCATGTGGGTATGCCCAACTTGATCAAATCAAATGGCGCCCCATGCAAACAATCAAGAAATTTGATTAAGGGTTTGAACCCTTAATGCATATGATCCAAAATTCTAAGCACTCAACAATTGAAGCCTAATGAATCTAATTCATTTAGATAATTAGTAGGTAATTAAATTGAATTAATCTTATTAAAAGAAGTAATTTAAGTATAAAAAAAAATTAGGTTCAAACATGTGCTAGCAAGCTTATCTTGAATCCAATAGGATTTCTCTAAATTCAATTGAGACTTTATAAGCTCAATTGCTTATTTCAGATCTAATTCCTTTATTATGTGATCCCATAGGTTCAATTCTATCTGGTAGTGAGATATACTATGATCTCTATCATAGTATTATTGAAATTTTTTTCAATGGATCGGAATGATTTCACTCTAACTCATCAAAGATTGTCGATCCTGAGCAATCCTAGTGAGCTCTCACAATCCATTAGTGACACCTAGCAGTATATAGTGACAACTCAGTAGAACCGAAGTAGAACCTCAAGGTGTAGTTCACATGTGATTCAATCCCTCTATCATGAGTCCCAACTAGATGACAGGTCATGGATAAATCATCAAACCTCATAATCAGTGATATGATAGATTCGATTAACTCAAGTCCAATTATGATGCTCATAAAAACTCTTTTCCATCAATCATACTGCTGTAGCCACAGACTCTTGGACTTAGCCTCTCAAATCTCATAAGACTACTCCTCTTAATCATACTACTGTAGTGACAACCTAGGTTGATAGATTCTAGCTAGATGCACACTCTACTCCTACAATGGACTAACTATCATCAACATTCACTGCAAGATCTCATTGAGACCATATTTATGTGTCAGTCAGACTTCAGCAGTCTCACTATGAATAGTCATACCATCACAGGTCAAAAGATCATTCATACAACTATAGCATCAAGATGATCACTGATGATTGATTAGAAATCTAAATGATCTTTCGTATGGTCATGCTTAGTACTAGTTCTCTAACAACTATCCACACTCATCATTCAGTGTCTCTACACTGTACATCAGATACTCATCCATCCTGAAGAAAATGATCTGTGTGTCGGTCTATCTGGATTGATCACTATCTTCAAGATGATACTATGATGGAGAGCATTTAGAAATTAATTATACATATCTCTAATTCTCAATATCTTGAGAATATGTATCAAAAGTATTAATTCCATGGATGATTCAACACATCACTCTTGAATGAAAATAAAATTTATCTTTTTATTGATTAAATCAATATTTTAAGTATAAAATTATGTCCTAGAGTCATTACAATGTGTCAGTCATGTTGCCTTCTAAAACATATATCCAACAATCTCCCACTTAAGCTAAAGCCAATTGGTCACTAATCTAAGTCCCATCTTCTCAAGATGGACTTCCATCTTCTCAAGATAGACTTCCATCTTTGGCTGGTTCAATTATTTTATCAGCAGATCTATCACGTTGTCCATGGAGTCTACTCTTCGCACTTCGATAAATTTTTTTCGAGATAGTTGCGTATAATATGGAACCATTGCTCGATATGCTTTGATTTCTAATGAGACTTTGGCTCCTTAGCAAGTGCTATGGCTCTATTATTATTATAATAAAGTGGTATGGCATCCGATGTCATTATCCTAAGCTCCACGATAAACCTTTTGAACTAGAATCCTTCCTTTACAGCATCCGAATCAGCGATATATTCAGCTTCTATGATCGAATCCACGATGATGGGTTGCTTGAAACTCTTCCAGCTGACTGCATCATTATTGTATGTGACACATATCCTGACGTAGACTTTCTATCATTAGAATCAGACATAACATCTGAATCAATATACCCCTTGACTTGTAAATTAGAACCTCCTTCAAAGATCAAGAATAAATCCTTAGTTCTTCTCAGGTACTTAAGGATATTTTTCATAGCTATCCAGTGCTCCTTGTTAGAAAATGTGTCCTAAAACCAATCATATGGATAATTATATTTTTTTGTACATGGATTATTGATCGATAAATAAAAATTATTTTGATATTATTTATCACAAAGTTACATCTTCCTTATGAAACTCTTGTGTTGTGATGAAGTCCTTAGAACTATGAAGTAATCGATAAAGAAAGATTTATCGTATAGTTTTTAAATATGTTTGCGATCAAATCATACGTTGTTATAGGATGATGATGTTAATCGAGTGAAGGTTGTTGTGTGTCATATGAGTTGGTTGTCCTCTTAACCAAGGAGTGTAGAGATACTGGTATGGCATACATGTGAGATGTAAGGGTATATCGTCACTGAATAAGTGACTCACCTGCTGAATATTTTACTGTCAAGAGCAGCTCACGAAGTATATGGGCATAAGTATTCCTCAGATCTGAGATCACCATAGTAACTTACAAACAACTCACTGTGCTTTGATGCTGAACTATCTGCATTTTTAATACAGTGAAGGAAGACTACTAGGTACAGTCAAATACTTACAAAGTCTGTATGTGGATCAAGATAAGATTGACTCCTCTGAATTATGGGAGCTAATGTATCATTGTATTTCAATTTAGTAAAATCTTGATTAGGATAATCCATGTGATGGATTTAAAAGGTTGAAATACAATATGGATGACTCTATCAGGGTTGACAATTAACTCTAGATCATCTTAGAGCATTCAGAATCAAAGGGATGAATTATACGGTAACCATATGCACATGTTCTTGGATATTGCCTTTCAATTATTTGATCTATCTGGATATTAGAAATCATTGCTAGATAGTAACTTTGATTAGCATAGAAAATGATTCATATGCTACTGGCTTAGTGTTCGAACCTATGGAGTCAAAATCAAACGACGTAAGAAAGAATTGACCTATATCTGTATGTTTAATTTGGAAGTACATAACTTTATAAAATATATAAAACTAACTTGATTGAGAATTAAGTTATGGATCATACAGGATTAAACAGTTGACTATGTCTAGCTAGTACTAGACATGAGGTTCAGGTTCAATTTTGAGAATGAACAGAATTTGATCTATGATTCAAGGAGTCTATGAGAGATTATATTTAAGTGCTAATTAATTT
Source organism: Elaeis guineensis (assembly GCF_000442705.2). Lineage (NCBI taxonomy): Eukaryota > Viridiplantae > Streptophyta > Magnoliopsida > Arecales > Arecaceae > Elaeis > Elaeis guineensis. The sequence goes on along the minus strand of NC_025997.2, from coordinate 34,416,211 downwards.
TAAGTTAGATTTGATTTAATTAAACTTAATTAGATTAATAAATCTAAGTTAGACTTGATCCTAAATCATAAAATAGTTTAGGATTGACAGCCTTTCAAAATTATTTTGAATTAGGTTTAAATTGGATTCGAATGGACTCATATTTGGATTAGATCCTTAGAGTCTACTTTTATCGAGACTCTCTCTCCTTCATGGCCGACCAAGATTAGGTGGGGTGCTGGTTGTTGCTGCCCTACATTGGGTGTGGGTGTGGGTGTGGGTGTATGAGGGCGCCTAGTTAGGCACCGATCCTTTCTCCCTTAGGATTTCTTCTTTGATACGTTATAGATTAATTCAAAGCCTATTTAAATTAGGAATTCTAATCTTATGGGTCATGAAAAATCATATATAAATAGGGAGGATCTCTAACTATCATATCATAACTATTGGATTGTTTGCTAAGGAGAGAAAGAGAGAGAGAGGAGGTGTGTAGAAGAGAAGGGCAGCACCCTTCCCCTTGGCGTCACCCCTTTGGGTGTCCCTCTTCTCCAAGGCATGGAGCTTGTTTGGGCATCTCCTCTTGCTGGTGTGAGGTATTACACTAGAGCCTCTCTCTCCTCCCTTGTTTCCTTACGAAGGTGCTTCAATCCGAGGCTTCATCCTGCTTTCTTGCGAAGTTTGATGTACGCACAAAGTAGAGGATTTATAGATTCAGGCCTATGCTAGATTTTAGATTCAGAATCTTTGGAGATTTGATCTCTATTTCACTATGAATCAGGTACAAATCTAATTTTTATCTAGTTGTTATAAAAAATTTTTAGATGCACCTTGGGTATCCGCCCCATTATCCTAAAGAAATAGGTTTTTTTTCCCTTTAACTGGTATCAGAGCCCAGGCTTTTGATACATGGATCCATATTTTATTTTTTTTGATTTATTTATATATTATATATAATTAAAATTTTATATTAAATATTAAATCTAATTTAGATCTATTTAAATAAAATTTATGATCTGATTTTTGATTAGATTATAAGAACCTAATCAATTGTTGATTAAGGTTTGTTATGACAAATTTTTTTTTATTGCTAAATTTTGTTAGAATAATAATCTAATTTAAAATATATTTTAAATTAATTTTAATAAAATTTTAATATTATTATTTCAGTTATGAAGTTAGACCTATTTTAGATCTGAATTAAATCTATTTTGATAGATTTTTAGATCTGATTTCTAATAAAATTCTGCATAACCTTGAAATAGATCTAATCAAAAAATTAATCTTTATATATTTATAAGTGCATCTAATTAATTTTTTATATAATTTTAGATCTGAATTGATATTTTATAATTAGTATAGACTATGTTTCAGATCTGATATGATGTATATGATGCATCAAATCTAATTAGATTAGATGAAGAATATGGTTGATGAGATCAAAATTATGTTCATGATATAAATTATTTTGTCTAATTACATGTTGATGTGATTTCATATGAAATAAGATTTCAGATCTTAGTAGCCCAGTACTCGGATTGATGAGATTATTAGACCATCTGATCATAAGAGATAGAAGAGATTAATCTCTCTCTCTTGTCCATTCGATGGGTTCTCTTATGACGTGTAGGGGTGTCATTGTGATCTAGTTTCATGAAGAAGAAAAGCAAACAAATTTTTATAAATTATTTTGATCATAAATAAATTTAGATTAGATTTAAAATAATTTATGATTCATTACAATAAGATAAATTTAGATATAAAAATTATTTTAAAATCTGAATAGTATGTTACATTAGATGTAATCAGTAATGATCTAAAAGTAGTCATAACACATATGATGTATGTATGAAGTTTAGATCATACTTATGCATGTTTAATTATTAAACATATATATAAAAATTTATTTTCATGATTTGAAACATATGATATGCTTCATTTAAAATTTTGGTAGAATAGTTCTACAAATTGAAATCCACGTTCACACACTTAATTTGAAATTAGGTTTGTTGGGTATAAAGTACCCCCCGGTCGAAGTTTATAAAAGACCGATCCCTCCAGGGCTCTTTCGGCTCCCGACCTTGTGTGTGGCGTCCCTCCGAACCCCCTCAACCATCCAGACTTCTTCGACAATGAACTTCTGCATTCATCCATCGGGCCACCCCAAGGGCCCTCAGGGCCCCATTGTTAGCCGACCTTCTACAGCAACCGTGTTGCTCCTAGATTGATTTTGATGATTACAAAGCAGATTGAAGGGATACAAATAATTGTAAAATGAAAAAGTCCTTATGCTCTTCAAGGGCAAAATTATAATTTCACTAAAATCCTGATTTGATAGTACCATTTGGTAGAACAAATGATTTGAAATCTATTGGTGAAAATTTCATTGTGTTTGGACTTATATTTTTGAAGTTATGAAGGTTTGAAGTGCATGAGTCGACTCATGAGTCAACTCATGGCACTGTGAGCTGATTGGCACGCAAAAATTCTCCTTGGCACGCTAGTTTTCTGGCTTGGCACGACCTGTGAGTCGACTCATGAGTTGACCCACAAGGTATGAGTCGACTCATGAGTCGACCCCTGCTAATTTGAGCCAAAAATTTTCAGAAACGCATTCTCTGGTTTTTGCAACAGAGGTCGACTCATGAGTCGACCCCTGAAGCATGAGTCGACTCATGAGTCGACCCCTGCGACGGGAAATGTCAGCAACGGCTATTTTTTTTGCCCATTTTAATTGCCATTTATGCTTCCTAAAAATCCTCTAACGGCTCTTTATCTACCTAAATTGTTTTCTCTTGCTTCTAATGCTACAAAATGCTTTAAATGGTGAAAGAAATTGCAGATTAAATAGCGGATCAAACGTGAAATCAAAAGGAGAGAAGAATAGAAGAAAGGATCCGAAATTTACAAGAAAAAGCCTGAGATCAACGAAAAATCCAAAAAAAAAAAGAGAGAGGATCCACAATATACCAGAGAGATTGTGAAAGAGAAAAGCAAGATCTTTCAAGGAGAGAATTCTTCACGCCTATTGTTTCAACCTTGATCTAGAGATCGTTCAAAGCTTTCAAGAGATCTTCAATCAACAATCAACCTCTTCTCAAGCATTCAAACGTTCATCCACTTTGAAAAAATCCGAAAAAGGGGTTCTTCATTTGAGTAAAGCTTTTATTATTATATTCGCTCATTTAAAGGAGCTGTTATTGTATTAATTTGTGCTCTAAATTTTCTAACTCTTTGTGAGTTTTTATTCTTGTTTTTGGAGGATTTCCAAAACAAGGAAAGGTTGATCCGAACCTGAAATCGGAGTGTTTTGGGTTTACTTGTACCCGAGAAACAAGTGATCTAGCTTGGGATAGCTAGTGTCGGAGTTTCCGATGTTTTGTATTCGGGTTGAATACAAAGGATAGTGGATTGAAATTTCCAAGTAGGATCTTGGGGAGTGGATGTAGGTGCAAGGTTAGCACCGAACCACTATAAATCCTTGTGTTTGTGGTGTGCTTTATCTCTTCACTTTATTTCTTTATTATATTCTTGCATTCCTGCCTTAGGGAATTAATATTGAATTAAAGTCTTTGTTTTGTTCTTCATAAGTAATCTGTTGGGCTTAAAATTTTTAGAAACCCAATTCACCCCCCCTCTTGGGTTGCATAGCTGGGCAACAAGTGGTATCAGAGCCGGTGCTCTAGCCCTTCTTTGATCTAACAATCAAAGAGCCAAAGATCTATGGCAACCCATGTTGGAACTTCTCTAGCCGAGGGGCAATTAACAAACCGACCTCCGCTTTTCAATGGGTATAATTACACCTATTGGAAAGCTCGGATGAAGATTTTCATACAAGCACTCGACTATGATATGTGGAGTATCATAGTGAATGGTCCTCACACACCCACCAAGATTATAGATGGTGAGGAGTCAACCAAACCCGAGAAAGAATGGGATGAGGTTGACAAGAAATTGGCACAATTAAATGCCAAAGCCATGAATGTTCTTTATTGTGCACTAGATGCAAGTGAATTTAATCGCATTTCTACTTGTGCATCTGCTAAAGAAATATGGAATAGGTTAGAAGTCACCCATGAGGGAACAAATCAAGTAAAAGAGTCTAAAATAAACATGCTTGTACATAAATATGAATTGTTTAAAATAGAGTATGATGAGTCCATAACTGCTATGTTTACTCATTTTACTGATATAATCAATGGTTTAAAGAGTCTTGGCAAATCTTATACTAACAGTGAACTTGTAAGGAAGATTCTCAGGTCACTGCCAAGAACTTGGGAAGCCAAGGTGACTGCCATCCAAGAAGCAAAGGACTTGAATACTCTACCTCTAGAAGAGCTTCTTGGATCCTTGATGACTCATGAACTTAGCATGAAGCAACATCAAGAGGATGAAGTCAAAAAGAAAAGAACCATTGCTCTCAAATCCACAACTTCGCCTGATTATGAAACGGATGACTCTGAAGATGAAGATCAGGATGAAGAGATGGCTCTCATCATCCGAAAATTTAAGAAGTTTCTAAGAAAAAGGAAATAGGGGATGAGAAAGAAATTCACAAAAGGGGATCAAAGCAAAGAAAAGGAGAAAGATCAACCCCCTATATGCTACGAGTGCAAGAAGCCAGGACATTTCAGATCCGAATGTCCACAATTGAAGAAAGGTCCAAAGAAGTTCAGAAAGAAGGCAATGATGGCGACCTGGAGTGCGAGTGATGACTCAAGCTCCGACGAGGAAACCTCAACAGAACAAGCCAACCTGTGCCTGATGGCACATGAAAATGAGGTAACTTCTGAATCCACTAGTGAATTTACTTTTGAAGAATTGCATGAAGCATTCTATGATTCAATTGATGAATTAAAGAAACTAGGGAAGAAAAACAAAGAGCTGAAATTGGAAAATCAGTCCTTAGTGAAACAAGCTGAAAATCTTTCAATTGAAAAATTCACCTTGATTCAAGAAAATCAAAACTTAAAGGATGAAATGAACAAGCTGAAATCTATAGTAGATAAGTTCACCTTAAGTTCAAACAAACTAAATATGATCCTTGAAAATCAGAAAGCTATATATGATAAGGCTGGACTTGGTTATAAACTCCTGAAGAAACAAAAATTTCTGAAGGATATTTATGTAAATTATTCAAGTAACAAGTCTACAAATATTACTTGTTTTAAATGTGGAAGAATAGGACATAAATCATACACATGTCTTATTAACAAATATGCAAACACAAAGAAAATATGGGTTCCAAAAGAAACCATTCTGACTAACCTGAAAGGACCCAAGAAAGCTTGGGTACCTAAGACAGAAACGTGACCTTTGCTTGCAGGTGTGTCTAGCATCCCAAGAAGGAAACAGGAAATGGTATCTTGACAGCGGATGCTCGAGACACATGACTGGTGATGAATCACAATTCATCACTCTTGATGCTAAAGATGGAGGGATGGTCACCTTTGGAGATAATGGCAAAGGAAAGATCATCGGGATAGGTAACATTGGTATCACTCCCTCCAAATACATTGAGAATGTTTTATTAGTTAAAGGTTTAAAGCATAACTTACTTAGCATTAGTCAATTCTGTGATAAAGGATATAAAGTAAGTTTTGAATCATCTGTTTGCATTGTGATGAGTCCTATTAACGATGGCATTAAATTTATAGGACATAGGCATGGCAATGTTTATATGGTAGACTTGAATGATTTAACTAAATTAGACATGCAATGCCTAGTTTCCTTAAGTGCTAAAATAAATGAGACTAGTTGGCTGTGGCATCGTAGACTTGCACACATTAGCATGCATTCTCTCTCAAAATTAATTAAAAAGGATTTAGTTCTCGGTTTGCCAAAACTGAATTTTGAAAAGGATAGAATTTGTGATGCATGCCAATTAGGTAAACAAACTAGAGTATCATTTAAATCCAAAAACACTGTTTCAACTTCTAGACCTTTAGAGCTCTTTCATATGGACTTATTTGGACCAACAAGAACCACTAGTCTAGGAGGAAAACGATATGGCTTTGTAATAATAGATGATTACTCTCATTTTACTTGGGTTTTCTTTTTAGCTCACAAAAATGAAACTTTTCATATTTTCACTAAATTTCATCGAAAAGTCACTAATGAAAAAGGGTTTTCAATTCAAAATATTAGAAGTGATCATGGAACTGAATTTGAAAATCATGACTTTGAAAATTTTTGTGATGAAAATGGAATTGGCCATAACTTCTCTGCTCCTAGGACACCCCAACAGAATGGGGTAGTAGAAAGGAAAAACAGAACCTTAGAAGAAATGGCCCGTACCATGCTTTGTGAAAGCAACCTTCCAAGATATTTTTGGGCAGAAGCTATTAACACAGCATGTTACATTTTAAATCGTGCTTTAATTAGATAATTTTTAAAGAAAACCCCCTATGAACTTTGGAAAGGAAGAAAACCAAATATTGCATATTTTCATGTTTTTGGTTGCCGATGTTTTGTATTAAATAATGGCAAAGAAAAACTTGGTAAATTTGATGCAAAATCAGATGAAGCAATCTTTCTAGGTTACTCCTCCACTAGTAAAACATTTAGAGTGTTCAACAAAAGAACTTTAGTAGTTGAGGAGTCCATACATGTTGTCTTTGATGAATCTAACGATCTTCCTTCAAGGAAGAATGAGGGTGTTGATGATGCAGATCCACTAATAGAAGGTATAAAGGAGATCACTCTGAAAGATTCAGTAACTCCAGAAGACAAGGATCAAGAAGACGAACAAAATGAGAAAGGTGAAGAAATTCAAGAACAACCTCAAGGTACAAATGACCTACCCAAGGAATGGAGGTATGTTCACAACCACCCTAAGAAGTTAATAATTGGTGATCCTATGCATGGGGTAAAAACCCGTTCTTCACTTAGAGATGTACTTAATCATTGTGCATTTGTATCTCAACTTGAACCTAAAACTTTTGAAGAAGCTGAAAATGATCATAACTGGATTAATGCTATGCAAGAAGAACTTAATCAATTTAAAAGAAATAATGTTTGGACCTTAGTAACAAGACCTAAAGATTATTCAATAATAGGCACAAAATGGGTCTTTAGAAACAAATTAGATGAGCATGGAAATGTAATTAGAAATAAAGCAAGACTGGTTGCTAAGGGATATAATCAAGAAGAAGGAATTGATTTTGATGAAACCTTTGCACCTGTTGCTAGATTAGAAGCCATTAGACTTCTACTTGCTTATGCTTGCTTTATGAAATTCAAACTATTTCAAATAGATGTTAAAAGTGCATTTTTAAATGGATATATCTCTGAAGAAGTATATGTAGAACAACCCCCTGGATTTGAAAATCATGCTTTTCCCAATCATGTCTTTAGATTAAATAAAGCTTTATATGGTCTAAAACAAGCACCTAGAGCATGGTATGAAAGGCTAAGCAAATTTCTACTAAATAATGGTTTCTCAAGAGGCAATGTAAATACAATCCTATTCATTAAAAGAAACCAAAATGATATGCTAATTATACAAATTTATGTTGATGACATAATTTTTGGGTCTACTAATGAATCCCTTTGTCAAGACTTTGCTAAGCTTATGCAGGGAGAGTTCGAGATGAGCATGATGGGAGAACTCACCTTCTTCCTCGGACTCCAAATCAAACAATCAAAAGAGGAAATCTCCATCACCCAAAGCAAGTACACCAAGGAACTACTCAAAAGATTTGGAATGGAGAACTGCAAACCAATTGGCACACCAATGAGTCCCTTAAGTAAGCTTGACAAGGATGATGAAGGTAAAAGCGTAGACTTAAAATACTACAGAGGTATAATTGGCTCATTATTGTATTTAACTGCAAGTAGGCCTGATATCATGTTTAGTGTTTGCTTATGTGCAAGATATCAATCTAATCCTAAGGAATCTCATTTGAATGCTGTTAAAAGAATCCTTAGATACTTAAATGGTACACAAACTATAGGGTTATGGTACTCTAAGGACTCACAAATTAATTTGTTAGGATATTCTGATGCTGATTTTGCTGAATGTAAATTAGATAGAAAAAGCACAAGTGAAACTTGCCAATTTTTTGGAGTAAACCTAATCTCATGGTTTAGCAAGAAACAAAATTCGGTGGCACTGTCTACGGCTGAGGCCGAATACATTGCAGCCGGAAGTTGTTGTGCTCAAATTTTGTGGATTAAGCAACAACTCGAAGATTTTGGAATCAAACTTAATGAACACCAATAAGATGTGATAATACAAGTGCCATAATCTATCTAAAAATCCAATTCAACACTCAAGATCTAAACATATTGAAATAAGACATCATTTTATAAGAGAACATGTTCAAAACAAAAATGTAATTCTTGAATATGTTTGCACTGAAAATCAATTAGCCGATATCTTTATAAAGGCCCTTAGTGAGGATAGATTCTGTGAAATTAGGAGAAATCTAAGAATTCTAAATCCATTTGTCTGAAATTTCTCAATTTCCAAAGAATAGATGTCAAAAACTCTTAGAGCTCAATTTTCAACATCTATCCTGGTCTCAAAAGCTCAGATTTATCACTCTAAAAATTTATCATTGAGCAAAATTCCTTCTCCCAAAATTTTGAATTTTTTCTGGAATTTATTTATATTTTTTCTGAATTTCTGAACTTCATGAGTCGACCCCCATGAGTCGACTCAATGGCAAACTTGTAAATCCCACCAACTTTCAACGGGTTCATTATTTTTATAAGGGTTACTGCTTGTGAGACGACTCATCTTCCCATCGTTCTTCTTCCAAAAGCCGTCTTCTCCAATTCTTCTTGCTCCAAATCCAAGGATCAATTCTGAGGTAATTCTCCCTCCTCCTCTCCACCAAAAATCGCCTCCTTCAAAAGGATTTTCTGTGCTTTCTCGCTTTGCTTGGCGTGGTTTGAACGTGCCCTAGCACTTCACCAAACTTCCAAAATCCACTTCTTTTCTCCACTAAAATTCCTCTTTACTCTCTTGTGATCTCTCCTCCACTCAATTCAAGTCTTCTTGTCTGCTACTTTATTGGATATGGCTCCAAAGATGAAACTTCCCCAAAGAAGAAAATCAATCCGTGAGCCTGAGGAAATTGTCCGAAAGAAAAGGCATGCTCAGTCTTCCAGTGTTCCCGATCCAGTTTCAGTACCTGCTCAAGGTCTCTCTCAATCCTCCATAAGCCCCAGTGTAAATCCTCTTTCTGATAGAAAAGTAGAAATCGGGAAAAATATAGATTTTCGGTTCTTTGAGAAAGAAGGCTTTACTTTTGCAAGTAAGATCAAAAATCAAGGATGGAAACTTTATTGCTCTCTTAAGGAAGTCACCTATGTTGATCTAGTTAGAGAGTTCTACCAGAACCTACATTATGGAAACGGGTCAGTGACTTCAACTGTAAAGGGGATTGACATATGCTTGGATTCTAGGATATTGGGAGAAATACTTCAGTTGCCTAGTGAAGGATATTTATATATGGAACTCCCAATTAAAGAAGAAGGGATCAGAATTATCTTAGGAGAAGCTTTTTCAGGAAATTTAAACAAATTGGAAGCAAAGCTATTATCCATTGAGATGAGGGTCTTGCATCAGATTGTGACAAAACTCTTCTTTCCTAGGAGTGGTAGGCATGATCTACTATCTGGCAGAGATGTTTGTGTCATGTTTCATATCATCACTCAGACCCCCCTAAACCTCCCTGCACTTATGATAGAGGCCATGAGAGAAACTTTGAACAGATCCAAGGCACACTTGCCTTATGGTATGGCCCTTACTAGAGTATTTAGGAGGTTTGGAGTTAGTTGTGAGGGGGAGGCTGCTACCAAGCTCTCACATGTGGACACTTTCAACCAACACAGCCTACACCGAATGGGAATTACAAAGACTGTTGGTGGTTGGATCAAGGGCTCTGAAGAAAGAACTGAGGAGAGAGTTGAGGAAAGAGCTGAAGACAGAACTGAAGGCAGAGTAGAAGAAGAAGGTCCATCTTCTCCTATACATGACTTCAGGGAAGCTTCACCAGATACCCAGTTCATTCCTGATACTGAGGCTGGCCCTTCTGAGTTTACTAGGATGCCCACACCAGTGTATCAGCCAGAGAGCAGAGCACCTCATTCAGAGTTCAGACTGGCTGACGATCAGATCGAGCATATTTCACAGCGTGTGGCTTCTTTGCTGTCTAGCTAGTGGAGTAGTACTTCTTTTGCACCTGGAGCTACCTCTTCTGATCAGACCATTACTCCCCACATCTCCACTGTGTTTCAGATGATTTCAGATCAGTTCGTCAGGATACAGCAGCTTGAGGACACAGTCTGGAGACTGACTGGCAGAGTTCTTGACTTGCAGGGGCAAGTCCTTGCATTGGCCCATCCCCAGCCACAGGAGTCTACTATTGAGGTCACAGACCTCACTGCAGAGGCTGGCAGGCTCAGAGGAGCACTAGAAGGTGGATATGAATTACTGAGGAAAGAGATCCGAGGATCGAGTGAGCATGCTACGACCCAGTTCACTGCTCTACTTCAATCTGTTTCTAGAGCACTGAACGTACTTGATTCTATCAGACTCACCCTTTCTGTTCAATCCCTAGCATCTCAGCGTTCTCAGCCACCCAGTTCATCTCGCTCTCCTGCTCGTGGCAAAGGCAGACGGGGTAGAGGACGCACTTCTGATCCATCATCTCCTCACCCTATATCTGATGACTCCGATCATTGACTTATCTTGATCTTTACTAGGTCCTAGGAGTTGGTATCTTGTTCTAGGATCTATACCTTGGGGCCATGTATTGACAATTAGCTGGTTGAATTTTATTGAAACAATTATGATATTAATGGAATCATCTTTTACCTATATTTCTACCTCTTTGTAATGATCATATTTTGATTATATATTTTCTTCTTGTTGAAATATTGTCTTCTCCTTGTTGTTGTTTGCTGTTGATAATTGCTATATTAAGGGGGAGCAAACATCTGTAAAAAAAAAAAACTCTAAAGAGGAAGAAAATAAAGAATATTTCAGAAAAAGAAAAGGAAGAGTTAACTATGTTTGATGATGTCAAAAAGGGGGAGAAATTAAACAAAAACAAAAATTGAAATTAGACAAAAAGCAAAATCCTAAATTATGAGAAAAAAAGGGAGAGAAATTAAACAAAAACAAAGATTGGAAGATTAAAATAAATATTGGAGAAATTAAATAAATATTGGAGAAATTAAACAAAAATAAGGATTGAAAGATTAAACAAAACTTTGAGAAATTTGGTATTGAAATTTGGTATCAGACAGAACTTAAACAAAAAGTCATCCATCAAAAGCAAAATCATAAGTACAATGCAAATAAGTATTTTTTTTTATATGCTCTGATATATTTCAAAATTCAAACTTGCTCTGATACATCTTTTGAAATTTTATTCACCTTGATACATCTTAAGAAATTTGTTTTACTCTGATACACCCTAAAATTTCTTTTAACTTGCTCTGATACATGATACAATTTAATCTGATACAGTGTGAAAGTTTCTCTGATATATTATGACATTTGCTCTGATACAGTGTGAAATTTTCTCTGACATTTGCTCTGATACAGTGTGAAATTTTCTCTGACATTTGCTCTAATACAGTGTGAAATTTTCTCAGATATATTATAAAATTTTCTTGCTCTGATACATTGTAAAATCTTTTCTGATAACATTGTAAAAAATAATAAAAAAAAAATTATTTTTCTTGCTCTGATACATTGCAAAATTTATTCTCTTGCTCTGATATATCTTGAACTCAAAATGATCAAATACCCTTTTCAAATCTTTAAGAAAATGGACAAACTATTTTTGCATTTATATTACATGCCAAAAGAATCATACTCTTTTCAAGCATATATACCTATAATGGATTCTTTTGAAATTAATACATTAACATAAATATTTTTGTTCAAATATTTTGTCATCATCAAAAGGAGGAGATTGTTGCTCCTAGATTGATTTTGATGATTACAAAGCAGATTGAAGGATACAAATAATTGTAAAATGAAAAAGTCCTTATGCTCTTCAAGGCAAAAATCATA